>NC_088874.1:2771593-3115494 GCF_032884065.1 Artemia franciscana
ATATTATATATATATATATATATATATGTATATATATATATATATATATATATATATATATATATATATATATATATATATATATATATATATATATATATATATATATATATATATATATATATATATATATACTCGTCCTGGCCGAGTTGGTTGGTGCGCTGGATTCGGGATCCTTTGTCTGAGAGGACGCGGGTTCGAATCCCGGTGTACCCAATTCTTCAGTTGGGACGGGGGTCAGTGGCATGACTCTGTAAGCTTAGCCAGAGTCGACCCAGCTCTAAATGGGTACCCGGAGAAATCTGGGGAAGGTAAACAGGACAGGATGGCTGGCCCCAAACCCCCCATTGTACTTCCTGGCTGAAGGGCCAAGAAACGGAGATCAGCACCGCCGGTAGGGACTGTAAAGTCTAATGCCGTATCCTTTACCTTTTATATATATATATATATATATATATATATATATATATATATATATATATATATATATACATATATTTATATATATATATATATATATATATATATATATATATATATATATATATATATATATATATATATATATATATATATATATATATATATATATATATATATATATATATATATATATATATATATATATATATATATATATATATATATATATATATATATATATATATATATATATATATAATATGTATAATGAGAGGAATGCTCAGAATTGATCATCCAGGACTTGATTGAGCCCTGGATGTCAATATACTGATCAAACAGAATTAAGAAACCTTAAAAATTCGTTTAGAAACAAAGCTGACTTTTTTTTGAGAAAATTAATTTTGTCTAGACACTGTCAATTTACTGTCGGCGAGTGTTGAGAAAAATATCATTTATTTTTGGTCAACTACCTTCACTGGCATTTTTTTCAAAGGGTTTTCTTTAACAAGAAAAAAACAATAAAATTTCTTTCAGATGCCTCAAGTCTGTCGTTTTCATCAGTTCAGGATGCTCATTCAAATTCAAATACTCTGACTGTAACATCAAGTTTTGCCCTTACCCGTTGCATCTAGTTCTTACAAAGATTCGACTGCAGAGATACTGTTTACCAACCCCACGAAGGAAAACAAGCTGTCGCTAGCGACATTTTCGTATGATTCTGACACAAACATTTAAGTGAAACTTGCTGATTAACAAACAGAAGCATCGAGAGATGACACAAGTGCCGAGATGCGGCAGATTGAGATGGTTCACCCAAACAGCAGTGCATCCTCCTCGCTTGACACTGGCATCAAACCTTCCTCTGACCTCGGTTTCGCAGTGATACTAAAAAAAACAAACCAACTAACATCTGGAGATATTGCGTTTGTTCTTAACGAAATGGAAGCCAAAGAACCAAGCCAAAGTTCCGACTTCGATACAAAGACGAAAGGGGGGTGAAGTTACTCGTAGACTTAGCATTGAGCTCCTTTCCCGATTTCCCTGGCTTGCGGTGAGCCGTCACCAAGAACATGAGGGACTTTGGTGTAGTGTTTGTGTCACAATGAGAATATCCAACAGTGGCGGAGGTTGGTTGGCTCTGTCTGGGGATGGGGGGCGAAAAATGGATCGTCTCGTCTTAGAACCCCTGAAAGACTACTCAAATCTGACTGGAAAAGAGTGTACACTTACAAAACATGTCAATTCACAGTATCATATGAATCACCAGTGTAGAGCTGCAGCACTTTTAGCTTCGTTCAAGCAGGCACCGTCAAGAAATCAGGAATACCTTGGACTCAAAGAATAAAACAATTACACCAAAACTGTGGATTATTTACAAGCGTTGTAGAAACAATTAAACTTTATGGGGCACAGAATATACCCCTCCGTGGCCACCAGGAAGATGGTAAACTCGATAATCAGGACCCTAATGTAGTCGCAGCAGAAAATGATGGTAATTTTCGTCACCTACATCGGTATCGTGTTCAGGGGGGCGATTCGCTCATTCAAAGGCTTGTAGAAACTGCACCTGGAAATGCAAAATACACTAGTAAGCAGATCCAAAATGAACTAATCGGAACGATTGGAGAACTTAAAAAGTCTGAAACAATCAGAAAAGTAAATACAGCAAGAGTTTGGTGTCTCATTGCTGACGAATCCACCGATAGACAGACAAGAGAACTCATGGTAGTAGCGTGTCGTTATGTTTACAAATCAGAAAGGGGTTACGTAATCCGAGAAGATCCTGTTGCCATATTCGACGCTTTTCAAACCTTATCGGGGCTCTCTGAAGATGAAGGGACCAACACCACCCAAAACTTTGAAGAAAAGCTAGACGGCAAAAGCCTCGGCAGGCTACTTTTGAGTGAATTCACCAAATCTGGCTTAGACATGACAAAGTGCGTCGGCCAAGGTTATGACAAAGCCGCTAGCATGTCAAGCTTGGTAAATGGGGCTGCTGGCGAAATAAAGCAGAGTTACCAACTTGTGGATTATTTTCATTGTGTAAGCCATGCCACTAATCTTTCATGCTCAAAGATAGTTTCTGTCCCAATTCTACGGAATACACAAGATGTCGTACGAGAAACTATCTCTCATTTTAGCTCGAGTGCAAAACGAACAAGGATTCTGAAGAAACATCTAATGTCAGACAATTGCAGAGCAGAGACCCTGATTGGTCTTTGTACCACAACATTTGTAGAAGCATGAGGCAATAAGTCGGTTCTGGGATTCCTTGTCGTCTATTATTTCCGCTCTGAATGAGGTGGAAGGATGGCTTGACCGAGAGGCCAGTAGTAAAGCACATCTAGTACGTTCTTGCATTGAGAAACCAGACACGATGATCGGACTGGTCTGCTTGAATTTGTTTTCATCTCTACTGAAACCATTGCCAGAATCACTTCAACAAAAGGACGGCGATCTTGGGACAGCTTTAGAACTCATAAGCAGCGTCAAGACAACATTAGAGGAAATGCAAGCCCATGCAGAAACTGAGTTTTACTATCTCTATACGAAAGTCGAGAAAATGGCAAAAAACATCGATGTTGCCATGAAAGTCGTCAAACCACGCATAGCCTCGCGCTCTGTGTACCGAACGGGAGAACCGAATCTGGATCAGACTTTATTGTTGAAATACCTGGGATCAATTGAAAATAAAATATAATAGATAAAACTGTTTATAATTCAAATTAAAACAAACAATTGGAACCAGGTATTCATGTGTAAACACAGTTAATGTCAAGTGCTGTCGTTATGTAATTTATTTATAAGTGTTAGGTGCAGGATATATACAAGGTGTAGGAAAATATTTCTATAAATTTTAAATAATCATTATAAGGTTATGGAATTAGAATAAAATTTTTTTTTAGACAATAAAAATTAAAAATGCAATGTTTAAAGATAGGAATTAATCTAATTGATGAGGGCATCAATTTACAACGGGAAAGGGGATATGTAACATATAGGCCAGCACCCCCCCCCTTTATAAAATTCATACCCCCTTGGAAATTCTTAAATTCAGGACTAAATTTCTCATTCATACCCCTTTAGTAAATTTCAAATTAGAAAAAGATTTAAAGTTAATTCTTATTGCATCTGGAATTTAGCAATTATTCAATACTTTATGGGCTAAGTGCGTTTAAACACAAGTTAAACAAAGAGTTAACCAATCAAAATCAGGTCTATTAATGATTCATATGAATCTTTGAACTCAAAGAGAAAATACTTCCTTTTTTGATTCTTGGGAGTGGAAACTGGTTACTTCACGATTGGGAATACCAGTCGTATTGCGACATTTGCGGTAGAGGTCAACTGCCCAGGTCACCAAGCTTGTCCGCCAAGTTCTTGTTTTAGAAATCGCGTCCTAGACTTATATTAGCTCGACTCAGGCAGTTGGTAATTCAGTCTTATGATAGTCAAGTTCCAGTGTTCATGTACACCCTTTCATGTTATAAATTATTGGAAGGGTTTTGTCCAAAGTTGTATACAAGTGAGAAAATAAAATTCATTGTCTTTAATCATTTTTTGTCTTTGTACTAGGGCATCAGGTACAGTTCCTCTAGTCTTCAGGTACGGTCCCAAGGGAATCTATACTATTTCAGGAGACCTCGAACATCACTGAGATGATTCTGTCTCCCAGGTTACTGGAGATTATCTACAGGGCCTTTTTATTCTCTTAGCAATTTAGCTCCCATATCTCACATCAACATTAAGCTACCAAGACTTAGAAAAGTTCCAAGTACCACTAGCAACAATTCCCCCTTAAGAAAACTCCCAACAACTTCCTCCATAAATTATATTTCACCAACCCCCCCCCCCCCCCCGTAACTATTTTGAGGATTAATCGTTTTGTCTGATGGAGACATCAATGCAAAGCGACCTGAGGAATCAGTTTGAAGTTTATTAATATGATTAAGTGAATTCACCCCGTTTCGACAAGGTCTGCAGTTGTTTCGAACGAGTGAAAATGTGCTGTACTGATCGCTAGTCTTAAAAAATGTGAAGCTATGCTCTATTGCAACACAGACAATACATTAAGAATTGTCAAATAATCATTTTCTTCAGTGCAGCGATATCACCAAACAGCAAAGAATGTGCCAACAGAAAATTCTGATTTGTAATCAGCAAAGCGCAAGTGATTCCTTCTCTGTCTAATATTCTCCTAAAAGGTTGTCCTCGACCACTGTTGGGTAAAAATGATGCTAAGAATTGTCATCGATGCTGGCTAAAATATAGTAACAGCCAGACATGTTCAATTAATACTTCATCTTGGCATTCCATCCTACATGCTATTAATACTACCAAATAACACACAACTTCAGTTAACAACATAGTGATATCTCTCAGCAAGTACTTGCTTGTAGTATCCGTACTCAGAATGTTATACCCAACCAAGGACAACAACAGCCTATACAGTCTATAACTTCTCAACCTGCGTAAATACTGAACTAGAGCCAAAAGGATTGTATTACTTCCGAGACAATACCCACAACAGCCTTGGTTATCTCAGATCATTTCTTTGGGCTTAAGAAGTTTTCTAGGAAACACCAATTACCAAAAATGGCTGATAGCAATGACATACTCTTCAGAGATCTCTCAGAAGCTAAATTTGCATTTGAACTTGAACTACATGAAAGAGACCCCTCGTGCAGAAAACATTACCCTGCCACCAAACTACGAAAACAAAGAAAATATCATCGGGTAATGAAAAAGCGACAAGTTCATCTGAGCAAAGAGCAATCTAGGACTATGCAAGAAGAACCAGGTTTGGCCCTTGAAATTTCTGGAATCGCTGTTAGACTTAAATTAAAAAATAGTTGAAAATGAAAATATACTGTTGGGAATATACGAAAATTATTTATGGTACAGTGCAGATTTCGACCCAATGATTGTAAGCAATACCATTATATTTATGACGAACAGTATATAGAATTAAAAAATGTAACAATTAAATTCTACATAAATGATGAAAATTTTGGATCAAAAATTTTACCAAATAAAGACGTTATTGTGTATGAAAAATCGCTGGACACAGCTAGCCCGCTATGCTTTCGTAAGCAATTGATTTACAAGATAATTCACACAGCTCCAAATAAACTAAGTCTAAAAGATCAATGCAGGAAGCAACTACGCTAAATTTTAAGAAAAAGGGATATTCATCATTCTATACATAGCTTCCAAATCCCCACTGTCCTAACGAAATATTTAATGTACATTGAAAATGGTCCCGAAGTAGGCAACAAAGACTTCCAATTAACATTTACAACCCCCTATCTTTTAAAATTAGAAAGTAAATTAGGGACCAATGATGGACCAATATTGAGAATTACGGAAAATTATGACATTGACAATTTTAAAACAGTGTTTCAGCAAGCCATTTCCACACCCTTTATGTAATTTTTCGAATTCTTCGATATGCTGACAACTTCAGCGTTTAATCGATACCAAAGAAACAAAACCAGAGTATTGCTCTTGCAACACTTTATTCAGTGAAGCAGGACAAAGGTCGCCGAAACACTTCACGCTGCTCAGGCAAAGTAGGTCTAGTTTTCATTAATAGTCGTTTCACTCTAGGAAAGACACTATAAACAGCGTTATCTGGACTCGATTTTAAACAAGGAAGTCTATGAGAAGTTCCAAATCAGGCCAAAAATTATTTCTTACATCCATCGCTTTTTGGATGAAAACGGATTTTTAGAAGTGGAAACACCTATATTAAACACTTGCTCCAGAACTGCCCCTAAAAATGCTAGACGTCGGGGGCATGGAAAGGGTGTACGAAATAGGCAAGCAATTTAGAAATGAGGGAGTAGATAGGACACACAATCCTGAGTTCACCACTTGTGAATTCTACATGGCACACTTATCTATCACTCAAACACTTCTTGTACAAAACCCTCTACGATTGTTCCAAGCTTTCATTGTTTTCTCTAACACTCCTAGTTGTGTTTCTATGCATATAGAACCTACAAGAGTGAAAACTAGCGCTTATGTTGACAAGAAACACTCAACGACATCTAGAGTTTGATGGTACTTGAATTTTTTTAGGACAATAACAAGAATAATTTATTTGATATGTGTAGTTGGTAACATTACTATACCAATAAGCGTTTGTTCTCAGTCTCTCTCTCTCTCTCTCTCTTGTCTTTTATTCTTTCTTTCTTTTCTATTCTTTTATATGTATCTTTCTTTTCCACTTGTTTCCTGTCTTCCAGCACAAATATCAAGCTCTTGAGATATTTTCATTTACTTATTTTTTTCTGTTATAATAATAGTAATAATAATAATCTTTATTCTTTCCTTTATCACAATACAATAACTTGGGTATCGTCAAACAAACAAAAAAGAGAAAAACAGAAGAAGACGCAACATAAAGAGCACACATGATGAGCTATCACTCCGATCTGAGGATATTGTCGTCGTAGTGATTCACGTAGTATGGAACGAAAGAGTTTAAAAAGCTTGTCGTTGAGTGTGCAGGCGGGCATTCTAACAGTTCATAGTATCGTATCGTTAGTATCATTTTATGTGTTGACAACATGATTCCGCTTGGAAATTTTTTATTACAGAATTTGGCACACTCTTGACATAGGCCGACGATACGTCATGGTCAAAAACTGGAAAACACCTATCATGATTTATCAACCGCCGAAGAATGCCCGAAAAACACTCTGATTCAACCAGACAGCTATCACCCAAGTGACACCTCAAATAGCACCATCTATTGTACTACAATCATTTTCATCTTTCTGATGGAACAACGTAGACTAGAGAAGACGTAACATCGAGCCAGCGGGCACAACCACAACATACCCACGAAGACACCATAGATGATAATCTAATTCAATATGGAAACCCAATATCAGCAACGTCACAGACCTAGATGAAGATTTAGAACAGAACATAATAAATCCTAATTTTATAAACTTAGGAATCAACTACAAAATAAGGTCTTATATACTACCTCAGTAAATTGAATTAAAGACAATAAAAATAACGCTTAAAATGCAGAAGAGAGCGGGAACGGGACGGAATAACCGTAGTACCGGCGGTACTTTTGTAGCTCCCCCCCCCCTTTATAAAATTCATACCCCCTTGGAAATTCTTAAATTCAGCACTAAATTTCTCATTCATACCCCTTTAGTAAATTTCAAATTAGAAAAAGATTTAAAGTTAATTCTTTTTGCATCTGGAATTTAGCAGTTATTCAATACTTTATGGGCTACGTGCCTTTAAACACAAGTCAAATAAAGAGTAGAAATGTTTCTTTTTTCAACCAATCTAAATCATGTCTATTAATGATTCATATGAACCTTTGAACTCAAAGAGAAAATACTTCCTTTTTTGTCTCTTGGGAGTGGAAACTGATTGCTTCACGATTGGGAATACCAGTAGTATTGCGACATTTGCGGTAGAGGTCAACTGCCCAGGTCACCAAGCTTGTCTGCCAAGTTCTTGTTTTAGAAATCACGTCTTAGACTTATATTAGCTCGACTCAGGCAGTTGGTAATTCAGTCTTATGATAGTCAAGTTCCAGTGTTCACGTGCACCCTTTCATGTTATAAATTATTGGAAGTGTTTTGTCCAAAGTTGTATGCAAGTGAGAAAATAAAATTCATTGTCTCTAATTATCTTTTGTCTATGTACTAGGGCATCAGGTACAGTTCCTCTAGTCTTCAGGTACGGTCCCAAGGGAATCTATACTATTTCAGGAGACCTCGAACATCACTGAGATGATTCTGTCTCCCAGGTTACTGGGGATTATCAACAGGGCCTTTTTATTCTGTTAGCAATTTAGCTCCCATATCTCATATCAACATTAAGCTACCAAGACTTAGAAAAGTTCCAAGTACCACTAGCAACAATTCCCCCTTAAGAAAACTCACAACAACTTCCCTCATAAATTATATTTCACCAAAAAAACCCCGTAACATTAAGTTTTTTGGTTACAAATCATACAATGTAAGGCTATTAAAGGCTAGTATTATGGGCTAGTAAGGGCTAATACCCCTTACTCTCAGGACCCCACGCTTATGAGATAATGATTTTTTTGTAGTTTTCAATTCAAACAAGGAGTAAAAAATACTTTCAAGGATGGGTAAATCTATCTTCCTTCTAGTTTACATTTCAGATGCAGAAGGGGGAGATGTACAAGGTCAAGATATTACATTGATATCATTTCATCAGAATTCTCCTGCTAAAAAAAACAAAAAACTTTTAAATGGCTACTACATTGCCAGCTGTAAGATGGATGGAACATGGAATCAAATGAATTAACAAGCATTATACAGATTATAAGAGAAAGGTATATACAGTAGAAAATGGAACTATTTTACATTACAATATTAATGCTTTGTGATAATATACATGAAATTATTTCAATATGAAATATGTATTCAGATTAAAAAATTATATTTTTCTCATTCATTATTAGACTTGTGTGGTTTTCGAAGAAATTAGGAACTTTAAATATATTTGTGTATGACTCCTGTGGTGGCGCAGTGGATTTGACCTTAGCTTGGTAATACGGGACCCAGAGATCGAATCACGCTGCAGGAATGCACAGCAGGGACCTTAGTAGTCAAGAAGCGTCATAAATTCTTAGAAAACAATAATAATATTTGTGTATGAAACCCTGCCATGTTATGGGTAGGGTTTAAAAAAAATATAATATAAATACTTTCCTTATTGAAAAAAATCAGCTTTGACAGCGGGGGATAGACCCATTATATGTTTAGGTTTTGGTTCATATTAAAGAATCCTCGAAAAAAGGAGCCCTTAACACAAGTAAAAAACAAATATTCCTTTGCTTGTCGTGGACGTCTTCAAAACATTTTCTAGCTTCCAAAGCAACAAGGAAGGACCCCCACATTGCAAGTGCTTCTCAGATATCCTGCAGCTACCAGGCGTGCAGTTGGTTTTCAGTATATTTATAGAAAATTTTGGGACCTTGTGGCGGATCAAGGGGCTGCTTTACAATTCTCTACCTTTTGTAAAAACAAAGTTGCATTTCCACACTTAGAAATTTCCCCATTAAATACTTTTTTTATCCAACTCTAAAAAAAAAATAATCTTGTCTACTCATTCAGGAAGTCTCAAAGAAGCCATTGTAATTTATTCATCAAAGAATCTGCTCGCGTCTATTGTTAATACGCATTTTACTGCTATATAAAAATAGTATTAGCTTTCAAAGGTTTTTTTGTCATTTTACATCAGCACCGACCAGATTTCCATCAACAAACTGGTCTGACGAAAGCGTTATCTATACCCCCTATCATTACTCTCGAATCATATTGGCACCCTTGGTCTAGCGGCCCCCCCATTTTTCTCTAGATCCACCCCTGTAAAGAGTAGGATAATAAGCTTTATAGCGTTCAATTCTGTCATTAATATTACCTAAATTATCATAGTTCTAGGTGTAAGAATAAAAATAATAGACACAGAGAATATAGTACTGTCGATGTACATCAATAACCATTCCGCGGTTAAGAAAATATAAGGATGAATTCTAAAACATCAATAAGCAATATCAAACTCAAAAAAATTTAATTTCAAGAAAAACATTCATAAAAATGAGAGATTAGTCTGAATGATGAAGACATCATTCTACGACGGGAATGGGGAAATGTCAAATACAGCCCTATAATTCCATCTATAAAATCCAAGGATTTCAAATATTTATTTTTGCCAAATTGAAATGCAATCTATAATAAAATGACATCTTATCAAGATGAAAAGAACAAAGTCGTGACTTAACACAAATAATAATTTCGTAAATTTTAATATATTGAAATTTATGTTTCGTCAATCCCATAAGAGGACAACACCGTATTAAGTGAAAAATACTTGTTATATTGCAGTCGTGAAATCTTTATTTAGAGGAAGGTTAAAGAACGCAAAAGGGTGTAATATATACCTAAGGACAGATAACGTTAGATGCTCAGTCAAGTTTTAGTCGTGTGGGGATTTCGAAGCAATATAGACATATGTCTGAACCTGAGTTTATGCTTGTCTGTATACTCAGTCTATTGAAGTGCATTTATCAGAAAAATTGTAGGTCCGTACCAAAATAAAGTTATCGTTTGTTATATCACCTTTGCTTATGTATCCAGATACCAGGTATTATTCTCGTGTCCCCTAGGAAAGCTTAGCAGGGAATCTATGCGATTGTAATAAGTATAACTAAATGAATATAAACAATTATTGATTAAATGTTAAAAACCATTCGTTGCCAAAAATCTAATTAATAAATCTTTATCGAGTTTAAGCTGATTCGACGCACGTCATTAAACCACAGAAAAGTACCTGACTGGAAAAATGTGTTTTTTTGGGAAAGTATAAAAAGTAAAGTTTTCTAGCCTTGGCGCTTGTTTTTGTAAGTCATTTGTCGTCTAAAAAGGATATAGCATAAGTAAGTGTGATTTAGGTTTTTTAGGCGTTTTTATAAATGTTATTGGTTGTCTTGTGCTTGCACTGCATTTTCAGTTAATACAGTAGTTGAAAGAGAACCTTGGATTTCCTTAGTTTGAACTCGGTCAGGACCAGCGCATACTTGTCTAGGCATTCAGGATCGACTGTGGTGTTGTAGCTATCTACGCCTGCAGCTGCTAGCACTGGGTGTTTGGAACCCGGCGGGCTCGCCTTAATAAGCGCTAAGGACCACCGAAAAAGATTCGCGCCAGGCAGTTGACTGTTGGGCTAGTACACTTTTTTGTCACAGCCAACCGAGTGACCCAAGAGTATTATAGTGGTGGCAGCGATGGGATGTCTAGCAAAAAGAAATCCAAGGGCTAGGTCTGTTCCGTCGTGTCTTTGACAGAAGAGCAGGAAAAGAAAATATCCTCTCTCACTACGGTATTAGATATAGCGAAAAGTATTCCTGAATATACGGGAACAAGCGACGTAGACTCAAAATCTTCAATGAACTTGTGCAGCCGTATGACTAAGACTAAGAAGCAGTGTCTAGCGACTAGGCTACAAGGGAGTACCTTGCAATATTTTGACTCTGATCGAGATACGGAAACTGCATATGACTGTATCGACAATTGATAGAAACTTTTAAAGCGGTTTATTGAAACAAGTACAACCAAAAAAATAAAAACAGAAGTAGTAACATTTGATAGCTCCATGAGAATTAGGGAGCATGCAGACAAAATTTGTAGAGCAGTATGTTTACATCTAGATAAATTGGGGCAGATGAAACAATCCAAAAAGTACAATTACACGCATTTGAGCAGATAGCCGAAAAAATTAATTAGACTTTTACTTTCTAGAAAACCAGATTCACTAGATGAATCCATAAGGCTCATAGAAAAAGAAATCCAAATAGATGAAACAAAGAAAAAATTTGAGCAAATGTCGATCAATATAACAGAAGGAGAGCATAACAAGAATCAGAGTAAAAAGCGAGTAGAATTCTTCGGAAAGGAATGGTTTTTAACATTTAATCAATAATAGTTTACATTCATTTAGTTATACTTATTACAATACTCACTAGAATCATCAGATTCATCACTTAGTGTCTTAAGAAGATTAAGAATTTACCACGAAAATTCGTAGAAGGTCAATATATGCTTAGGTTGACATAGAAAAGATTCGAATAGCGGGTCTGAAATAACTACATGTTTAAAAGACAACACATACCTGGATGTAAATGTGTGTATTACATACCAAATGAACAATAATTAAGTGAATGTTCTTAAGGGTGTGCTTCTAAGGCCAGTTGAAAAAGAAACACTAGCGAGACAGGAACTGCCCATAGAAACAGAGGAGAGAGAAAACCATCAGTGCATCTATGGGATATAGGAAAACCTGGCATACATCCTCCAATCTAGATTAAATTTATCAGAAAAAGTTACACACTTATTTCCAAGAACTGGTCAGCGATGCGAAAGGGAGGCTTAGCATTTGTAATCAAGGATGATGTAAAGTTTAAATTAAGGGAAGATTTGTCTTTATGGATTGAAGATGCTCTTCAAAAGAAGATTGAAGAAAAACAAGAACTGCCTGTTGAAACACATTAGAAAATACTCTCAAAACATCTGTGGAGTATTGAACAGCCTGATGTATGTCCCTGATATATATATATATATATATATATATATATATATATATATATATATATATATATATATATATATATATATATATATATATATATATATATATATATATATATATATATATATATATATATATATATATATATATATATATATATATATATATATATATATATATATATATATATATATATATATATATATATATATATATATATATATATATATATATATATAGCTGCGTTTGTCAATCGCTAAATACTCAATTTCTATTTTAGCAATGTTACCCTCCCCTTGAAAAAATCAATTTGTTTACAGTTGTAGGATTTTCTGTTTTATCTTCGGTTGGAAGGGAATGTGAGTTACTTATTCTCTTGGGTACAGCGCTGTCTTCCAAACAATGGTAATGCTTGTTATACTACAAATTATACTACAAATTAGGTTTAAAGGAGTTCACAACATCCCTGATAGCCATAGTACAATGATTGTGTTAGTGAGTCTAGAGGTCCAAGACACCTTAAAACTAGGAAATAATAAACAGGTATTGCCGAATTTGGAGGGACTGCCTAACTCCTTGGCTCAAAATCTGGTTGAAAATGAGTCTGAAAAAGCTTAATCGTGTTTTCTTGATGTTATTACAATTAATCTTTATTCAGAAATCTTTTATAATATTTTATTTATTCTTTTACTGATAGTTTTTTTTTCAGATTTCGCCAGGATGATGAAACTGAATCAGCGTCTTTCTTAAGTTGACATCTTCCAAGATCAATCATGAACAGTGAACGGAATTAAAAGCAGCTTATTACTTCTCTTTTGGCAAGTTAAATTAATTAAATATGTTCGCTCTCTGAAGTTTTTCCTTTTTAATATTCAAGAATTCTATTTTTTAAAAGGATAAACATCCTCCCGAGCCGTTGATGACATATGGCTTCGATTCAACGCTTCTTCTTTACAGGGCAAATTGCAGACCTGTTGCCCAGCCTTGCGGCAATGGAAATTGAACTCTAGTCCTTTGACGGAAGATCTATCTGTCGTACTATCACAGCGTAAGAATTCTATTGAGCATTCAAGATTAGACTAAGTACCAAGACAGCATATATATCCCTATTAAAACACAAGTTTTTTTGGTTTTCCTTGTAAACTTATGGAGACATTGTTACGTAAGAATTGCTGCATCATTCTGACTCCACATAGAAACAACGTCAGCAAATTAGCTTTAGATTCTTAAACAAAACTCAAAAATCCCTCGACATAAAACGCGAAGTTTAGAGTCGTAAAAAGACTAATCTTGAACACAGGCTAAATCGGTTAGACACAAGTCAGCTTTTTAGTTTTTCATTGAAATGGTAAGTGTTTTCCAAATTTACACACTTTGTCTGCAATTAACCGATCTGATTTGGCTTGTTTCAGGTTTATTCATTGACGATATTTATTTTAGGCTAGGAGGCACCTAGCTTTGTTTAGGTTAGCTATATAGACTCAGGAAATGGATATAATTTTGAAAATCTATTGATTCTTGGAAAGTTTGTTATTTTGTTTGTTGTCTTATGAATACTTTTTAGTTGTAAATAGAGTCGATATCAAACCCCTCCCCAGAATTTTTTGTCAAGTAGCCAGTTTGTAATAACTTATCATTCGACCATTTCCTAAATATAAAAATTTACAACTAAAATTTTATCTAGCTTATAGGTTACATTTTTCTTTGTATTTGAGCAAGAACTAATCAAGGGAAGGATATCCTCATAGACAGCTAGGTTAGATAATGTAGAGGTGTATACTAGGTGTAATTTTATGCTTCAGAAATAGTTTAACTAAAGTTGGCATGGGTCAGACTATAAAAAAAAATGTTTTTCTATCTCACATTGCTCATAGAAAGTTATCATACCAAGACTACCTCCAAATTTCAGAAATCCGGTGTATGTGTCATATATTTTTATAATTCTTGCTATTGAGATTTTAGCGTCTTAAATTTCCCCTCTGGCTGACAAAGTGAAGGTTCACTTTCACCTTTGTGCGCTTCAAATGGTCTCTATTTTTAGTTCCCAACCAACCTTAAACAACTTTGATCCTCATAGTACTCCCAAAATGGTTCAAGGCTGTAAAGAAAAACTTCCAAGTCAATTTCTGAAATTTCAGGACTTCTTAAATACCAATTGCAGGCTAGAACCAAAAAGGCAGATGCTTATGAAATATAAACAAGGAAATGATCTTGACAAATAAAAACTAAAGTGTAGCCTATGTTTGTCGAGCTTCAATAATATAGTGGAAAAGGTCCAGAAAGGGGATTTTCAAGACAAGGACCTGAGGGGAAGTGACTAGAACTGAATATCGTACTTTCGGTTAAATGTGTGTATGCTAAGTTGGCATTTATTAGACCAATTTTCAATGATTATCGTAATTCAGTGTTCTATTGGTCATTGTAAGGCCAATTATATGCATGGCCAATTTATATGTAAGACTGATTAAGCTATGTGGGGGTTTTATTCTTAGAATAATATAAAGTTACTTCACTTTGACATGAAATATACAGATAATCTAATAATCAATCATCTCTGCCATTATTGTAATATCTTCTTCGAGCGCTCCATTATTTTCATATTAAATGTAGCTTTTAGTTTTTACTGTGTTCGCCATCAGTGTTCTCGTTCTCATTTGTATATTATTTACTATTATCTGTGATTGAGTAGATCAATCCACTTATGGGTTAAGACGTTATTACCACATTACACCGCTACGATATTACAACATTTTTTTTTTATAAAGCATAGAGTTAATTGCTAAGAAATTTGCCTTGGAGAATCAGGACTAAAGAGAAATATAAATGCTGTTCTTTTTTTGTGAGAGATTCTAATAATCAATTCACAAGAGTTTTTTTCTTATTAATAAAGCTTGAAATTGCTGCTTGTAATGTATCCTTAAACCTTCAAACTATGATTTATCTAGACTTACATTCAACCTAGGCTGCATTAAAGCTTTTAAAGCACCAACATAGCTGTTCTAGCGTTAAGTGGCTTTGGCTTTTTATGATTTTTTTAGAATAAGTTGCAGAGCGGAGGATAGCGTATATCCTGCTCATATACGTTTTTTTGTGCTCAGGCTTCTCAATTTGAGAGCATCATTTGCCCTTTTCGATCAGGATGGAGCTGGTCACATTACCATATCAGAATTAACAGCAGTCATGAAGTGTCTTGGACAAAACTCTACGGATGCTGAAATCTTAGCCATAATAAAAGAAGTAGATGCTGACGGTGAGAAGTTTTTTTTCTCAATCTTCTCCTTTTCCGCAAATTCTTTGCTGGGTTGGCCTCAGGTGGCTTTGTACTGCAGTAAGTTATTAGTAGCATTAGTATTGCGATTTTGTTTAGTGGTGATTCTGTTTTCAAGCTGGGTTTTCTAATTTCTTCTGAGAGATGTCTTTGAAAGACTTGTAATTCATGAATCTTTGTTAAGATCTATAGCAAATAATTTGAAAGCCCTGTTGTATTCTTGGGTCTTTTAGATGTTGAGGACAAGGAGCAAAATCTCTACCAGTCAAACACAGTGGTTAGGAAGTAACATGGAAATTGCTTGGGAAAGGAGTTGTTCAAAACAAGATTGCAGGATGGGCTGATTACTTATGTCTTTATCGATGGTTTGTGAAATAGTCTCGCATTCTCTGCTGTCAAGGTTGTCTTCCTGCTTTTCTTAAACTCATTAAAATTTGATTTGATATATCATGGGTGCTTACAATGCATGGTAAATGCCAAAATCAAACTAAAGCGATATAAACGTAGGTTGTTTTTGAAGCTGTGAGGAATTCAAAACTAAAATGAAAGTTATTTATGTTATATTCTTCTCTTTTTAAAAGTATTTTAAGAATAGTAATACATCCTGTCTGGCTGTAACGACAACGCAGTCTGACAGTTACTTTTTGGATTTGTCTGTAGACAGAAGAGACACATTTGTATGTTTTAAAGGGATTTACGTAATCCGATAAAAAGTGAAACAATATAGTAGAAAACTAGATAGCATCTTTCCAGATTGTAATGGCAATCTATTATACATTTTTCCAGTTTTTTTTTTTTTTTTTTTTTTTTTTTTTAGAATAGCGTTTCAGAGTAGTAAGCTTACATGAGCACGACAACATATGTAAACATGATCAAAAGCAGGTAAAAGAGCATAAATAATAAAATAAGACTATTTCAAAAGCTGGTTAAGTAAGTCTAAAACGTGCAAGAACAACAGCGCTAGCACAGTCAAAGCAGGATCCTAAAGAAGAGTTGGTATTTGAATTATAAGTTCTCGACTAGCGTCCCAAATATCTGGGGCGAGAAAAAAAAATGATTTAAAAAAAGGGACCTGATTTAAGCTGCAAGAGACATTTGCTTTTCACTTATGATCATTATTTAGCCACAAATTTTAAAGCTGTAAGGGCGTTCAATGGAAATAGATTAGGAAGTCCTGAAGCGGAAAACTTAATATTTTAGTCAAATACAGTAAAAATGAATTTTTTGGGCAAAATTCTTCTTTCATAAGCCTGCCTTCTGTGGGAACAAGTTGGTTTTCTGAGCAAGGTATTTTGAATTTGTCTTTAATTGGCTCATAAAATCGTTGGTTTGAGAACTTTCTATTAACAGGGCTATTAGAGATACTAAATGTATCATTAGTTTAATAGAGATAATCAGTTTGTGGTGGTTTATTTATAGTCTGTGTTTGCTGTGAATTTTGACCTTGAGAATTAGACGTAATTTTTAGGTAATGAATTATTGCTACCGTCTCTCAAAGGTTTATGTTGGGCCAAAACTTGCTGAATATTTGGTGTCGTAATTATCGCTCTTCGGACCAAAGATGTACGTTACGCAGTCCTTGCTCATTAAGAAACGGTTTCCTTTTATTTCATCTGTGATAAAGTCCAAGGGATCAAGTTCTGGTATCTTAATCATGTTGCCTTTAGCCTACAGAAAAGAAAGAGATGCGAAAGAAGTTTAGAAATTTGACACTTGTGTTGTTTAATTTAGAAAGAATTTGCAAAACATGCGAGCTAGCATATGCACTCGTAATATTTTCCTATGCGCACAAAAAATATGGGCGCACACTTGCTTTTTCCTTTGCGGGTCCTATGCATCGTCCTTCTCACTGTTTATCACTTCGTCGTGGATTGTCTTTGGCTGATTCTTCAAATGGCAATGACTAGTTACAGTCCTACAATTGTTGAATTTTAAAATTAGGGAACATGTCTTCAAAATTCGGGAATTTATGGGGAAACAGATGAAATGGAATTTTGGTACAAATGGATACTCTTCAGAACTAGTGGATATTCTTCGGTAAGTGGACAGTAATCTGCACCCGAAATGCCTTTGATATTTATATAGAAGACTGAGTAGTGAAACGAGTGATATGCTCATCAAATAAAATCCTCAGATATTTGGTTTATTATCGCAAAAATAAAGCCATGGAAATCACTTAAAAATAATTTTGTTTTTTGGTTTGCCATATCCAAAATGGAAGAATGATAAATAACCAGAAAAATTATATAAGTCTAGTCAAATAGGCGTACCATAAAATTGGAGGTCTGTAGAGAATCACCACTGCTTCTTCGGCTGTTACTGAAGCCTTAAATAACAACAGTTTTGTCATCTCGCTATCCACGGCAAGAGAGGACAAAACCTCACCCAATTGCTTCATTACCAATCTGGTTTGCAAAGTAGATGCTACTGAAATTGCTGTCAAAGTTTCCTTTGTCCGTTTTCAAGTCGCTGAGAGCACGGAACAGGCGTTCTGCTCTCACGTTTGAAAGTGGTGCATAAATATTATCAAAACTTTTCTGAAATTTTCAAACATTAGCTTTCCTTTAGGGTAGATGTGTGTGAATATAAATTTCCGTTAGTCTTCAACAGTCAACTTATCAATGTCAATATCTTCCAACAAAATCGTGCTTGGCTAGTGCCATTCTCTTATCTCTTAGAGTCTTATTCCATGACGGCAACCCACTTGATCTTAGAAAATCTGGTAGACTGAGGGGGGGGGATTTAAATATTGAAAATTGACATGTTCACTCATTCTTCTTAACTCGTACACATTGGAATCAAAAGTGAAGTAGTTTCATATTTGGAGTATTCAAATTTTGTGAAATTCTCAAGCTGTAATGTAGAGTTGCCTAACTTCTGACTACAAGGTATCCAGATTCGAACTCACTAAGTATGTCAGCTCGTCGGTACTTGTTTGTTAAACATAACAAACTTAAAAATCGCGCTGTGTAAGATCTGACAAAACCGGTTTGCCTCTCTGGAATTGCTTTTGGCTGCTTGTTTTGAATGAGAAGAACTACAATATATGTACATTTTTATTAGATATTTAATATGTAGAGATTGTTAGTGGCTAGGTTAGTTTAGGTTGGGTATTTAATATAATGCGTTATGCGCGGCCTGCTTTCAGTAATTCTTTCTCAGTTTCCATAATTTTGTTTCTACAGCATTGTATTATCGTAATTTTTGGTTTATTTCATTAGGATGAACCTAACCTCACTTCTTGGGTGAATTTCGCTTAACAGACAAGAACCAGTTCGTTTTGCTCTGAATATCCTAGAAAAACCTACTGGACGTCTAGATACTGGACCTCATCCATCATGTCAAGAAACAGTACATTTGTTCACTTTCGTAAGTGGGATCCGTGCAGGAAGTTGATGGCTATTGCTGCAATAAGCTTAAGCGTCTTTAACTTTGGTCACTGGAATATTGTGTTTTAGTCACATGTAGCTGTGACTAAAACACAATGTTAAAATCGTTCAGTAGGTCAACAATTATAGTAATCAAACCTCACAATTACTATCAAAAAAGTATATTTTAAGTGCTCTGAGGACAGGCTCGTAAGCATGAGCTGTGACTTGTGAAGTACAGAGATAGTGCGGTGCACCGCTCAAGTATTTTTCGCAAGCAGGTGTAGAGGGACGACAAACGACTTTTACATATATATCATGTAAACAGATGGATGAAGTGGCAAGCAACTACATTTAGCAAGTACAACCCAAGCATAAATGTCGCTGATCAACTTTGCCATAACTATGTTACGCCTCATCATTGAATTTGTGGTGCCAGAACAGAACCCAGCCTAGTTTTGCAAATGGACAACTCCTTCGGTTCGCCCATATCCGTCGTCTCAACTGTTATTATAGAAAATGGTGTTTTATCTAATTCGTTCAAAAATCTTTTCTTAAAAAAGACGGCGAATTCTTAGTGAGTCAAAAACTAAGTTCGTCAAAACGCAAATGGAAGCTTTCTTGAGCCAGAAACAGTGTTTCTTGCTATCCAATGTCAAATGGACGGTTATGTCTGGATTATTTTTTTTTTAAGATCAAAATTTCTAAGAAAAAACTTTGGGTTTCTCCTAAGAAAACGACTTATTTTTAGCATCTTTTTTTTAGTCTTAATAATCGTAACAAGCGTTTTGGATGTCAAAAGCAGTTTTCAACCATTCGTGAAAGCGAGAAAATAAAGACTTTTGACTTATTTTAAAAAACTACAAGCCTTTGACATTCTTACAGACCAAGGTAGACATCCTCCTGGATAACTGATTAATCAAATTGATCGATCACATTGAGTTGACACCAAAACGTCACGTAACAAGGGTTTTCTAAACTCCCAAATAGGACAACATATTTGCTACATACAATAGAAAGCTATAAAAGAAACTATGTTTAGGAAACGGTACGATCGAGTTTTCTGAATTTTTGATTGCGATGGCTAAGAGTGTCAACGACATTGAAATCAAAGAGGCCTTCGACGTCTTTGACAAAGACGGCAACGGACATATTAATGTAGAAGAACCTCGATACGTTTCCGTAAATTTGGGTGAAACATTCTCTGATGAAGATATAGCCGAGATGCTTAAACAAGCTGATTTCGATGGTGATGTAAACTATAAAGGTATTTTTTTTTTTTATGCTTGGATATTTTTCTAAAACTTTTAGATGGATGCAAAAATTCAGCATATAAACTTATATTTTAATGCACATAAAAATCTCACTTTAATGTGTAACTAGAATTTTTCATTAAGCAGCAGTCTTATGCTTGTCTAGCCAGAATGTCATGTCTAGACATGTGTCTGCCCAGAAATCTAAGTCTTGGCACCTACCATTCACAAGTAAAGTTTTAAAATTGTGTACATCAATCACTGCAAAAATCATGAAAAGTATCTACTACAGATCCTTAAGCTTGGTAGTCCCTAAGCCAGACGTACTAGAAACTTTTTTCCCTGAGCCTGTAACGTTTTTTCTCGAATATAGCAGACATGCCCTTTTTTAGCAGAACAATAAATTATTTTAATGTATCTAAATTAGAATTATTTAATATTGAGCTGAATTATTCAAAAAGGTTGATTTCATTTTAATTATTTAAGTGTTTTCTAAAGTTTTATAATTTTGATTCAATTTCCGCAGTGTTTGGTTATTGCATCTTCAGGAAGTCAGATATTGGCAGCACTAATTGATGCGAAAATGATGTATAGTTTATAGTGCATAATGTTAAATCCAGGACCAATTTTCTTGCCTTTTATATAGTGAACGTGCTCTACAAATATAAACAATAGACATGACAAAAAAAATATCAGACATGCTCTTTTGTTTGGGAAGGACGATAAATTAAGTTAGCTGAAAAGTTTATTTTAATTATAGATTTTTCTAGGGTCAGAAGAGTGTAGATGCCAGATTTGTTTGTATCCACCAATTGCTGCCAAAATGACCCGCTGCGGGCATATTTATTGCTGGGCCTGCGTTTTGGAATTAATAGAAACAAATGATGAAGCGTCGGGATGCAGCTGCGCGGTTTGTAAGGACAATGTTTACAAAGAGGACTTGAAAAGGTAATTTTTACATTGGAACTTTACCTACTGGCTCATCATTTAGTTTTACTGGAAAGATGGTGAAATCTGCTAAATTCGGTAAAATCGTGCCAGCTAGACACATTGGAAATGGCAAGTCATCACTCATGTCTTATCCCTTTGATTCATTACTTTCTTTATTATTAATTAAATAAGAAAAACCAGTTTTTTAACGGAAAGTAAGGAGCGACATTAAAAGTTAAAACGAACAGAAATTACTACTATATGAAAGGGGCTGTTTCCTCATCAACGCCCCGCTCTTTACGCTAGAGATTGACTTTCGTTTAATTCTACTTTTTAAAACATTAAAAAATTTAGCGGTTAGAACGGGGCGTTGATGAGGAAGCGGCCCCTTTGATATATGAAGTAATTTCTGTTTTCTTAAGTTTTAATGTAACTCCTTACTTTCCATTAATTTTTTTTTTTAATTTAATTTCTGAACGTTTTTAAATCAATGCATATTTTAATTTTGACTCCCCGCAGATGAATAGTTAAATCGAAATTTTGCGTTTTTTTTTGCTAAGTGGCTTTCTCATAGTTTTTTTTTTAT
Source organism: Artemia franciscana (assembly GCF_032884065.1). Classification (NCBI taxonomy): domain Eukaryota; kingdom Metazoa; phylum Arthropoda; class Branchiopoda; order Anostraca; family Artemiidae; genus Artemia; species Artemia franciscana. Next base: position 2,793,518 of record NC_088874.1, read on the forward strand.
TTTGAGAAAAAAGGAGCCGGGGAGGAAGTCAAGTTGCCCTCCGATTTTTTGGTTACTTAAAAAGGCAACTAGAACTTTAAATTTTTACGAATGTTTTTATTAGTAAAAGATATACATAACTTAAAAATTACCTTAATTAACGAACTTCTGTAGTCTCATGTTTTTATTACGTATATGAAGGGGTTCACCCCCTCGTCCGTACCTCACTCTTTACACTAAAGCTTAAACTTTGTCCCAATTTCTTAAGAATATCCCCTGAATCACAAAAGCCGTAGAATAAATAGTTGAAATTACTAAAAATGCTTTAGCGTAAAGAGCGAGGTATTAGGTGAGTCAAACATATGCGTAATAATTTCTGTTCTTTCTAAGTTTAATGATTCTCCTTACTTTCAGTTGAAAAAACTTTTTCCTATTTATTTTTTCATTATTTTTTTTTAAATGTTGCTAGAAAATCCTGCGCTCCTTTTATGAAACTTTTCTCCTCCCATGACCAATTCCTCCAAGGAAAAATCCCCCAACATATCCCCACCTTCTCAATCCCCCCCCCCGACCTAAAAATTCCCCAGAAAACGTCTGAACCCTTCCAAATAACCATTACTATATGTAACCACTCCTCAAAACTTGTGGCCCCTCCCACGGGGACTGTGGGGAAGTATGCCGTCCCCTAAGACATAATTATAAGGTGTTTTGACTACGCTGAATTAAATGGCTATCTCAGAATTGTGATCCGGTGACTTTGGGAAAGTAATTATTGTAGGAGGAGGCCTAGGCGTTCTCCAATTTTTTTGTTCACTTTAAAAGGGCACTAATTAGTGGTGAAACAGTTTTGGAAGTCGGTGTAATTATGTATTTAGTTAGGTTGTGCAACACGTTCTCTTATTTTTTTTCCAATTCAGAGGTTTTTCCGAACAAGTAAATGGTTTACCCTTGGGGGCCTCTTAAAGTCCTTTATTAGCAAATTGTTTTGTAGAAAATATTGAAACAATAGCTTTAGATTCATACTTTTTAAAACATAAATTTTGGGGGAGATATATGGATGGCATAATTTCAGTGTGGAATTATGGGGAGGAGGAATTAAAAGGTATTTTAGAACATCTTTATTTTTTAGGGAAAAAAAATAAGAGCAATAAACTATATGTAATTAGTTTATTACATAAAAATTTTGTTTGGCTTTATTCATGTCTCTTAGTTTTACTGCTGATGATGAACACTGTATATGTGTTCGAAATATCCAGTTAATTTTTGTATCTGTTCACTGTCAATAAAAAGGTTTCATCCCTATTTTGAACTTTTTTACTTTCGTCATGGAAAGGCAGTGTGGTCTTCGAAGTTATTTTCCAGGGAGGTGAAATTTGTCCCTTAAATGCTTCTTTTCAAATTTTTTGGAATTTATTTGTACATTTTTTTAGCACGTTTGCCCATTTTATTGATCAGGACTCACAGAAATGCCTTCAGCTTATTTAGGTCTAAATATACAATATTATCAAGGGACTTTCCAATAGAAAGACACCCTTTGTATTCATCAGCCTGTACTTATTTCTCAAAGTAAAGGCACAGTTACAATATTTTTGAAGGTTTTCTAGTGTACATCAACGAATAAATCGAACTACTATAGGGATGGTCAAAATCCTACTTTACAAACCTAGAATTGAAATATAGCAAAAAAATGGAGGTTTCTTAATTTTGTGTTTTGAGACTAGAAATACAAGTTTGAAAGAGGCAGATAAAATAGACACATGATGTAGTGGATGGAGCGTGTTTCGTACTTTCTTGGGTAAAAACAAGATGTAATAATATACCCTCTTTTCTTTTGAGGGGTGGAAGTTGCGCATCCACTGAAAGTTGTTGGATGGAAATCTTGTCATCAATTCTTTTTTAATTATAATTACTTATATGCAATTTTGACAGATTTACTTACGTAGGTAGTGTTATTAGTAATAACGGTGGGTGCAATGAAGATGCTAAAAATACAATAGTCACGGTCCAGGGTGTTTTTTCACAGTTGAAAACAGCTTGGAAGATTAGGTAGATAAGTTTGTGAATCAAGGTTAGAATATTGTGATGTGTGTGTGCTCTGAGGAAACAGAGGAAGATTTGCTAGATCTTTTCTAGAGAAATTGCCAACATATTTTTTGGGGAACTCGACTGACTGACCGTATCACAAATAGTATGCTCTGCGAAAAGTGTGGTTCAATCCCGCTATCTAGGCCTATAATGAGAAAATGATTGAGATGACTAGGGAACATTCTACGCATGAGTGATGACAAATCGCCAACGATTGTTCTTGTACCCCAACCGTCAAGGGCCAAATGAAAAGCTGGTTTTCCCCAATTGGGCTGGGAGGATGTCGTAAGGAAATATTTAAGGGAAATATGTGTAAAGAGGGAGTATTTGAATAGACTGAGATGAATGAATTATCAACAAATTTGTTACAGAGTATTATCAGAGTTATTTTTGAACCACTTATCCACATTTTCAATTTGAGCATCAACTCAGGTATATTTCCTAGTAGATGGAAAATTGCCCGAGTAATTCCGTTGTATAAACAAGGCAATAGATAAGACACAAGTAATTATCGTCCAATTGTGATTTTATCGCCGTTATCTACAGTGTTTCCAGGAAGGATAAAGGAAGGATTTCCAGCTATTTAGATAAAATAAATTTCATTACCAAATATCAATTTGGATCTAGGGCAGACCGTTCGACAGAACAAGCAGTTGCAGCTCTAATATTAGAAATAAATGATTGTTTAGATGATGATTTCCACGTGGCTACTGTTTTCTATGATATAAAAAAAGCATTTCACACTTTAAATCATGAAATTCTTCTTGACAAAATGATAAATTCAAGCATAAGAGGGAAAGGATTACAAATTATTAAATCCTATTTGTGCGGACGCAAAATCACGGTAGATGTCGGTGCAAAAATGACTAATTTAAAAAGAATTATTGATATTGGTGTCCCCCAAGGGTCAGTATTAGGTCCACTTTTATTTTTGATTTATATTAATGATCTCCCACGAGGTTTGCAAGAGAATATTAGCCATGCAATTCAATTTGCAGATGATACAGCTATAAAAGTTAAAGCTAGGGATTCATCGACATTGATCAAAAATCTGTTTTTGAAAATCAGTTTTGAGAAATCTGTATCGCCTAATCTATATGCCATGGAAAAGCATATAGATTCGATCATGCGTATGATGAATTCTATATGTATAAAAATAAGCTGTTTGTTCCTGTCTGTCTGTTGACTGACGTCATGTTTGTGTGTCGACTGACGTCATTATAAGGATTGAGCTGTATGTCGTCATGAAGTTGTTTGTCGACCGACGTCATGTTTCTCAACTGATGAAATTACAGACCGAGATACCGGGACACAAATGACGACCGAGACACCGGGAAACAGGGAATATAAATGACGACCGGGACACTCAAAGAGATATTACAGACTGGGACACCGGGACACAAATAATAACCGGGACACAGGGAATATAAATGACGACCGGGACATAGGGACACAACTACAACGGGGACAACTGGGGCACAGGGGGGATATATAAATGACGACCGGGACACAGGGAGTGTTCGAAGAGAAATTACAGACCGGGACAACAGGACACAAATGACGACCGGGACACCGGGACACAGGGAATATAAATGACGACCGGGACACTCAAAGAGAAATTACAGACTGAACTTCCAGAAAATATAGACTGAACAGAGAGAAGTTCCAAAAAAAGACTGAACTTCCACAAATATAGTGTTAGTGTTGTGTTAAAGTATAAACAGTGAACTAGTGAAGTAGTGAACAGAACTGAGCTTCCACAAATAAACAGAGCCCATCGAGTTCCACAAACCGAGAAAGAAACGCAGAATGAAACTGAGCTTCCACAAATAAACAGAGCCGATCCAGAAGTTCCTAAAACAAACTGAACTTCCACATATATAGTGTTGGTGTTGTGTTAAAGTATAAGTAGTGAACTAGTGAAGTAGTGAACAGAACTGAACTTCCACGAATAAACAGAGCCAATCGAGTTCCACAAACTGAGAAAGAAACGCAGAATGGAACTGAGCTTCCACAAATAAACAGAGCCGATCAAGTTCAGCAAACCGAAACAGAAACGCAGAATAGAACTAAACTTATAATTAAACAAATAATTGTTTATGCCGATCCAGAATTGATCCAGAAGTTCCAGAAAAAACTGAACTTCCACATATATAGTGTTAGTGTTGTGTTAAAGTATAAGTAGTGAACTAGTGAAGTAGTGAACAGAATAGAACCTCCACAAATAAACAGAGCCGATCGAGTTCCACAAACTGAGAAAGAAACGCGGAATGAAACTGAGCTTCCACAAATAAACAGAGCTGATCAAGTTCAACAAACCGAGACAGAAACATAGAATAGAACTAAATTTAGCAAAATAAACAAATAATTAGTATATAAATGCTTAGTATTCAAATGTAAATAGTAATGTAAATTGACAACTTCAAATGTAAATTGAAAACTGTCAAATTTGTCAAGGATGTCATTTCATTGGATCCTTCTGAGCGAGGCACTATGTTGGATTGACAGTTCAGTAAACCCTTGGAGAAGGGGTGTCTTTTGCATTGTCTGGCCTGATCATTCAACACCTTAAAAACTCAGGCTGTGTTGCATTGGCGATACTCGCCCAAGGATTATGCTTTGTATTGCACATTTTCACGAACTATTGGGGTATCCTGTTTCTATTGGGGTAAAAAAGGTAGTGTCTACATAAGTTTGAGAACCACTCTTCTAGGGAATGACCAAGGCAATACTTCATACTAAATATATGCACATTAGGAAACAGAGGGGGGAAGAACCGGTCCTGTGGTTGATGGTGTCTGGAGAAAAGTTAATTATAGCCCCCTCCCCTTGCTTCCCAACTCAAAAATAAGAAACAAAATTAAAGTGAAAATTTAGATGAAAATGGTCAATACTCCCACCGCGACGCCTTCTAAGACATGGCACTTAGATCTACTGCCCAGTAGCCCTATCCCTCTCGAAACGGAAAAGGTTAGGCTAAAGTATAGGGGAAGCACCTTCGAATGTGTTGAACTAAAATTTTTAAGCATATTAAGAAGTAACACTTGGTTTCCTAATATGCTTCATTCTCGAGTTCCATTTGTAGGTTAATATCTTTTTAAAATTCCCCCAACCCCACTTCTAATGTGAATATATATACTTGAATTAGAATATACCCTGAATTGGTATATAAATATATATATATATATATATATATATATATATATATATATATATATATATATATATATATATATATATATATATATATATATATATATATATATATATATATATATATATATATTTATATATAAGGTAGGGGTGAAGTTCATTTCCGATGTAGCCTAAATGAATGTTAAATCTGGATTCAGGATGCAATTCTGACTATAGAGGTACGCCTGAACTTTACCCCTATCCCCCTTATTGTGCAAGTACATACTCTGAATTTGTATATATAGGGGTGGGGGTAAGTTCATTTCAGACACATATGAATGTTGAATTTTGATTCTGGATCCAATTTTTACTACAGGGGTAATATTATTTCTTTGCAGCCAGAAGAGTCCGTTAGTATAAACTTTATCCCCAATATCAGTCTGTTGACTATGAACCAAAAATGCGTTTCTCTGAAGCAGAACTTTCAATGCTCTGAAGCAGAAAACAAAACAGAAACTCACATCTAAAAAAGTAAAATCATTTTACATTCACTGACTACAATCCAAAATGTACTAAGTCAGACAAGATGATTCCCAACCACATAATTCATGTTGGAAAGAGTCCAGACTCTGACGCGCAGACTCTAACTCAGGCTTATTCATACAAAGCCTGTCTAACCTGTTTATTTGTATCAATGAGAAATTGAACTACTAATTAAGATCAACCAAGAGCTAGGCCTCGCCCTGTTGATGCTAGGCCAAATCCAGATGATAAAGAAGAAAAACCAGATAAGTGGGGGGTTGGGGCACATAAAGAAGATGTCGAAAAATTTAAGATATCTGTTGGCATTGACAAGTTCACACTGACCAAATACTTACACCTACCTCCCCTAACATGCAAATATATGGCCCAAATTATATATATGTACCCCTCTATTACGTCACTTGTCTTTGTGTTGTCTTTCGCTAAGATGGAAAAAACCGGTTCTACAGTGCGTCAATGGATGAAGGTTTCTCAAAAAAGAAGCTCATTTTTGCCAAGCTTAGCCTAAGGTATTAATTCTGCAATCTTTTCGTATTACATTGTTAATCACAAAATATTCCAAATTTTTTATATTATATGTGTTTTCTTAAGAAAGAAGCCCATTTCTGCCATTTCCACTCATTCAATTAGCCTTAGCTAATTGAATGAGTGGTACATTCTTTTCGTATTGCATTGTTAATCCAGATTTTTTTTTTTTGCATTTTTACAGGTTTTCTTAAGACCCCTGAGCATCTTAAAATATGTCATTTTGGACTAGAATGTTTCAATCTTGAAATGTCTAAAACTAGAGATTAGTTTTTTGCCTGTTATAACCGAAAACATCTTTCAAAGCGGCCGGTTCACAACAAATGCGATGAAAACGAAAAAATACATATAAGCATTCATGCGAAATGACTTAGTTGTATAAGCATGAAACTCATATAAATATGTATATCCCTAACATTAAAGATAATTCCTTGCTTACGACATTTCTGACAAAAATCAGGATGTTAAAAAATAAAATACCGAGAAAATTCACAGCTTTAGTGAAGAATAACGTTTTTTTTTACACAATGAAAAGTTGGGAACTGATTCGTTTATGTCTAAAACTTACACAATTTGTTTTGTTTTGCCGTCTTATATTCCAAATTTCTAATATGTGTCACTTTTTTCCTTTTTATGCCATTAAGTCTAGGCACATGGGAATGTCTCGTTTTGACTTTAAAAGTATCCAGTTGGCAACCCTGCGTCTGTCACCCAGGTACTTCTTGGTTTCAAGTGCTGTTGGTGGTCATCAATATTTATGAGTAGGGCCTGCCTACCGGGTATAAAGAACGAAATTTGTTTTATTCCAAAACTGGGCAATAATATTTTTTATTTTTTTTCCCAAACGACTTGAAAAAGTAAAGAATCTGTAAACTATAAATAGGTTGTCAAAGCTCTCGATAACTTAGGTAGGTTGACTTAGAGCTGCTATGCCACCGGATGACCTAATACCACTTTTTAATGCTTCCTAACATTGCAAGTGTCTAAACAGGTATTTTGCAGAAGTTTATTGTAAAAAAGAAAACACCTAACGCAAGATGGCGTCAGTGATTTATATTCGCACTAGTGCAAGTTTCTAGTCTGATAAGTTTCCCATACTTTTAGGCCCTTTTTCTATAGGCAAGGTAATATAAAATACAATATACATCGGGCCTAAGAGAATTCCCAAACGCAAGGGTGGCTCAAAGCACCCAGGCTCCGGGGGATGAGATCCCCTCATTTAAACGACTCCAAGATAATATTGTACGACTCATGAAAATTTATCATATATTAGTCCTTTATCATTTGTACTTATCTATGGAGACAAAACAGAAACTAAAGCGGAATACCTCAGGCGTAAATGTGTAACAATAAACAGCTAAATATGTATTCACCTCTTGTTCAAATTTGAATAGTGCTGGACAGTCTTGTTTTTCTTCAGTCAATCAGAGTCAGAGGCAAGTCAGAGCCATCGGTGAGGTCTTTCTCATTTGCCAAAAACTCAAGTGAATTTAGTCATAAATGAACCATGACATTCCCTAGCAAATTATTAACAACACTTAGCTTGCTACATATTCTTTTGGCAGTACCAACTAGAAAAGGTGTTGTCACGGCCAATTTGCAAAGACGATTGGATTGATTAAACTGGCATTTGCTGGTGATTTCCGTCACTTACAAAGTATCTGAGTCAAATGGGGCTGTGGCAAAACTGGAACAGAAATTCAAGGTCAACTTAAAGAGAAGTAGAATCTGAGGTTCTTTCTTGGTTTTGGAAACAATATTGTTGCTAATTAAATATCTGCAACCAAAACCCTTTATTTAAAGAAGGCTGAAGTAAGCAGTAAAATGACTGAAAATTGGTAAGGTAAGCTATTATCTACCATCATTGTAATCAATCTTTTCAGCAGGATTCTGAAACGTTGTCTTTAAACATGATGCATGGAGATCTCAGGCTGACTCTGAATTCGGCTGTCAAAAAGCATGAATATTACACCGTCCCTGTGTACAATTAAATAAAAAAAAAAGTTTTTCTTAACTGAAAGTAAGAAGCGACAATAAAACTTCAAACACAAAAATTATTCTGTATATGAAAGGGGCTCTCCCCTCATCAACGCATCACTATTTACGCTAAAGTTTGACTCTTTGAAATAATTCTACTTCTTAAAGCAGTAGAATCTTAAGCGTAAAGAGAAGAAATTCTCCCTGAAAACGTCAGTATACTTCAAAATAACCAATACTATATGTAAACAATGGGCAAAGTTCATAACTTACAGCCCACCCCCCCCCCCCCAAGAATTATGGGGGTTAATGCGTCTTCAAAGACAGTTACTAGATTTTTCGACTATGCTGAACAACATGGCTGTCTAAAAAATTGTATCCGATGACTTTAGGAAAATATCAGCGTGGGAAGGGGCCGAGTCTTAATGGGTCTAGGTGCCCTCCAATTTTTGAGTCATTTAGAAAGGGCACTTGAAATTTTAATTTCTGTTAGAATGAGCCCTCTCGCGACATTCTGGGACCACTGAGTCGATGCGATCACCCCTGTGGAAAAATTCAAAAAACAAGAGCTAAGAGCTCATACAGCACTTGTGGCGAGGTCGGAAGAGCCAAGAGCTCATATGATTTGACCTCTAGCAAAATTAAAAATAAGAGCTTTGAGTCACGGGGTCCTTCTAAATATCAAATTAATTAAGATCCGATCACCCATTCGTAAGAAACCTCGTTTTAATCTGGTTTCCCCCTCCAACTCCCATCATTGTCACCGGATCTGGTCGGGATTCAAAATGAGAGCTCTAAAGCACAAGATCCTTCTAGATTTCAAATTTCATTCAGATCTGATCACCCGTTCGTAGGTTACAAATACCTCATTTTTCCAATTTTTCCGAATTAATCCCCCCCCCCAACTTTACCAAAGAGAGCGGATCCGGTCCTGTTATGTCAGTCACCTATATTAGACTTATTCTGCTTATTCTTTCCACCAAGTTTCATCGTGATATTAAGCGTTTAAGCGTTTTCCAAAATTTTCCCCCTCCCCCTTATGACACTGGATCCGGTCCGGATTTAAAATAAGAGATCTGAGTTTCGAGGTCCTTCTAAATATGAAATTTCATTAAGATAGGATCACGCTTTCGTAAGTTAAAAATGCCTCGTGTTTTTAATTTTTTAGAATTGACCCTCCCTCCAACTCCCCCAAAGAGAGAAGATCCGTTCCGGTTATGTCACTTCCGTATCTAGGACTTGTGCTTATTTTTCCTATCAAGTTTTATCCCGATCCCTCCACTCTAAGCGTTTTCCGAGATTTTAGCCCCCCCCCCAACTTCCCCTAAACCAGATCCGGTAGGGATTTAATATAAGAGCTGATCACTCCTTCGTAAGTTAAAAATAACTCATTTTTCTAATTTTTCCGAATCAACCCTCTCCCCTCAAGTTCCCCAAAGAGAGCGGATCCGTTCCGGTTATGTCAATCAAGTATCTAAGACTTATAATTATTTTTCCCATCAAGTTTCATGCCAATCCCTCCACTCTTAGCGTTTTCCAAGATTTTAGGTTTCCCCCACCCCCGATTCCCCCCAATGTCACCAGATTAGGTCGGAATTTAAAATAAGAGCTCCGAGACACGATATCCTTCCAAACATCAAATTTCATTAAGATCCGATCGCTCCTTCGTAATTTAAAAATACCTCATTTTTAATTTTTCATAATTAGCCCTCATCCCCCCCAACTCCCCCGAAGAGAGCGGATCCATTCCGGTTATGTCAATCACATATCTAGGACTTAATATTATTTTTACCACCAAGTTTCATTCTGATTCCTCCACTCTAAGCGTTTTCCAAGATTTTAGGATCCCCTCCCCCCAATGTCACCGGATCCGGTCGGGTTTAAAATAAGAGCTCTGAGGCACGATATGCTTCCAAACATCAAATTTCATTAAGATTCCATCACTCCTTCGTAAGTTAAAAATACCTCATTATTTAATTTCTCAGAATTAACCCTCCCCCCCCCCACAGCTCCCCCGAAAAGAGCGGATCCGTTCCGGTTATGTCAATCATGAATCCAGGACTTGTGCTTATTTTCCCCACCAAGTTTCATCCCGATCCATCCACTCTAAGCGTTTTCGAAAATTTTAGGTCCCCCCTTCAGTTCCCCCCAATGTCACCAGATCCAGTCGGGATTTAGAATAAGAGCGCTGAGACACGATATCCTTCCAAACTTAAAATTTCATTAAGATCCGATCACTCGCTCATAAGTTAAAAATACCTCATTTTTCCTAATTTTTCACAATTAACCCCCCCCCCCCAACTCCTCCAAACATAGCAGATTCGTTCCGGTTATGTCAATCACGTATCTAAGACTTTTGCTTACTTTTTCCGCCAAGTTTCATCCCGATCCCTCCACTCTAAGCGTTTTCTAAGATTTTAGGTTCCCCTTTTCCAACTCCCCCAATGTCAACGGATCTAGACGGAATTTAAAATAAGACCTCCAAGACACAATATCTTTCCAAACATCAAATTTCATTAAGATCCCATCACCCGTTCGTAAGTTAAAAATACTTTTTTTCTGTTTTTCCTAATTTATCGGCTTAAAAACAGCACTAGATTCTGAAATATTGTCTTAAGTAATAATGCATCGATGCATCAATCAGGTATCTAGGACTTGTGCTTATTTTTCCCACCAAGTTTTATCCCAATCCCTCCATTCTAAGTGTTTTCCAAGATTTTAGGTTTCCCGCTCCCATATCCTCCCCCAATTTCACCAGATCCGGTCGGGATTTAAAATAACAGCTCTGAGACACGATATCCTTCCAAACATCAAATTCCATTAAGGTCTGAACAACCGTTTGTAAGTTAAAAATACTTCTATTTTTCTATCTATTCCGAATTAACGGGCCCCCCACTCCCCCCCCCCCCCCCAGATGGTTAAATCAGAAAAAGACTATTTCTAATTTATTCTGGTCTGGTCCCTGATACGCCTGTCAAATTTCATCGTCCTAGCTTACCTGGAAGTGCCTAAAGTAGCAAAACTGGGACCGACAGACTGACAGAATTTGCGATTGCTATATGTCACTTGGTTAATACCAAGTGCCATAAAAACTCAATAAATTATTAGTTTAAACCTAATTTCTCAGAAATCTCGGAAATTTATCAGAAATTCGTTTTGAGATAGAGAAATTCAGTTTTAATGAAACTTACATCATTGGGAAAACGTGATTTTTTTTTGTTAAATAAAGCAGATATTTCTCTTTTTTTCAGTTCAGGAAAGGACAATCCCAAAAAATGTATTAGCATACCTACAAGGAAAACATTAAAAATCTGCACAAAGGAAATATCAATTGAGCGATGAAGCAGCCATGGGAGTTCCCTGTAAGATATCGAATCCCATTAAACATAACCTATAGATATACCACCATCTAAAAAGCTTATATAGAAAAACTTACCACCTACACTCAGTCAAATACAGATTTTCTAGATGGCATTCAATCTTATGCATAGATAAACCACGACGGAATCTTAAAGTTTCTAAATGGCATTAACCATAACCTACAGATATACCGCCACCATGGAAGCTTATAAAATCAGCAAAACATTTAAAATAAAAAATACCTAGATTTTCTAGATTGCATTTCGTACTCAGGAGAAGTTCCTCGTGACAAACTACGACGATCAAGATTGGTACTAGAAATAGTAAACAGGGTTGTAAATAGGTATTGAAAGAGCTCTCTGCATCTCGGGACAGAATTGTTTTGGAAAAATATATTTTCCTTACTTCCCGTATAAGTCGAATTCATTTGTTAATTTTTTTCAAAGGGAATCACCTAGGGGTAGTCTGAGACATTCGTTACCAGTTATGCAGGAAGAATGTAGAAGACAAGTCTCTTCATCAGCAGGAAAGTTCTCCCATACCCCTAAAAAGGATATTTTCTACGACACCCCAAACGTCTATTTATTATCTACTTCAATAAAATAGTCTTTCAGTGGTGTCATTGGGGGGGGGGCATTGCCACCCCCACAAAATTTCGAAAAATCTTCTCTTTTTTTCATTGAAAAATGGCCTATACCAGCATTTTCGTCGGAAAAACAACGAAATATCCTCCCCCTTAAATTACGAAAACATCCCCCCTCCCAATTTTCCATGAATTGAGCCCATTTCAGTCTGTTTGGAGGCATCGACCGTCAAAAATTAGACCCTATTTCACTTAAGTTTCAAAATATTTTATCTAGTAATCAGAATCTTACTAAGCATAAGCTAAACTTCAATGGTATAAATATCAGGAGAGTTAGGAGTACACAATGCCACATATGTGTAGTACAATATCTGTTCTTTTAAATTTTGGTATCGCTCTTTACCACCATTTTTTTTTAAGCTTGTGTTCTAGATTAAGTTTACAGTGACGTATTGCGCATGTCTTAACATAGACACCAATGATCGTAAAAAGTAGAGGGAAGGCCAATCTAAACGTGTATTCCGAGTTCGGAACCATTGGACTGCAGACGCCTACGATTCGATATAAAGCAGATAAAAAAAGTGATACGAGAGAAATCCTTGGTGCATAAATATGGGGTTACTAGATATTAAATGTTATTTAATCGAGTGTTTGAAACATGTATATAAATTAAGTATGATAGGAGACCAAATTACCTGCAATTACCGAATTACCTTTACTTCTTAAACTAATCAAATAATAGAGCATAAATTATGCTTCAGTGTGAAGAGCAGGGGACTAAAGGGATGGCACCTCTTAAAATATTGGATAAAATATGTTCCTTTTAGGTTTTAGTGTCGCTCTTTACTTTCACTTGAAGCAGCTAGTTTTTATTTGATTTAGTAAAGAGTGACCTGTCTCCTATGTATTTTTTCGAGACTTACAGTATAAAAAAATGATGTAAAAAGATTAAAATACCAACTGTAAACTTCGATTTCTGGATCCTTAGGATCCATTCACATACAATTTGATACAATGCGCTTAAAATTCTGACACGAGAGAATTTTTGGCGCTCCGATATAGATTTAAAAGAAATTAAGTTTTTTATCTTTTGCATTGTGAACAGTTTTGAAAGAAAGCTAGTTGCGGCTTGTAAAACAAATTGAAAGAAACAGAAAACCGAGATAACTTGAAAATGGCTCAGATGACAATGGACCATTACCCAGCAGATCGAGACAAGATCGCAGCTTAATCAAGTTTAATCAAACTTAATCTAATTTAATATAATTTTTAATTCAAACAGGAGAAACAAGATTTCACTATTAATTTCAAAAATTATAAATATTAGTTTGTTTCTAAATACTCTTTGTTGATTATACAATAGACAGGGCAAGGCAAGGCCAATTTCGATAAATGTACACATATATAGGCCTTCCTATTGTATCCTTCGGCGAACTTTTTATCTTCAGCGTAAAGAGCTAAGAACTCATATGGCACTTGTGACGAGGTCGGAAGATCCAAGAGCCAAGAGCTCATTGGTATGAGCTATTGCAAAATTCTAAGAATCAATAGATTGCTTTAAAAGGAAAATCAGAGGCTTAATGTCGGTCGGGATTTTAAAAAAGAGCTCTGAGTCACGAGGTCCTTTTAAATATCAAAATTCATTAAGATCCGATCACCCACTCGTAAGTTAAAAATACCTCAATTTTTCTAATTTTTCCTCTCCCTTCAGCCCCCCAGATGGTCGAATCAGGGAAAACGACTTTATCAAGTCAATTTTTGTAGCTCCCTGATACACCTACCAATTTTCATCGTCCTAGCACATCCAGAAGCACCAAACTCGCCAAAGCACTGAACCCCACCTCCTAACTCCCCCAAAGAGAGCGGATCCAGTCCAGTTACGTCAATCACGTATCTACGACATTTATAAGCGTTTTCCAAGATTTCTGGTTTTCCCCCTCCAACTCCCTCCAATGTCAGTAGATCTGGTCGGGATTTGAAATAAGAGCTCTGAGACATGAATTTCTTCTAAATATCAAATTTCATTAAGATCTGGTCACCCGTTCTTAAGTTAAAATACCTCAATTTTTCTAATTTTTCAAAATTAACAACCCCAAGCTCCCCTAAAGAGAAGAGATCCGTTTTAATTATGTCAATCACATATCTATAACTTTTGCTTATTCTTCCCATCAAGTTTCATCCCGATCTATCCACTCTAAACGTTTCCCAAGATATCCGGTTTCCAAGATTTCCGGTTCCCCCTTCCAGCTCCCCCAATGTCACCAGATTTGGTCAGGATTTAAAATGAGAGTTCTAAAGCACAAGATCCTTCAAAAGACCAAATTTCATTAAGATCTGATCACCCGTTCGTAAGTTACAAATACCTCATTTTTTCTAATTTTTCCGAATTACTCCCCCCCCCCAACTCCACCAACGAGAATGGATCCGGTCCGGTTATTTCCGTCACATATCTTAAACTTGTTCTTATTCTTCCCACCAAGTTTCAGGCTGATCTCTCCGCTTCAAGCGTTTTTCAAGATTTTCCCCCAAAGGGAGCGGATCCGTTCCAATTAAGTCAATCACCTATTTAGGACTTGTTATCATTTTTCCCGCTAAGTTTTATCCCAATCCCACCACTCTAAGCGTTTTCCAAGATTTTAGGTCCCCCCCCAACTCCCCCAATGTTACCGGATCCGGTCAAGATTTGAAATAAGAGTTCCAAGATGCGATATCATTCCAAACATCAAATTTCATTAAGATCCGATCACCCTTTCGTAAGCTAAAAATACCTCATTTTTTCTAATTTTTCCGATTTAACCGTCCCCCACTCCCTACCAGATGGTTGAATCGGGGAAATGACAATTTCTAATTAAATCTGTTCATGTTCCTGATATGCCTGCCAAATTTCATTGTCCTAGCTTACCTGGAAGTGCCTAAAGTAGCAAAACCGGGACAGACAGACCAACAGACTGACAAAGAGACCGATAGACCGACAGAATTTACGATTGCTATGTCACTTGGTAGATACCAAGTGCCATAAAAAGGAGGTGGGGGAGGAGGCATAGTTGCCCTCCAGTTTTTAGTTCCTTAAAAAGGCAACTGGAACCTTATAATTTTTTACGAACGTTTTTACTAGTAATAAATATACGTTAACTTACGAATTAACTTGCGTAACGAACTTCTATATTTGTATATTTTTATTACGTATATGAGGGGGTTAGCCCCCTAATCAATACCTTGCTCTTTACACTAAAGCTTGAATTTTGTCCCCATTCCTTATAAATTACCCCTAAATCCCAAAGGCCGTAGAATAAATAGGTGAAATTACTAGAAATACTTTAGCGTGAAGAGGGAGGTGTTGTGGAGGAGATTAACCCCCTTATTTACATAGTAATTTCAGTTCTTTTTAGGTTTTAATGCTGCTCTTTACTTCCAGATGAATTTTTTTTTCTCATTGTTTTTCTTAAAGAATGCTAGAAAATTCTGCAGCCCCTTCATGGAAGCTCTCTTCCCTCATGAAAAATTACACCATGGAAAGATCCTTCCACGTAACCCCCTCTCCCGACCCCCCCCCCCCCCAACACGAAAAATTCCCCCAGAAAACGTCTGTACCCTTCCCAATAGCCATAACTATATGTCAACAATGTATGTTTACAGGTAAAGCCATAAAAAGCTATATGTAAGCTATATAAGTAAGCTATACGTAAGCTATATGTAAAGCTATATGTAAAGCCATAACTATATGTAAACTATAAGTAAACTATATGTAAACCTCATAAATTGGGATTGAACAAAGTTATGAACCTGAAAGTATTTTTGTTGTACATCATTTGAGAAGAAGATCCATTTTGCAAGATTTCACTTTCATAACACAGACTTATTAATGCTCATCAAAGGTCAGGACCCTCAAAAGGGCAAAGGCGTGGAAGTAGGTACTTCAAAATACCTTCCCAAGACATACTTTAGCCTGTAGACCCTTCCCTGAAAGTTTCATTTTCAATCCAGGGGCATGTCAATCCCGTGCAGTCAATCTTCAAGTGTTCCATTCTATGAAAAAAAAATAGAATGAATTCTTTCAGCTCTCAGGTTTTTCTATTGTGGTTAAATAACACTAGTCGACCAAATCAGCCTTTGAGTGGCTGAATTCAAGAGAAAGGAAAACAAATTTTCCCTTTCGTCTTTTAGTAATTTGAATTTAAGTTTTTCTGTTAACATATTATCATCGCAAAGTTAGTTAAACTGGATGAAAACCTAAAAATTATTATAATCTTTTCTATAGTTCATTAAGCAGTTGAAACACAGGAATTTATATTTGGGAGAAGGGGGAGGACAAATTCAACGAAACAGGCAGATTTTGTGAACAAAGTACTAGTAGAGAGAAAGCAGGAACTTTAAAAAAGAAAGGTCCTAGAGTGCCGGGACAAAAATTGTAGTTGACACATGAAGTCCCCAGAGTAAACAAATAGATCTAATTATGCATACAAAACTCTTCTAAAGGTAGCAGAAGGATCTAGCGTACGAATTTCGATTTGAACATAGTTTAAACAATTCAATTCGAAAACTTCTGATGGAGTAAACTCAGTAGATTCGATTACAAAATAAAATGCCATTTCTCCACATGGTGATTGGGGATTTCTCTGGACAATTATTCTTTTGTCTTTATGAAAAATTCACACCTAAGGCGGGTCAACACCTTAAAAATCACTTTACGAGTCTTATCGTCGGCTGACCGTCTCATTAGCAAGTTTTCCCAGCACAACAGAGAACTTCCGAAACAATATTGGAGAAAAACGGATAGGAGATCTTAAACCTACGAACACCTTGAAAAGCTAGTTTAAAATAAAGAAAAAATCTAGTCTCTTTCTAATTATTATTCAAAACGCTGTCTAATCAATGTGCACACTACTACTACTACTAGTAAATCACAACAGCATGAAGCCGCCTGAGGCCAACACAACTACGGACGCTCCTCCTCTATCCCAATCCATCCAAAATCTCCTCTTTACACCCTCCCAGGAAGTTTCCATTTCCTTTAAATATTTCTTTATGACGTCCTTCCACGCCAGACAAGGATGGCTAGCTTTCCGTTTAATCCTAGGCGGTTGGCCAAAAAGGAAATTCTTCGGCAATCTGTCATCCTTCATCTGCACAACGTGCCCATGCCATCTCAACTTTTCTTTCATTATAGCCCTAGAGAGCGGGATTGAACCATATTTTTCGAAGAGCCTACTGTATGAAATACAGTCAGTAAGAAAGGTACCCAAAACAATCCGTAGGTAATTTCTCTCGAAAACAACTAGCAAATCTGCATCCGCTTTTCGAAAACCCATGCTTCAGAGCCATATTTGACTACTGTCATCACTTTTAGCATTCTAATCTTGGTTTACAGACTTATCTTCCTATTCTTCCTAACTTTTTTTACCTGTGAAAAAACACCCTGAGCATTGACTATTCTACCTTTAACACCTTCACTGCTCTGACCGTCTTTACTAATAATGCTACCAAGGTAAGTGAAACTGCCCACCTGATCATTCTTTTCGTTACCCAACGTAACCTTTGAATTTTCACTTATTCCTAGCCTTAGTGACTTAGTCTTCTGGACATTAATTTTCAAACCTAGTCTAGCACACTGAAGTCACAAACCTTTAAAAGTTCATTCATTTTGATAATACTTTCATCAAGGATGCTCAAATCATCAGCATAATCTATGTCCAGCAGAGTTTCCGCTCCCCATTTGATTCCTTGGTCTCCCATTCCCTTTCCTTTGCTCCTTAAGAGAAAGGCCAACAAATGATCCCTATTAGGGGGATAGAACACAACTCTACTTAGCTCCTGATTTAATACGAAATCAGCTGCTAAACTCACTTCCTACTTTAGCCGCAGCAGTGTTATTCTCGAACATATCACTAATCACTTTAGTGTATTTGTCTTATATACCATAAGACCTTTGCTAAAGCTCTTCTATCAAAAGAGTCGACCGCCTGCTCATAATCTACAAGACTGAGAATCAAAGATATTTGACAACTCAGTCACTTCTCAATCATTAACCTAAGAGTAACACTTTGGTCAATGAATCCTCTAAATTTTCTAAAACTGCACTGTCCTTTTTTCAAAACTTTGCCTACAACATCTCTCAGTCTAAAAAGTATCATATTAGTAAGTAATTTGCTACCTACAGAGGCCAGACTAATACCTCGATAATTACAAATCATTCTTATCACCTTTCTTATACAGTGGTGTAATTAGGGTTTTTCTAAAATCGCTAGGTATATCCCATTTTTCAGAAATAATTTTCATAATGTTCAGTAGCTTATTTCTAACCTTAGGGCCGCTATATTTAAGAAACTCATTTACCACACTATCAGTAACTGGAGCCTTATTATTTTTTAATCCTTTTAGTACTGTCGCTAATTCTTCCTCACAAAATAAATCTTCCTTCACATCCAAGGTATAACAAAACTTTTAATTTTCCTCTATGGTTTTCTTTCTGATCTCCAATAAAGGCTCTACAAGTTAGGTTAACCTAACCTCAATAAGTTATGGCAAGACCACCCAATCAATTCTAAATAGTTTGGGTACAAAGTTTGGATGAAATAAGTTGATCCTTAAGAAATCAAATCATCTTAATCAATTTTATCACTTTTAAGGTTAATATCTATATATCCATTGCAATATTAGTTTTCTTAAGCTATGAAAATAGATCTCGCTCTCTGACCCGAATGTCAGCAGCATGAATTTTTGCAGAAGTGATCTTTGAAAAGGTATCAAAATTTGGCCAGTTAGTTTTTTCTAATTTATTTCTTAGGAAATCGTCATTCCTCATCTTCACAACTACCAGACAGGGACAGTGTTTATAGATGCCTAGTAGTCGTTACCAGGCTGGGTTACATACTCTTAACTTTACTAAGCATAAAACATCTGGATGCTTTTTTTTTAAGAACAGTCTATTTTGTTGATACCCAAGTATATGTGGCATAAACTTATAAAATCAAATAACTCTGATTTAGCAAAGAACTTCACAGGAGCAGATTAAATCTTCAGACAGCTGGGAGGCGATGCTATAGGTGCAAAATGCTTTTTGATAGTATTTCTGAAAAGGGGAAAAATTTACCTGTTCAAAAAGAAATAAGTTAATATAGTATGCTTTATTTGTAGAAGGTTTAGCTTTATACTTACATTACAGCTACAGAGGGCACACTTATCAAAACCAAAAGGGGGCAAGTAGGGATGCCACTTCATACTGACTGAGTAGTGCTTCCTATCACCTTCAAAATAACAGCTTTGCATGGATAATTGTACTTTCAGGATTGTCATAAAACAAATAATTGACGTAATTTTATCTTAATAACAGAATGGGAAAACATTTGCACTTCAACCTAACCTAACCTGACCCTCAAAACGGCACATTCTATAATAAAAAAGGAACAGTTTTTCCTGGGCTTATGGCTGTACAAGTGAAGGAAATGATTAGAGAATTTGAATACAGTGGAATTCTGATAGATTCAAATGAAGAAAACAGTGACTCCCCTGATTCGAATGTGGTAAAACCTGATGTACTGGACAATCTCCTGAATCAGTGACATCAATTGATGTTGAACTTGGTGGTATTTAGTATATTGGCATAAAATGAAAATAGAACATGAAAGAAAGTGAACATAGAACTTAACAAAGATTTTTGCAGTTCCCAAGGTCAAAAATTCTAGTCCTACTGGAATAACCAATATATTTGACATGGAGGAGAGAAAGCGCTTCTATTATTTAATGACTAAGGACAAGACTGAATTAATTGAAAGTGTGAAGAAGTTCAAAGAAGGCAAAGGTAGCATTGATTTGACTTACAATACAGCAGATTGTATAGTTCCACCTTTGCTCTATAACAAAATTGTGTTTTTGGTCAGGGACCTCTCAGATCTTCCTGTAGACAGCAAAACTCAGTACAGTTTGGATTAATGTACAAGAGAGAAGGTTCTAAATTTAACTCGGGACATTTTTTCCAGTCCTAGGGGCTTGCAACTCCCAAACATATCGCATTCTCTGTCCATTTGCACTACGAGACCAGAAGCAAAGCTTTCTTTCTTCTTCTAAACACGCTGGGCTATGCAGTAAGCTTTACAACCTTACAGAGGAGACTGATCAGTGAAGCTGTTTCCATTGAAGACAATAAACCAAGCTTGTGTCTACATTCAGAATGGATTGAAGAAAGGCCAATTTACACACTTTGCAATAGACAACCTTGATTGCCAATTAAATTTATTCCATTTCATTTTCATAGTTATATGATGTGCCTAAGCAGATTTAGGTTTTTTTCCAAGGTTTGTTCCAAGTCACCCAAAAAGTGATACAAAAAAAGTTATTTTTGTAACTTGTCCCGTTCCAGCTTGTTCAAAAGTAACTACAGCAGGTACCTGGAATGGTCAAAAGGCTACTACAAATTAACTTCTTTGCAGACAGCTGAAACATTCTTTCTTGTATTAACTTTCTCTTAGTCATCAAGAAACAGAGAATAATAAGAAAATCTAATAAGTTTCAGAGAGCATAAGTACCATATTGCTTTTATCAAAGTTTTTACCAACTTGATGGTGGTTGGAGAACCAGACAAATTTGGAGGCCCTCGCCCTCCCCATTTCTGAGAGAAGGTGAGCAGTAGGTTTTATTACAATTATACTAATCGAGTGAAGGTTGGAAGGGCTGCAGATAGTAGGGAGGCGAAAGGTTATTTTAGGGAGAAAAATAATAATATACCCAATCTACCTCATAAAGAGGGTGTGAAGGCCCATACCCCTTCTGACAGCAAGTATATTGTTGCCTTTTATGAGAACTTTTATAAACTCAATGGAGTGTAGAGGAGTTTATCTGAAGGCCCCTCCTCAACCATTTTTAAGGAAAGTTGTGTTGTTGGCTTTTAGAACCTTTGACAACCTGCCAGTGGGCTTCTTTCCCTCTGATAGAACTCCAGGCGTCAATTTAGAGCAACATCTACTACAGTTATTTCAGCTAAACGGTTAATTTGTAATGTCAGCTGTTATTAGCTCAACTTAACTTCTTGTCAGCCAGGAAAATTTGGCAAGTTGTTCCTAAATCGAAAAATAGAGGTGACAGCAAAATGTAGAGATCTCATTGGTTGACCAGCTGGTCAGAAGGCTTCCATTTCAGACTTTTTTTTACAATATGGATTGTTTGTAGAGCGTTAAAAATACAGCTCACGAATGTGTCGAGTGATTCAGCAGAATCTCCACCTTATTTTGGTTTCAAACGTTTCTCAACTGCATATGACAATAAGGTTGATATTCATATTTCCAAGATTGGGTATCTTCCAGTGGTTCCCCATTCTCCCTCTGCCCAGCAGTTGTGGAAGAAGTCATTAAGACTTCCCAGAAAATTTCAAAGAACTAGGATTGAATTATACCGTTGTCACATGCGACCAGGCTATATATAGAATTGTACATGCCTGAAGAGTGAAAAATCTGGCTGCATATTCTGACATTGTCCTCAAAATAGGTAGTCTTCATGTTTTAATGAGTTTTATGATTACAATTGGTAATATATTATTATTACCAATTAAATATAAACTGGTAATTAATAAAGCTGCTGCTTGTACTTTAGTTCCTGAGGCTGTATCTATTCTATACTGGGAAGCATTTGAAGATTTTTGCATCAAATCCAACGATTTATTGTGCATTACTATTTTTGAAGAAATTGGAGACTTACTACAGAACTTGGAAACCACAAGAGAGGATACTTGCATTGATGGGAACTTCAGTGTCTCAGGGAAAACTAATTAGAATTTGTGTTACTCCTATGAAGGATCAAAGCGTATATGAAGGTAAGCAAACCATGAGCAAACACACTTTTTTCCATGTTTTTTGCTACTCTTTTCTCTTCACTTTGATTTTCTTATACTTCAAACTCTCAGATTTCCAGGGGTGCATACCCCCCCCTTGTCAGTACCCATTGGAAATACACAATTTGGACTTAATATTTTCACACCAGGGAAGAAGGGTGGGAAAAGTTTTTGTGGAGCTGGTTTCAAAATGTGGTAGCTAAAATTATTCTGCATATTATGAAGTAGCCAAAGAATTGTTTTCTTTACATGCTTTCTTCTCAATAACAGATAATCAAGATCTTTAGCATGGAGACATCTCCAAATATACCACAATTGTGCTCTAATACCTAGAGAACATCTGAAGTAGTAACCTAGGGCACCCAAACTAGCAAGACCTTCAAATTTAAGCTGCCTAGGCTAAGGCTGTTGGCTTATCAAGACATCAGTGAGAATCATGGGGCTGGGGGGGGGGGTAAATCTATCAAGTAGAACATACAGTGAAACATGTCAAGAAGACTAACCCTCTTCTTCTCCCCAAAATTCTGCAGTACAAATATTGATAAAGACTTATAGAACAAGAATATTAATCATCACAAAAGTCACATAACAGAGCAATGCTAAAGTGTTGGACAGAGATTATTGAAGCACACAGATGTTTTTTGAATTGGTTATCAAACACCAATATATTTAAAGTTTTCAGAAAATCTAGTTATAGAAAGTAAAGCATTTTCTTAGTAGCTTGTTTGAATTATAGCATAAAAACTAAGACCAAGAAATTCCTCATTGAATTTTAGTACCTTTGATTTTTTTTATAATTAATTTTGGATGTTAATCACTAATATATTAGATGGTTTTATACCACATAACTATTACAAATAATAGCTTTCTCAAAGTGTACAGCTAGAACAATACAACCACTGTTGGTTAAAACATGAAGGAAATTATAATAAGACACAAAAAACATATTCAGTCTGGGCAAAAATAAACATTTCTTGTTACATCAACTTCAGATATTGGCTCATTAGTACGCATACTTGCTAAATTTGATGGCAGGTTTGTATAAATAATGCCATCTTTTTCAATTGTTTTCCTTATTTTTTCTATAATTATGCAAAGTATCTGATGTGCCAATAATTTGAGGGTTTGACTTCAAAACTCAAAACCAATACATTTTTGGAATCACCATAAGATGCTTAATCTTTGAATTAATGTTATGAATATTTGGGTCTTATGATTCTGTTATTGATGGCATTGCTGTTTGCTTATAATTCAGTATTATGAAAACTAATTTTTTATTTCTATTCCAACCAAGTCATATAGAAAAATCATTTGAGTGACAAATTCGAATTTTTATTACCCCTATTAAGAATCAAAGCCTATAGGAAGGCATCAGACCATAAGCAAACAGACTTTATTCCATGATTTTTTTGCTACTCTTTTCTATTTACAATAATTTTCTTATACTTCAAATTGCAAGATTTCTAGGGGTGCATTCCTCTCCCCCCCCCCTTGTGGGTACCAATTAGAAATACATAATTTCGTCTTTATAATTTCACATCAGGGAAGAAGGGTGGGGTAAATTTTGTGGAGCTGGTTTCACAATGTGGTAGCTAAAATTATTCTGCATATTAACAAGTAGCCTAAGAATTGTTTTCTTCTTGATAACAGAAAACCTAGACCTTTACCATAGAAACATCTCCAGATTTACTCCAATTGTGCTCTAATACTTAGAGCACATCAAAAGTAGAGACCTAGTCCACCAAAACTAACAAGACCTTCAAATTTAAGCAGACTAGGCTAGGGCTGTTGGCATCAGTAAGGATAGTGGGGGGGGGATCATCCAAAGCTAAAATACAGGCATATTGAAAATCGAAAAGGCTACAATAGAAAACTACGTTAGTCTAGCACAAATAGCTGAAACCTCCTTTTAAAAAGCTGTCCTGACAAGTTAATAAATGATAAAATTCTAGACAAGCTACTTTTTGCTATTTTGGCAAGAGATTGGGTCAGGAAAATTAAACTTCAAGCATTGAACCCAGGGCAAAAAAAATATTCTGGGAAGGCATTGCCAAGCTATTATGTTAACCATCTTTTTACTTATAAGTTTTGTAAATTTGTCTACTTAACAAGTCTATTACCTATTGAAATTTTGACAAAACAACATTGAATCCAATTATTTAGTTTTCAGTTTCTTTTTTTCAGGTTTTAGTTTTGAAAAATAGAATTATGATAATTGCTTAGATAGCTACCTCCACATAAGGAAACATATTAAGAAACAATTCTTACATCTTAATATACGATTTTGAAATTCTGTTTGCAGAAATTTCAAACCTCATAAAATGGGATTGATCAAAAGTCAGAAGCTGTGACCGGTTTCTTGTTCTTTATTTACTACTACTACTAATAACTCACTACAGCACCAAGCTGCTTGAGGCCAACACAGCTATGCATACTCCTCCTCCAACCCAATCTATTCAAAGCCTCTGTCTTTACACCTTCCCAGGAAGTTCTGACAAGGACAACCTGCTTTCCATTTTGCCTTAGAAGGTTGGCTGAGAAGGACAATCTTTGGTAATATGTCATCCTTCATAGGCAAAACCTGGCCTAGCCATCTCAACCTTTCTGTCACTATAGCCCTAGAAAGCGGGATTGAACCACATTTTTGTACAACCTGCTGTTTGAAATACGGTCAGTCAGCCGGGTACCCAGAACAATCCATAGGCAATTTCTCTGGAAAACATCTAGTAAATGTTCATCTGCTTTTCAGACATTCCATGCTTCTTTATTGAAGTGCCCTCTTGAGACAGAAGGAGTGGAGGTAGGCACTTTAAAATACTTTCCTGGGGCAAATTTTAGCCAGTAGATCCATCTTTTAAAGTTCCATTTTCCTAACATAGATAGGATAAGAAAAAGTAGTTTGTCTGCAATTTCCCTCCTAATTTACCCCTTAACTCACCACAACACAAATTTGTTACCTTCAATCGGCTATTTTGCCAACCAATTATTCTGGGAATAACTTGGAAAAATTCTAGTATAGCTAATTTTTGCTGTCATGGAAAGGGATTGTCATGAAAATAAAACTTTCAGGGATAGGTCTACAGACTAAAGTCTGTAAAGAGGGCAGTGACCTTTGATGACCTTTAAAATGCTAAGAAAGTGAAGCCTTGCAAAACATAGCATCTACTTAAATGAAGGATCCTTGTCTGTTATAGTACCAACCTCAAATTCTTAATCTAAGCACACCCTATGTGGAATTGTATATATTTAATTTTTTTTTTATTTTTTAGTTTGCAATCTGCATTAGAGTAGTGTCTGACCACAGCTGTTAAAATGAAAATTTGGTCTTTGTCAAAGTCTGAAGAAGAGGCAATTAGATTTTTCTAAGTTAAGGGGCTGATGCCCAAAACAAAACAGTTTGTCAATGGACACAAAATTAGTTTATTACTTTTTGATAAAAAGCCTTGCTGGAGCTGTATGAGAAAGCCATGTCAGAAACAAGCTGGTTTGCATGTCAATATGTGGTTTGATTATAGCCGAATGCCATTTGTTTCATTTGTCTGTAGTTTAACAAAAGATTATCTATGGCCTGTTATGAATAAGAGCTAGATATTTCGATAATGTTGTTAATAAAGTATTATGTTTTCATTATATTTTGTAATATTTCAATAGGATTGAGCATCAGGGAAACAGGTTCTACTTAGATAAAGAAATTTGAGGTTGGCACTATAACAGACAAGTAACAAATGAAATACAGGAACTATTTTCAGCTTCACATCTTTGCAGAATTCTAATTGATAAGGTTTCAATGATGTGCAAATAGGTTACATTTCTTTAATTTAGAAAAAACCATAGATATGGCTTAAGATTCTACTCAAATTACAGGAATTGCATTTTCAGAACTGAAATATAAAACAAAGAAGCTGATAAATAAAAATTAAGGTAATTTGTTGTTTTGTCAAAATTTCAATAGCTCAAAATTTACATCAAGCAGGCAAATTTCTTAGACTTTGAAATCAGAAGAGGGTTAACATGGAAGCTTGGTATTACCTTCTCAGATTATGTTTTGGGCCCTAGATTCATTACTGAGAGTTTCATTTTCCTAACCTAATCCCTTTCCAAGATAGCAAAAGGTGACTAAAATCAGAACATTACAAATCACTCTGCTTGGTTAATTACATCAAAGATATTACAATCTTGAACTATTTAAAACTAAGGCTACTTTTGCTCTTGAGCTTTAATTGACTTTTGATAATGTCAAAAAATTTTTTAAGCTAAATAATTGATAGGGTAGGCTATTTGGAAGAATTTAGTTTGGACCTTTTGTAAAATTAAATAAAAAAAACTAGTTTTTTTAACTGAAAGTAAGGAGCGACATTAAAACTTAAAACGAGCAGAAATTACTCCGTATATGAAATGGGTTGTCTCCTCCGCAGTTCACGCTCTTTACGCTAAAGTTTGACTCTTTGCCACAATTCTACTTTTTAAAACAACTAAAAACTTTAGCGTAAAGAGCGTGAACTGCGGAGGAGACAACCCATTTCATATACGGAGTAATTTCTGCTCGTTTTAAGTTTTAATGTCGCTCCTTACTTTCAGTTAAAAAAACTAGTTTTTTTTATTTAATTTCTGAACGTTTTTGAATTAATGCATGTTTGATTTTGGCTCTCCGCACATAAATTATTGAAATGAAATTAGTATATTAATTTTTTTTGGCTAAATGGCTTTCTCTTAGTTTTGATCAGACGATTTTGAGAAATACGGGGTGGGGAAGGAGGCCTAGCTGCCCTCCAATTTTTCGGTTACTTAAAAAGGCTACTAGAACTTTTAATATTCAACGAACGTTTTTATTAGTAAAAAATATACGTAACTTAAGAATTAACTTACGTAACAAACTTTTATATTCTTATATTTTTATTATATGTACGAGGGGGTTTGTACCCTCGTTAATACCTCGCTCTTTACACTAAATCGTAAGTTTTGTTCCAATTCTTTAAGAATGACCCCTGAATCAAATAAGCCGTAGAATAAATAGTTGAAATCACTAAAAATATTTTAGCATAAAGAGTGAGGTATTTATCTCCTCCTAAATACCTCGCTCTTTATGCTAAAGTATTTTTAGAACCCTACATATGCGTAATAATCTCTGTTTGTTTTAAATTTCAATGCTATTCCTTACTTTCATTTGAAAAAACGTTTTCATGTTTATTTTTTCATTTTTTTTTTTATAGTAATGCTAGAAAATCCTGCGCCCTTTTCATTGAATTTTTTCCCCCATGGCATATTTCTCCAAGGAAAGATCCTCCCACATAGCCCCCTCCCTCAACCCTACCCCCAAAACCAAAAAAATCCCCCTGAAAACCTCTGTACACTTCCCAATAACCATTATTATATGTAAACACTGGTTGAAGTTTGTAACTTGCAACCCCTCCCCCAGGGAGTGTGGGGGAGTAAGTCATCCCCAAAAACATAGTTATTAAGATTTTCGACTATGCCAAACAAAATGGCTATCTCAAAATTTTGATCCGTTGACTTTGGGAAAAAAATGAGCGTGGGAGGGGGCCTAGATGCCCTCCAATTTTTTCGGTCACTTAAAACGGGCACTAGAACTTTTCATTTCCGTTAGAATGAGCCCTCTTTCGACATTCTAGGACCACTTGGTCGATACGATGACCCCTGGGAAAAAAAAAAAAAAAAAAACAAAAAAACAAACAAATAAACACGCACCCGTGATTTGTCTTCTGGCAAAAAATGCAAAATTCCACATTTTTGTAGATAGGAGCTTGAAACTTCTACAGTAGGGTTCTCTGATACGCTGAATCTGATGGTGTCATTTTCGTTAAGATCCTACGACTTTTAGGGGGTGTTTCCCCCTATTTTCCTAAATAAGGCAAATTTTCTCAGGCTCGTAACTTTTGATGGCTAAGACTAAACTTGATGAAACTTATATATTTAAAATCAGCATTAAAATGCGATTCTTTTGATGTAGCTATTTATATCAAAATTCAATTTTTTAGAGTTTTGGTTACTATTGAGCCGGATCGCTCCTTACTACAGTTCGTTACCACGAACTGTTTGATTCTATTTAAGCTACTATGGCTATCATAGGAAGGATTTAGGTCAGGAAAATGAAGCTTTAGGGATGGGTCTATGGGCTAAATTATGGGAACTTCCTTGTTAGCTAGAATACACTTGAGAATTGAAGTTAGGTTAATCATAATGAAATATACCTAACCATAATAAAAATATATCAGTTTAGAAACAAATTTTTGCAATAATTGTGCACATTAAAGGGGGGGGGGGTAAATCATAGCATATATCAAATACATAACCTAAAAGAACAAATTTTTGCAATAAATTTGCACATTAAAGGGGGGAGGGGTAAAGCATAGCATATATCAAATACATAACCTAAAAGAGCCTATTCTAACTAAACTTACAAAATACCAACCAAATATATAAATAAAATATAGCTAAAATATATTTTCCAAACAAGCCAAAGCTAATTGTCTGGTATCAAGAAGTTGTTATAGCTGTTTTAGTAAAATTCTAGTTTAGTGACTTCTTGCTATCTTGGAAAAGGGTTAGGTTAGGAAAATGAAACTTTCAGGGATGGGTCTACAGGCTAAATTATATCCCTGGAAGGCATTTTAAAGTACCCACCTGCACTCCTTCTCCCTCTAGAGGGCCCTGAACGTTGCCTACATGACAGGTCTATACTTATTGAAATTTAGAAAAAACAACATTTTACCTTAATTTTCAGTTACCAGTTGGTGACAATACCTTGATACGTTTAAACCTAAATTTTTTTAAATACCTTATATACGAAAAAATTCTGTTCGTTTTGGGGTTTAACGTTCCTTTTTACTTTAAAATATAAAGATGTAGACAATACACTTTTAGAGGCATCCTAAACAAGAGCTAAGAGCTCATATGGCACTTGTGACGAGGCAAGAAGAGCTAAGAGCCAAGAGATCACATGGTATGAGCTTTAACAAAATTCTATGAATCAATAGATTGATTTAAAAGGATAATAAGAGGCTTAATGCCGGTCAGGATTTAAAATAAGAGCTCTGAGTCACCATGTCCTTTTATATATCAAAATTCATTAAGATCCGATCACCCAATAGTAGGTTATCAATACCAAATTTTTTCTAATTTTTCCTCTCCCTTTAGCCCCCCAGATGTTCGAATCTGGGAACACGACTTTATCAAGTTAATTTGTGCAGCTCCCTGACACGCCTACCAATTTTCATCGTCCTAGCACGTCCAGAATACCCAAACTCGCCAAATCACTGAACCCCTCCCCCCAACTCCCCCAAAGAGAGTGAATCAAGTACGGTTCCATCAATCACGTATCAAGGACATTTGCTTATTCTATCCACCAAGCTTCATCCCGATTCCTCCACTCCAAGTGTTTTTCCAAGGTTTCCCCGTCTAACTCCCCCCAATGTCAAAAGATCTGGTCAGGATTTGAAATAAGAGCTCTGAGACATGAATTCCTTCTAAATATCAAATTCCATTACGATCCGATCACCTATTCGTAAGATAAAAATACCCCAATTTTCACGTTTTGCAAGAATTCCGGTTTCCCCCTCCAACTCCCCCAAATGTCACAGGTTCTGGTCAGAATTTAAAATTAGAGCTTTAAAGCACAAGATCCTTCTAAATATCAAGTTTCATTAAGCTCTGGTCATCCTTTCGTAAGTTACAAATACATCAATTTTCAAAATTACCCCCCCCCCCCCAACTCCACCAAAGAGAGCAGATCCGGTCTGGTTATGTCAGTCACGTATCTTAGACAGATTTTTATTCTTCCCATCCAGTTTCATCCTGATCTCACCGCTTTAAGTATTTTCTAAGATTTCCGGTACCCCCCCCCCCAATTACGCTGAATCCGGCTGAGATTTAAAA
Source organism: Artemia franciscana (assembly GCF_032884065.1). NCBI lineage: Eukaryota > Metazoa > Arthropoda > Branchiopoda > Anostraca > Artemiidae > Artemia > Artemia franciscana. The sequence continues at coordinate 2,823,418 of NC_088874.1, forward strand.
CAAGAGATCTGAGTTACAAGGTACTTTCAAATATGAATTTTCATAAAAATCCGATCACTCCTTCGTAAGTTAAAAATACGTCATTTTTTCTAAATTTTCAGAATTAACCCCCCCCCCAAAGAGCAGATCCGTCCCAATTATGTAAATCACGTATCTAAGACTTCTGCTTATTTGTCCAACCAAGTTTCATCCCGATCCCTCCAATCTAAGCGTTTTCCATGATTTTAGGTTCCCCCACCCCAAACTCCCCCCAAAGTCACCAGATCCGGTTGGGATTTAAAACAAGAGCTTTGAGACACGATATCCTTCCAAATATCAAATTTCATTGAGATGCGATCACCCGTTCATAAGTTAAAAATACCTCATTTTTTCTAATTTTTCAGAATTAACCCCCCCCCCCTCCCCACTAACTACCCCAAAGAGAGCAAATCCGTTCCGGTTATGTCAATCATGTATCTAGGACTTGTGCTTATTTTTCCCACCAAGTTTTATCCCAATCCCTCCATTCTAAGTGTTTCCCAAGATTTTAGGTTTCCCGCTCTCATATCCCCCCCCCCCCCCCAATGTCACCAGATCCGGTCGGGATTTAAAATAACAGCAATGAGACACGATATACTTCGAAACATCAAATTCCATTAAGATCTGAAAACCGTTTGTAAGTTAAAAATACTTCTATTTTTTCCGAATTAACGGAGCCCCCCACTCCCCCCCTCCCAGAAGGTTAAATCGGAAAAAGACTATTTCTAATTTATTGTGGTCTGGTCTCTGATACGCCTGCCAAATTTCATCGTCCTAGCTTACCTGGAAGTGCCTAAAGTAGCAAAGCTGGGACCGACAGACTGACAGAATTTGCGATTGCTATATGTCACTTGGTTAATACCAAGTGCCATAAAAACTCAATAAATTATTAGTTTAAACCTAATTTCTCAGAAATCTCGGAAATTTCTCAGAAATTCGTTTTTTGATAGAGAAATTCAGTTTTAATGAAACTTACATCATTGGGAAAACGTGATTTTTTTTTTTTTTTTTTTGTTAAATAAAGCAGATATTTCTCTTTTTTTCAGTTCAGGAAAGGGCAATCCCAAAAAATGTATTAGCATACCTACAAGGAAAACATTAAAAATCTGCACAAAGGAAATATCAATTGAGCAATGAAGCAGCCATGGGAGTTCCCCGTAAGATATCAAATCCCATTAAACATAACCTATAGATATACCACCATCTAAAAAGCTTATATAGAAAAACTTGCCACCTACACTCAGTCAAATACAGATTTTCTAGATGGCATTCAATCTTGTGCATAGATAAACCACGACGGAATCTTACACAGAAAAGCTAGACAGCATAAGCCAAATATACCAAAAGTTTCTAAATGGCATTAACCATAACCTACAGATATACCGCCAAAATGGAAAATTATAAAATCAGCAAAACATTTAAAATAAAAAATACCTAGATTTTCTAGATTGCATTTCGTACTCAGGAGAACCTCCTAGTGACAAACTACGACGATCAATAGAAATAGTAAACAGGGTTGTAAATAGGTGCTTGAAAGAGCTCTCTGCATCTCGGGCCAGAATTGTTTTGGAAAAATATATTTTCCTTACTTCCCGTATAAGTCGAATTCATTTGTTAATTTTTTTTCAAGAGGAATCACCTAGGGGTAGTCTGAGACATTCGTTACCAGTTATGCAGGAAGAATGTAGAAGACAAGTATCTTCATCAGCAGGAAAGTTCTCCCATACCCCTAAAAAGGATATTTTCTACGACACCCCAAATGTCTATTTATTATCTACTTCAATAAAATAGTCTTTCAGTGGTGTCATTGGGGGGGGGGGCATTGCCACCCCCACTAAATTTCGAAAAATCTTCTTTTTTTTCATTAAAAAATGGCCTATACCAGCATTTTCGTCAGAAAAACAACGAAATATCCTCCCCCTTAAATTACGAAAACATCCCCCCTCCCAATTTTCCATGAATTTAGCCCATTTCAGTCTGTTTGGAGGCATCGACCGTAAAAAATTAGACCCTATTTCACTTAAGTTTCAAAATATTTTATCTAGTAATCAGAATCTTACTAAGCATAAGCTAAACTTTAATGGTATAAATATCAGGAGGCTTAGGAGTACACAATGCCACATTATGTGTAGTACAATATCTGTTCTTTTAAATTTTGGTATCGCTCTTTACCACCACTTTTTTTAAGCTTGTGTTCTAGATTAAGTTTACAGTGACGTATTGCGCATGTCATAACATAGACACCAATGATCGTAAAAAGTAGAGGGAAGGCCAATCTAAACCTGTATTCCGAGTTCGGAACCATTGGACTGCAGACGCCTACGATTCGATATAAAGCAGATAAAAAAGTGATACGAGAGAAATCCTTGGTGCATAAATATGGGGTTACTAGATATTAAATGTTATTTAATCGAGTGTTTGAAATATGTATATAAATTATGTATGATAGGAGACCAAATTACCTGCAATTACCGAATTACCTTTACTTCTTAAACTAATCAAATAATAGAGCATAAATTATGCTTCAGTGTGAAGAGCAGGGGACTAAAGGGATGGCACCTCTTAAAATATTGGATAAAATATGTTCCTTTTAGGTTTTAGTGTCGCTCTTTACTTTCACTTGCAGCAGCTAGTTTTTATTTGATTTAGTAAAGAGTGACCTGTCTCCTATGTATTTTTTCGACACTTACAGTATAAAAAAAATGATGTAAAAAGATTAAAATACCAACTGTAAACTTCGATTTCGGGATCCTTAGGATCCATTCACATACAATTTGATACAATGCGCTTAAAATTCTGACACGAGAGAATTTTTGGCGCTCCGATATAGATTTAAAAGAAATTAAGTTTTTTATCTTTTGCATTGTGAACAGTTTTGAAAGAAAGCTAGTTGCGGCTTGTAAAACAAATTGAAAGAAACAGAAAACCGAGATAACTTGAAAATGGCTCAGATGACAATGGACCATTGCCCAGCAGATCTAGACAAGATCGCAGCTTAATCAAATTTAATGAAACTTAATCTAATTTAATATAATTTTTAATTCAAACAGGAGAAACAAGATTTCACTATAAATTTCAAAAATTATACATATTAGTTTGTTTCTAAATACTCTTTGTTGATTATACAATAGACAGGGCAAGGCAAGGCCAATTTCGATAAATGTACACATATATAGGCCTTCCTATTGTATCCTTCGGCGAACTTTTTATCTTCAGCGTAAAGAGCTAAGAACTCATATGGCACTTGTGACAAGGTCGGAAGATCCAAGAGCCAAGAGCTCATTGGTATGAGCTATTGCAAAATTCTAAGAATCAATAGATTGCTTTAAAAGGAAAATCAGAGGCTTAATGTCGGTCGGGATTTAAAATAAGAGCTCTGAGTCACGAGGTCCTTTTAAATATCAAAATTCATTAAGATCCGATCACCCACTCGTAAGTTAAAAATACCTCAATTTTTCTAATTTTTCCTCTCCCTTCAGCCCCCCAGATGGTTGAATCAGGGAAAACGACTTTACAAGTCAATTTTTGTAGCTCCCTGATACACCTACCAATTTTCATCGTCCTAGCACATCCAGAAGCACCAAACTCGCCAAAGCACTGAACCCCATCTCCTAACTCCCCCAAAGAGAGCGGATCCAGTCCAGTTGCGTCAATAACGTATCTACGACATTTATAAGCGTTTTCCAAGATTTCTGGTTTTCCAGCTCCAACTCTCTCCATGGTAGTAGATCTGGTCGGGATTTGAAATAAGAGCTCTGAGACATAAATTTCTTCTAAATATCAAATTTCATTAAGATCTGGTCACCCGTTCTTAAGTTAAAATACCTCAATTTTTCTAATTTTTCAAAATTAACAACCCCAAGCTCCCCTAAAGAGAAGAGATCCGTTTTAATTATGTCAATCACATATCTGTAACTTTTGCTTATTCTTCCCATCAAGTTTCATCCCGATCTATCCACTCTCAGCGTTTCCCCAGATATCCGGTTTCCAAGATTTCCGGTTCCCCCCTCCAGCTCCCCCAATGTCACCAGATCTAGTCGGGATTTAAAATGAGAGTTCTAAAGCACAAGATCCTTCAAAAGACCAAATTTCATTAAGATCTGATCACCCGTTCGTAAGTTACAAATACCTCATTTTTTTAATTTTTCCGAATTACTCCCCCCCCCAACTCCACCAACGAGAATGGATCCGGTCCGGTTTTTTCCGTCACATATCTTAAACTTGTGCTTATTCTTCTCACCAAGTTTCAGGCTGATCTCTCCGCTTCAAGCGTTTTCCAAGATTTCCCCCAAAGGGAGCGGATCCGTTCCAATTAAGTCAATCACCTATTTAGGACTTGTTATCATTTTTCCCACCAAGTTTTATCCCGATCCCTCCACTCTAAGCGTTTTCCAAGATTTTAGGTCCCCCCCAACTCCCCACAATGTTACCGGATCCGGTCAAGATTTGAAATAAGAGTTCCAAGACACGATATCATTCCAAACATCAAATTTCATTAAGATCCGATCACCCGTTCGTAAGCTAAAAATACCTCATTTTTTCTAATTTTTCCGATTTAAACGTCCCCCACTCCCTCCCAGATGGTTGAATCGGGGAAATGACAATTTCTAATTAAATCTATTCATGTTCCTGATATGCCTGCCAAATTTCATTGTCCTAGCTTACCTGGAAGTGCCTAAAGTAACAAAACCGGGACAGACTGACAAAGAGACCGATAGACCGACAGAATTTGCGATTGCTATGTCACTTGGTAGATACCAAGTGCCATAAAAAGGAGGTGGGGGAGGAGGCATAGTTGCCCTCCAGTTTTTAGTTCATTAAAAAGGCAACTGGAACCTTATATTGTTTTTTGGAACGTTTTTACTAGTAATAAATATACGTTAACTTACGAATTAACTTGCGTAACGAACTTCTATATTTGTATATTTTTATTACGTATATGAGGGGGTTAGCCCCCTAATCAATACCTTGCTCTTTACGCTAAAGCTTGAATTTTGTCCCTATTCCTTATAAATTACCCCTAAATCCCAAAGGCCGTAGAATAAATAGGTGAAATTACTAAAAATACTTTAGCGTTAAGAGGGAGGTGTTGTGGAGGAGATTAACCCCCTTATTTACGTAGTAATTTCAGTTCTTTTTAGGTTTTAATGCTGCTCTTTACTTCCAGATGAATTTTTTTTCTCATTGTTTTTCTTAAAGAATGCTAGAAAATTCTGCAGCCCCTTCATGGAAGCTCTCTTCCCTCATGATAAATTACACCATGGAAAGATCCTCCCACGTAACCCCCTCTCCCGACCCCCCCCCCCCCCCAACACGAAAAATTCCCCCAGAAAACGTCTGTACACTTCCCAATAGCCATAACTATATGTCAACAATGTATGTTTACATGTAAAGCCATAAAAAGCTATATTTAAGCTATATAAGTAAGCTATATAGTAAGCTATACGTAAGCTATATGTAAAGCTATATGTAAAGCCATAACTATATGTAAACTATACGTAAACTATATGTAAACCTCATAAATTGGGATTGATCAAACTTATGAAGCTGATAGTATTTTTGTTGTACATCATTTGCGAAGAAGATCCATTTTGCAAGATTTCACTTTCATAACACAGACTTATTAATGCTCATCAAAGGTCAGGACCCTCAAAATGGCAAAGGCGTGGAAGTAGGTACTTCAAAATATCTTCCCAAGAAATACTTTAGCCTGTAGACCCTTCCCTGAAAGTTTCATTTTCAATCCAGGGGCATGTCAATCCCGTGCAGTCAATCTTCAAGTGTTCCATTCTATGAAAAAAAAATAGAATGAATTCTTTCAGCTCTCAGGTTTTTTTTATTGTGGTTAAATAACCCTAGTCGACCAAATCAGCCTTTTGTGTGGCTGAATTCAAGAGAAAGGAAAACAAATTTTCCATTTCGTCTTTTAGTAATTTGAATTTAAGTTTTTCTATTAACATATTATCATCGCAAAGTTAGTTAAACTGGATGAAAACCTAAAAATTATTATAATCTTTTCTATAGTTCATTAAGCAGTTGAAACACAGGAATTTATATTTTGGAGAAGGGGGAGGACAAATTCAACGAAACAGGCAGATTTTGTGAACAAAGTACTAGTTGAGAGAAAGCAGGAACTATAAAAAAGAAAGGTCCTAGAGTGCCGAGACAAAAATTGTAGTTGACACATGAAGTCCCCAGAGTAAACAAATAGATCTAATTATGCATACAAAACTCTTCTACAGGTAGCAGAAGGATCTAGCGTACTCTACAAAAGTCTGTCCTGCTCTTTTCCCAAAGCTCTTCCCTTTATTACCCTCGTAAGTTGAGCATTATACTTTATCATATGATACCTATAAAGGTACAAATTTAAGCATTATGACGTTATGACGTAAGTATAAGTCTATCGCGTAAGTATAAAAATTCTGCCACTTCAAGCCTACAACTATGATTTTACGAATTTCGATTTGAACATAGTTTAAACAATTCAATTCGAAAACTTCTGATGGAGTAAACTCAGTAGATTCGATTACAAAATAAAATGTCATTTCATCCACATGGTGATTGGGGATCTCCCTGGACAATTATTCTTTTGTCTTTATGAAAAATTCACACCTAAGGCGGGTCAACACCTTAAAAATCACTTTACGAGTCTTATCGTCGGCTGACCGTCTTATTAGCAAGTTTTCCCAGCACAACAGAGAACTTCCGAAACAATTTTGGAGAAAAACGGATAGGGGATCTTAAACCTACGAACACCTTGAAAAGCTAGTTTAAAATAAAGAAAAAATCTAGTCTCTTTCTAATTATTATTCAAAACGCTATCTAATCAATGTGCACACTACTACTACTAGTAAATCACAACAGCATGAAGCCGCCTGAGGCCAACACAACTACGGACGCTCCTCCTCTATCCCAATCCATCCAAAATCTCCTCTTTACACCCTCCCAGGAAGTTTCCATTTCCTTTAAATATTTCTTTATGACGTCCTTCCACGCCAGACAAGGATGGCTAGCTTTCCGTTTAATCCTAGGTGGTTGGCCAAAAATGAAATTCTTCGGCAATCTGTCATCCTTCATTTGCACAACGTGCCCATGCCATCTCAACTTTTCTTTCATTATAGCCCTAGAGAGCGGGATTGAACCATATTTTTCGAAGAGCCTATTGTATGAAATACAGTCAGTAAGAAAGGTACCCAAAACAATCCGTAGGTAATTTCTCTCGAAAACAACTAGCAAATCTGCATCCGCTTTTCGAAAACCCATGCTTCAGAGCCATAACTTTTTTTAGCTGTGAAAAAACACCCTGAGCATTGACTATTCTACTTTTAACACCTTCACTGCTCTGACCGTCTTTACTAATAATACTACCAAGGTAAGTGAAACTGCCCACCTTATCATTCTTTTCGTTACCCAACGTAACCTTTGAATTTTCACTTATTCCTAGCCTTAGTGACTTAGTCTTCTGGACATTAATTTTCAAACCTAGTCTAGCACACTGAAGTCACAAAACCTTTAAAAGTTCATTCATTTTGATCATACTTTCATCTAGGATGCTCAAATCATCAGCATAATCTATGTCCAGCAGAGTTTCCGCTCCCCATTTGATTCCTTTGTCTCCCATTCCCTTTCCTTTGCTCCTTAAGAGAAAGGCCAACAAAATGATCCCTATTAGGGAGATAGAACACAACTCTACTTAGCTCCTGATTTAATACGAAATCAGCTGCTAAACTCACTTCCTACTTTAGCCGCAGCAGTGTTATTCTCGAACATAGCACTAATCACTTTAGTGTATTTGTCTTATATACCATACAAGGATAAGACCTTTGCTAAAGCTCTTCTATCAAAAGAGTCGACCGCCTGCTCATAATCTACAAGACTGAGAATCAAAGATATTTGACAACTCAGTCACTTCTCAATCATTAACCTAAGAGTAACAATTTGGTCAAAAAATCCTCTAAATTTTCTAAAACTACATTGTCCTTTTCTCAAAACTTTGCCTACAGCATCTCTCAGTCTAAAAAGTATCATATTACTAAGTAATTTGCTACCTACAGAGGTCAGACTATTACCTCGATAATTACCAATCATTCTTATCACCTTTCTTATACAGTGGTGTAATTAGGGTTTTTCTAAAATCGCTAGGTATATCCCATTTTTCAAAAATCATTTTCATAATGTTCAGTAGCTTATTTCTAACCTTAGGGCCGCTATATTTAAGAAACTCATTTACCACACTATCAGTAACTGGAGCCTTATTATTTTTTAATCCTTTTAGTACTGTCGCTAATTCTTCCCCACAAAATAAATCTTCCTTCACATCCAAGGTATAACAAAACTTTTGATTTTCCTCTATGGTTTTCTTTCTGATCTCCAATCAAAGCTCTACAAGTTAGGTTAACCTAACCTCAACAAGTTACGGCAAGACCACCCAATCAATTCTAAATAGTTTGGGTACAAAGTTTGGATGAAATAAGTTGATCCTTAAGAAATCAAATCATCTTAATCACTTTTATCACTTTTAAGGTTAATATCTATATATCCATTGCAATATTAGTTTTCTTAAGCTATGAAAATAGATCTCGCTCCATGACCCGAATGTCAGCAGCATGAATTTTTGCAGAAGTGATCTTTGAAAAGGTATCCAAATTTGGCCAGTTAGTTTTTTCTAATTTATTTCTTAGGAAATCGTCATTCCTCATCTTCACAACTACCAGACAGGGACCGTGTTTATAGATGCCTGGTAGTCGTTACCAGGCTGGGTTACATACTCTTAATTTTACTAAGCATAAAACATCTGGATGCTTTTTTTTTTTTTAGAACAGTCTATTTTGTTGATACCCAAGTATATGTGGCATAAACTTATAAAATCAAATAACTCTGATTTAGCAAAGAACTTCACAGGAGCAGATTAAATCTTCAGACAGCTGGGAGGTGATGCTATAGGTGCAAAATGCTTTTTGATAGTATTTCTGAAAAGGGGAAAAATTTACCTGTTCAAAAAGAAATAAGTTAATATAGTATGCTTTATTTGTAGAAGGTTTAGCTTTATACTTACATTACAGCTACAGAGGGCACACTTATCAAAACCAAAAGGGGGCAAGTAGGGATGCCACTTCATACTGACTGAGTAATGCTTCCTATCACCTTCAAAATAACAGCTTTGCATGGATAATTGCACTTTCGGGATTGTCATGTCTAAAAACAAATAATTGACGTAATTTTTATCTTAATAACAGAATGGGAAAACATTTGCACTTCTTGGAGCTTCACTGCCTAAACAAAAAAACAGCAGTGTTTATCTTCAATAGATAAACAAAAAAAACAGCAACAAAAAGAAGTAATTGAATCTAAGTTCAAGGAAGGGAGAATATACCATTTTCAGGTCTGAAAGAAAACCTCATCAAGGTTTTGATAGAAAATAGACTTGTTTGGTAGAAGCGTTGGCTTAAAGAGAAATTTAAATGGATATCTTAGAAACCAGCTTATTAAGTTTCTTGACCCTCAAAACGGCACATTCTATAATAAAAAAGGAACAGTTTTTCCTGGGCTTATGGCTGTACAAGTGAAGGAAATGATTAGAGAATTTGAATACAGTGGAATTCTGATAGATTCAAATGAAGAAAACAGTTTGGATTAATGTACAAGAGAGAAGGTTCTAAATTTAACTCGGGACATTTTTTCCAGTCCTAGGGGCTTGCAACTCCCAAACATATCGCATTCTCTGTCCATTTGCACTACAAGACCAGAAGCAAAGCTTTCTTTCTTCTTCTAAACACGCTGGGCTATGCAGTAAGCTTTACAACCTTAGAGAGGAGACTGATCAGTGAAGCTGTTTCCATTGAAGACAATAAACCAAGCTTGTGTCTACATTCAGAATGGATTCAAGAAAGGCCAATTTACACACTTTGCAATAGACAACCTTGATTGCCAATTAAATTTATTCCATTTCATTTTCATAGTTATATGATGTGCCTAAGCAGATTTAGGTTTTTTTCCAAGGTTTGTTCCAAGTCACCCAAAAAGTGATACAAAAAAAGTTATTTTTGTAACTTGTCCCGTTCCAGCTTGTTCAAAAGTAACTACAGCAGGTACCTGGAATGGTCAAAAGGCTACTACAAATTAACTTTTTTGCAGACAGCTGAAACATTCTTTCTTGTATTAACTTTCTCATAGTCATCAAGAAACAGAGAATAATAAGAAAATCTAATAAGTTTCAGAGAGCATAAGTACCATATTGCTTTTATCAAAGTTTTTACCAACTTGACGGTGGTTGGAGAAGCAGACAAATTTGGAGGCCCTCGCCCTCCCCATTTCTGAGAGAATGTGAGCAGTAGGTTTTATTACAATTATACTAATCGAGTGAAGGTTGGAAGGGCTGCAGATAGTAGGGAGGCGAAAGGTTATTTTAGGGAGAAAAATAATAATATACCAAATCTACCTCATAAAGAGGGTGTGAAGGCTCATACCCCTTCTGACAGCAAGTATGTTGTTGCCTTTTATCAGAACTTTTATAAACTCAATGGAGTGTAGAGGAGTTTATCTGAAGGCCCCTCCTCAACCATTTTTAGGGAAAGTTGTGTTGTTGGCTTTTAGAACCTTTGACAACCTGCCAGTGGGCTTCTTTCCCTCTGATAGAACTCCAGGCGTCAATTTAGAGCAACATCTACTACAGTTATTTCAGCTAAACGGTTAATTTGTAATGTCAGCTGTTATTAGCTCAACTTAACTTCTTGTCAGCCAGGAAAATTTGGCAAGTTGTACCTAAAACGAAAAATAGAGGTGACTGCAAAATGTAGAGATCTCATTGGTTGACCAGCTGGTCAGAAGGCTTCCATTTCAGACTTTTTTTTACAATATGGATTGTTTGTAGAGCGTTAAAAATACAGCTTATGAATGTGTCGAGTGATTCAGCAGAACCTCCACCTTATTTTGGTTTCAAACGTTTCTCAACTGCATATGACAATAAGGTTGATATTCATATTTCCAAGATTGGGTATCTTCCAGTGGTTCCCCATTCTCCCTCTGCCCAGCAGTTGTGGAAGAAGTCATTAAGACTTCCCAGAAAATTTCAAAGAACTAGGATTGAATTATACCGTTGTCACATGCGACCAGGCTATATATAGAATTGTACATGCCTTAAGAGTGAAAAATCTGGCTGCATATTCTGACATTGTCCTCAAAATAGGTAGTCTTCATATTTTAACGAGTTTTATGATTACAATTGGTAATATATTATTATTACCAATTAAATGTAAATTGGTAATTAATAAAGCTGCTGCTTGTACTTTAGTTCCTGAGGCTGTATCTATTCTATACTGGGAAGCATTTGAAGATTTTTGCATCAAATCCAACGATTTATTGTGCATTACTATTTTTGAAGAAATTGGAGACTTACTACAGAACTTTGAAACCACAAGAGAGGATACTTGCATTGATGGGAACTTCAGTGTCTCAGGGAAAACTAATTAGAATTTGTATTACTCCTATTAAGGATCAAAGCGTATATGAAGGCAGCAAACCATGAGCAAACACACTTTTTTCCATGTTTTTTGCTACTCTTTTCTCTTCACTTTGATTTTCTTATACTTCAAATTCTCAGATTTCCAGGGGTGCATACCCCCCCCCCCTTGTCAGTGCCCATTGGAAATACACAATTTGGACTTAATATTTTCACACCAGGGAAGAAGGGTGGGAAAAGTTTTTGTGGAGCTGGTTTCAAAATGTGGTAGCTACAATTATTCAGCATATTATGAAGTTGCCAAAGAATTGTTTTCTTTACATGCTTTTTTCTCAATAACAGATAATCAAGATCTTTAGCATGGAGACATCTCCAAATATGCCACAATTGTGCTCTAATACCTAGAGAACATCTGAAGTAGTAACCTAGGGCACCCAAACTAACAAGACCTTCAAATTTAAGCTGCCTAGGCTAAGGCTGTTGGCTTATCAAGACATCGGTGAGAATCATGAGGCTGGGGGGGTGGTGGTAAATCTATCAAGTAGAACATACAGTGAAACATGTCAAGAAGACTAACCCTCTTCTTCTCCCCAAAATTCTGTAGTACAAACATTGATAAAGACTTATAGAACAAGAATATTATTCATCACAAAAGTCACAAAACAGAGCAATGCTGAAGTGTTGGACAGAGATTATTGAAGCACACAGATATTTTTTGAATTGGTTATCAAACACCAATATATTTAAAGTTTTCAGAAAATGTTTTCAGAAAATAGTTATAGAAAGTAAAGCATTTTCTTAGTAGCTTGTTTGAATTATAGCATAAAAACTAAGACCAAGAAATTCCTCATTGAATTTTAGTGCCTTTGATTTTTTTTATAATCAATTTTGGATGTTAATCACTAATATATTAGATGGTTTTATACCACATAACTATTACAAATAATAGCTTTCTCAAAGTGTACAGCTAGAACAATACAACCACTGTTGGTTAAAACATGAAGGAAATTATAATAAGACACAAAAAACATATTCAGTCTGGGCAAAAATAAACATTTCTTGTTACATCAGCTTCAGATATTGGCTCATTAGTACTTGCTAAATTTTATGGCAGGTTTGTATAAATAATGCCATCTTTTTATATTGTTTTCCTTATTTTTTCTATAATTATGCAAAGTATCTGATGTGCCAATAATTTGAGGGTTTGACTTCAAAACTCAAAACCAATACATTTTTGGAATCACCATAAGATGCTTAATCTTTGAACTAATGTTATGAATATTTGGGTTCTTATGATTCTGTTATTGATGGCATTGCTGTTTACTTATAATTCAGTATTATGAAAACTAATTTTTTATTTCTACTCCAACCAAGTCATATAGAAAAATCATTTGAGTAACAAATTCGAATTTTTATTACCCCTATTAAGGATCAAAGCCTATAGGAAGGCATCAGACCATAAGCAAACAGACTTTATTCCGTGATTTTTTGCTACTCTTTTCTATTTACAATAATTTTCTTATACTTCAAATTGCAAGATTTCTAGGGGTGCAATCCTCTCCCCCCTTTTGTGGGTACCAATTAGAAATACATAATTTCGTCTTTATAATTTCACATCAGGGAAGAAGGGTGGGGTAAATTTTGTGGAGCTGGTTTCACAATGTGGTAGCTAAAATTATTCTGCATACTAACAAGTAGCCTAAGAATTGTTTTCTTCTTGATAACAGAAAACCTAGACCTTTACCATAGAAACATCTCCAGATTTACTCCAACTGTGTTCTAATACTTAGAGCACATCAAAAGTAGAGACCTAGTCCCCCAAAACTAACAAGACCTTCAAATTTAAGCAGACTAGGCTAGGGCTGTTGGCATCAGTAAGAATAGTGGGGGGGATCATCCAAAGCTAAAATACAGGCATACTGAAAATTGAAAAGGCTACAAGAGAAAACTACGTTAGTCTAGCACAAATAGCTGAGAGCTCCTTTTAAAAAGCTGTCCTGACAAGTTAATAAATGATAAAATTCTAGACAAGCTACTTTTTGCTATTTTGGCAAGAGATTGGGTCAGGAAAATTAAACTTCAAGCATTGAACCCAGGGCAAAAAAAAATATTCTGGGAAGGCATTGCCAAGCTATTATGTTAACCATCATTTTACTTATAAGTTTTGTAAATTTGTCTACTTAACAAGTCTATTACCTATTGAAATTTTGACAAAACAACATTGAATCCAATTATTTAGTTTTCAGTTTCTTTTTTTCAGGTTTTAGTTTTGAAAAATAGAATTATGATAATTGCCTAGATAGCTACCTCCACATAAGGAAACATATTAAGAAAACAATTCTTACATCTTAATATACGATTTTGAAATTCTGTTTGCAGAAATTTAAAACCTCATAAAATGGGATTGATCAAGAGTCAGAAGCTGTGACCAGTTTCTTGTTCTTTATTTACTACTACTAATAATAACTCACTACAGCACCAAGCTGCTTTGGGCCAACACAGCTATACATAATCCTCCTCCAACCCAACCTATTCAAAGCCTCTGTCTTTACACCTTCCCATGAAGTTCTGACAAGGACAACCTGCTTTCCATTTTGCCTTAGAAGGTTGGCTGAGAAGGACAATCTTTGGTAATATGTCATCCCTCATAGGCAGAACCTGGCCTAGCCATCTCAACCTTTCTGTCACTATAGCCCTAGAAAGCGGGATTGAACCACATTTTTGTACAACCTGTTGTTTGAAATACGGTCAGTCAGCCGGGTACCCAGAACAATCCATAGGCAATTTCTCTGGAAAACATCTAGTAAATGTTCATCTGCTTTTCAGACATTCCATGCTTCTTTATTGAAGTACCCTCTTGAGACAGAAGGAGTGGAGGTAGGCACTTTAAAATACTTTCCTGGGGCACATTTTAGCCAGTAGATCCATCTTTGAAAGCTCCATTTTCCTAACATAGATAGGATAACAAAAAGTAGCTTGTCTACAATTTCCCTCATAATTTACCCCTTAACTCACCACAACACAAATTTGTTACCTTCAATCGGCTATTTTGCCAACCAATTATTCTGGGAATATCTTGGAAAAATTCTAGTATAGCTAATTTTTGCTGTCATGGAAAGGGATTGTCATGAAAATAAAACTTTCAGGGATAGGTCTACAGACTAAAGTCTGTAAAGAGGGCAGTGACCTTTGATGACCTTTAAAATGCTATGAAAGTGAAGCCTTGCAAAACATAGCATCTACTTAAATGAAGGATACTTGTCTGTTATAGTACCAACCTCAAATTCTTAATCTAAGCACACCCTATGTGGAATCGTATTTATTTAATTTTTTTTTTTTTTTTAGTTTGCAATCTGCATTAGAATAGTGTCTGACCACAGCTGTTAAAATGAAAATTTGGTCTTTGTCAAAGTCTGAAGAAGAGGCAATTAGATTTTTCTAAGTTAAGGGGCTGATGCCCAAAACAAAACAGTTTGTCAATGGACACAAAATTTGTTTATACTTTTTGATAAAAAGCCTTGCTGGAGTTGTATGAGAAAGCCATGTCAGAAACAAGCTGGTTTGCATGTCAATATGTGGTTTGATTATAGCCAAATGCCATTTGTTTCATTTGTCTGTAGTTTAACAAAAGATTATCTATGGCCTGTTATGAATAAGAGCTAGATATTTCGATAATGTTGTTAATAAAGTATTATGTTTCCATCATATTTTGTGATATTTCAATAGGATTGAGCATCAGAGAAACAGGTTCTACTTAGATAAAGAAATTTGAGGTTGGCACTATAACAGACAAGTAACAAATAAAATACAGGAACTATTTTCAGCTTCACATCTTTACAGAATTCTAATTGATAAGGTTTCAATGATGTGCAAATAGTTTACATTTCTTTAATGTAGCTTTAATGCTTAAAATTCTACTCAAATTACAGGAATTGCATTTTCAGTACTGAAATATAAAATAAAGAAGCTGATAACTAAAAATTAAGGTAATTTGTTTTTTGTCAAAATTTTAATAGTTCAAAATTTCTATCAATCAGGCAAATTTCTTAGACTTTGAAATCAGAAGAGGGTTAACATAGAAGCTTGGTATTACCTTCTCAGATTATGTTTTGGGCCCTAGATTCATTACTGAGAGTTTCATTTTCCTAACCGAATCCCTTTCCAAGATAGCAAAAGGTGACTAAAATCAGAACATTACAAATCACTCTGCATGGTTAATTACATGATAGATATTACAACCTTGAACTATATAAAACTAAGGCTACTTTTACTCTTGAGCTTTAATTGACTTTTGATAATGTCAGAGATTTTTGTAGGCTAAATAATTGATAGGGTAGGCTATTTGGAAGAATTTAGTTTGGACCTTTGTAAAATTCTACTTAAGCTACTATGGCTATCATAGGAAGGGGTTAGGTCAGGAAAATGAAGCTTTAGGGATGGGTCTATGGGCTAAATTATGGGAACTTCCTTGTTAGCTAGAATACACTTGAGAATTGAAGTTAGGTTAATCATAATGAAATATACCTAACCATGATAAATAAAAATATATCAGTTTAGAAACAAATTTTTGCAATAATTTTGCACATTAAAGGGGGGGGGGTAAATCATAGCATATATCAAATACATTACCTAAAAGAACAAATTTTTGCAATAAATTTGCACATTAAAGGGGGGAGGGGTAAAGCATAGCATATATCAAATACATAACCTAAAAGAACCTATTCTAACTAAACTTACAAAATACCAACCAAATATATAAATAAAATATAGCAAAAATATATTTTCCAAACAAGCCAAAGCTAATTGTCTGGTATCAAGAAGTTGTTATAGCTGTTTCAGTAAAATTCTAGTTTAGTGACTTCTTGCTATCTTGGAAAAGGGTTAGGTTAGGAAAATGAAACTTTCAGGGATGGGTCTACAGGCTAAAGTATATCCCAGGAAGGCATTTTAAAGTACCCACCTGCACTCCTTCTCCCTCTAGAGGGCCCTGAACGTTGCCTACATGACAGGTCTATACCTATTGAAATTTAGAAAAAAACAATATTTTACCTTAATTTTCAGTTACCAGTTGGTGACAATACCTTGATGCGTTTAAACCTAATTTTTTTTTAAATACCTTATATACGAAAAAATTCTGTTCGTTTTGGGGTTTAACGTTCCTTTTTACTTTAAAATATAAAGATGTAGGCCAGATATTTTCCCGTAAATCAAGATGGATTAGATTCAAATTTCTATCTCCTCCCCCCCCCACTCTCCTAGAAATTACTCTATATCTATCAGGAAGCTGAATGAAAGTTAGGGTGTTCTAGCTTTAAAATACACTTTTAGAGGCATCCTAAACAAGAGCTAAGAGCTCATATGGCACTTGTGACGAGGCAAGAAGAGCTAAGAGCCAAGAGATCATATGGTATGAGCTTTAACAAAATTCTACGAATCAATAGATTGATTTAAAAGGATAATAAGAGGCTTAATGCCGTTCAGGATTTAAAATAAGAGCTCTGAGTCACCATGTCCTTTTAAATATCAAAATTCATTAAGATCCGATCACCCAATAGTAGGTTATCAATACCTAATTTTTTCTAATTTTTCCTCTCCCTTTAGCCCCCCAGATGGTCGAATCTTTGAAGACGACTTTATCAAGTTAATTTGTGCAGCTCCCTGACACGCCTACCAATTTTCATCGTCCTAGCACGTCCAGAGTAACCAAACTCGCCAAATCACTGAACCCCTCCCCCCAAAGAGAGCGAATCCAGTACGGTTCCATCAATCACTTATCAAGGACATTTGCTTATTCTATCCACCAAGCTTCATCCCGATTCCTAGACTCCAAGTGTTTTTCCAAGGTTTCCCCGTCTAACTCCCCCCAATGTCAAAAGATCTGGTCAGGATTTGAAATAAGAGCTCTGAGACATGAATTCCTTCTAAATATCAAATTTCATTACGATCCGATCACCTATTCGTAAGATAAAAATACCCCAATTTTCACGTTTCCCAAGAATTCCGGTTTCCCCCTCCAACTCCCCCAAATGTCACAGGTCCTGGTCGGAATTTAAAATTAGAGCTTTAAAGCACAAGATCCTTCTAAATATCAAGTTTCATTAAGCTCTGGTCACCCTTTCGTAAGTTACAAATACCTCAATTTTCAAAATTACCCCCTCCCCCCAAACTCCACCAAACAGAGCAGATCCGGTTTGGTTATGTCAGTCACGTATCTTAGACAGATTTTTATTCTTCCCGTCCAGTTTCATCCTGATCCCACCGCTTTAAGTATTTTCTAAGATTTCCGCCCCCCCCCCCCCAATTACGCTCAATCCGGCTGAGATTTAAAACAAGAGATTTGAGTTACAAGGTACTTCCAAATGTGAAGTTTCATGAAAATTCGATCACTCCTTCGTAAGTTAAAAATACGTCATTTTTTCTAAATTTTAAGAATTAAACCCCCCCCCCCAAAGAGCGGATCCGTTTCAATTATGTAAATCACGTATCTAAGACTTCTGCTTATTTGCCCCACCAAGTTTCATCCCGATCCCTCCAATCTAAGCGTTTTCCATGATTTTAGGTTCAACCACCCCAAAGTCAATAGATCCGGTTGGGATTTAAAATAACAGCTTTGAGACACGACATCCTTCCAAATATCAAATTTCATTGAGATGCGATCACCCGTTCATAAGTTAAAAATACATCATTTTTTCTAATTTTTCAGAACTAACCCCCCCCCCCCTAACTACCCCAAAGAGAGCAAATCCGTTCCGGTTATGTAAATCACGTATCTAAGACTTCTGCTTATTTGCCCCACCAAGTTTCATCCCGATCCCTCCAATCCAAGCGTTTTCCATGATTTTAGGTTCCCCCACCCCAAACTCCCCCCAATGTCACCAGATCCGGTTGGGATTTAAAATAAGAGCTTTGAGACACGATATCCTTCCAAATATCAAATTTCATTGAGATGCGATTACCCGTTCATAAGTTAAAAATACCTCATTTTTTCTAATTTTTCAGAATTAACCCCCCCCCCCTAACTACCCCAAAGAGAGCAAATCCGTTCAAGTTATGTCAACCATGTATCTAGGACTTGTGTTTATTTTTCCCACCAAGTTTCATCCCAATCCCTCCATTCTAAGTGTTTTCCGAGATTTTAGGTTTCCCGCTCCCATACCCCCCCCCCCCCCCCCCAATGTGACCAGATCCAGTAAAGGATCTAAAATAACAGCTCTGAGAAACAATATCCTTCCAAATATCAAATTCCATTAAGATCTGAACAACCGTTTGTAAGTTAAAAATACTTCTAATTTTCTATTTTTTCCGAATTGACGGGCCCCCCACTCCCCCCCTCCTCAGATGGTTAAATCGGAAAAAGACTATTTCTAATTTATTCTGGTCTGGTCCCTGATACGCCTGTCAAATTTCATCGTCCTAGCTTACCTGGAAGTGCCTAAAGTAGCAAATCTGGGACCGACAGACTGACAGAATTTGCGATTGCTATATGTCACTTGGTTAATACCAAGTGCCATAAAAACTCAATAAATTATTAGTTTAAACCTAATTTCTCAGAAATCTCGGAAATTTATCAGAAATTCGTTTTGTGATAGAGAAATTCAGTTTTAATGAAACTTACATCATTGGGAAAACGTGATTTTTTTTTTTTTTTTTTTTTTTGTTAAATAAAGCAGATATTTCTCTTTTTTTCAGTTCAGGAAAGGGCAATCCCAAAAAATGTATTAGCATACCTACAAGGAAAACATTAAAAATCTGCACAAAGGAAACATCAATTGAGCAATGAAGCAGCCATGGGAGTTCCCTGTAAGATATCGAATCCCATTAAACATAACCTATAGATATACCACCATCTAAAAAGCTTATATAGAAAAACTTGCCACCTACACTCAGTCAAATACAGATTTTCTAGATGGCATTCAATCTTATGCATAGATAAACCACGAAGGAATCTTACACAGAAAAGCTAGACAGCATAAGCCAAATATACCTAAAGTTTCTAAATGGCATTAACCATAACCTACAGATATACCGCCACCATGGAAGCTTATAAAATCAGCAAAACATTTAAAATAAAAAATACCTAGATTTTCTAGATTGCATTTCGTACTCAGGAGAAGTTTCTCGTGATAAACTACGACGATCAAGATTGGTACTAGAAATAGTAAACAGGGTTGTAAATAGGTGCTTGAAAGAGCTCTCTGCATCTCGGGCCAGAATTGTTTTGGAAAAATATATTTTCCTTACTTCCCGTATAAGTCGAATTCATTTGTTAATTTTTTTTCAAGAGGAATCACCTAGGGGTAGTCTGAGACATTCGTTACCAGTTATGCAGGAAGAATGTAGAAGACGAGTCTCTTCATCAGCAGGAAAGTTCTCCCATCCCCTAAAAAGGATATTTTCTACGACACCCCAAATGTCTATTTATTATCTACTTCAATAAAATAGTCTTTCAGTGGTGTCATTGGGGGGGGGGGGGCATTGTTACCCCCACTAAATTTCGAAAAATCTTTTCTTTTTTTTCATTGAAAAATGGCCTATACCAGCATTTTCGTCAGAAAAACAACGAAATATCCTCCCCCTTAAATTACGAAAACATCCCCCCTCCCAATTTTCCATGAATTGAGCCCATTTCAGTCTGTTTGGAGGCATCTACCGTCAAAAATTAGACCCTATTTCACTTAAGTTTCAAAATATTTTATCTAGTAATCAGAATCTTACTAAGCATAAGCTAAACTTTAATGGTATAAATATCAGGAGGCTTAGGAGTACACAATGCCACATTATGTGTAGGACAATATATGTTCTTTTAAATTTTGGTATCGCTCTTTATCACCATTTTTTTTAAGCTTGTGTTCTAGATTAAGTTTACAGTGACGTATTGCGCATGTCTTAACATAGACACCAATGATCGTAAAAAGTAGAGGGAAAGCCAATCTAAACGTGTATTCCGAGTTCGGAACCATTGGACTGCAGACGCCTACGATTCGATATAAAGCAGATAAAAAAGTGATACGAGAGAAATCCTTGGTGCATAAATATGGGGTTACTAGATATTAAATGTTATTTAATCGAGTGTTTGAAATATGTATATAAATTAAGTATGATAGGAGACCAAATTACCTGCAATTACCGAATTACCTTTACTTCTTAAACTAATCAAATAATAGAGCATAAATTATGCTTCAGTGTGAAGAGCAGGGGACTAAAGGGATGGCACCTCTTAAAACATTGGATAAAAGATGTTCCTTTTAGGTTTTAGTGTCGCTCTTTACTTTCACTTGAAGCAGCTAGTTATTATTTGATTTAATAAAGAGTGACCTGTCTCCTATGTATTTTTTCGACACTTACAGTATAAAAAAAATGATGTAAAAAGATTAAAATACCAACTGTAAACTTCGATTTCGGGATCCTTAGGATCCATTCACATACAATTTGATACAATGCGCTTAAAATTCAGGCACGAGAGAATTTTTGGCGCTCCGATATAGATTTAAAAGAAATTAAGTTTCTTATCTTTTGCATTGTGAACAGTTTTGAAAGAAAGCTAGTTGCGGCTTGTAAAACAAATTGAAAGAAACAGAAAACCGAAATAACTTGAAAATGGCTCAGATGACAATGGACCATTACCCAGCAGATCTAGACAAGATCGCAGCTTAATCAAGTTTAATCAAACTTAATCTAATTTAATATAATTTTTAATTCAAACAGGAGAAACAAGATTTCACTATAAATTTCAAAAATTATACATATTAGTTTGTTTCTAAATACTCTTTGTTGATTATACAATAGACAGGGCAAGGCAAGGCCAATTTCGATAAATGTACACATATATAGGCCTTCCTATTGTATCCTTCGGCGAACTTTTTATCTTCAGCGTAAAGAGCTAAGAACTCATATGGCACTTGTGACGAGGTCGGAAGATCCAAGAGCCAAGAGCTCATTGGTATGAGCTATTGCAAAATTCTAAGAATCAATAGATTGCTTGAAAAGGAAAATCAGAGGCTTTATGTCGGTCGGGATTTAAAATAAGAGCTCTGAGTCACGAGGTCCTTTTAAATATCAAAATTCATTAAGATCCGATCACCCACTCGTAAGTTGAAAATACCTCAATTTTTCTAATTTTTCCTCTCCCTTCAGCCCCCCAGATGGTCGAATCAGGGAAAACGACTTTATCAAGTCAATTTTTGTAGCTCCCTGATACACCTACCAATTTTCATCGTCCTAGCACATCCAGAAGCACCAAACTCGCCAAAGCACTGAACCCCACCTCCTAACTCCCCCAAAGAGAGCGGATCCAGTCCAGTTACGTCAATCACGTATCTACGACATTTATAAGCGTTTTCCAAGATTTCTGGTTTTCCACCTCCAACTCCCTCCAATTTCAGTAGATCTGGTCGGGATTTGAAATAAGAGCTCTGAGACATGAATTTCTTCTAAATATCAAATTTCATTAAGATCTGGTCACCCGTTCTTAAGTTAAAATACCTCAATTTTTCTAATTTTTCCAAATTAACAACTCCCAGCTCCCCTAAAGAGAAGAAATCCGTTTTAATTATGTCAATCACATATCTATAACTTTTGCTTATTCTTCCCATCAAGTTTCATCCCGATCTATCCACTCTAAGCGTTTCCCAAGATATCCGGTTTCCAAGATTTCCGATTCCCCCCTCCAGCTCCCCCCAATGTCACCAGATCTGGTCGGGATTTAAAATGAGAGTTCTAAAGCACAAGATCCGTCAAAAGACCAAATTTCATTAAGATCTGATCACCCGTTCGTAAGTTACAAATACCTCTTTTTTTCTAATTTTTCCGAATTACCCCCCCCCAACTCCACCAACAAGAATGGATCCGGTCCGGTTATTTCCGTCACATATCTTAAACTTGTGCTTATTCTTCCCACCAAGTTTCAGGCTGATCTCTCCGTTTCAAGCGTTTTCCAAGATTTCCCCCAAAGGGAGCGGATCCGTTCCAATTAAGTCAATCACCTATTTAGGACTTGTTATCATTTTTCCCACCAAGTTTTATCCCGATCCCTCCACTCTAAGCGTTTTCCAAGATTTTAGGTCCCCCCCCCCAACTCCCCCCAATGTTACCGGATCCGGTCAAGATTTGAAATAAGAGTTCCAAGACGCGATATCATTCCAAACATCAAATTTCATTAAGATCCGATCACCCGTTCGTAAGCTAAAAATACCTCATTTTTTCTAATTTTTCCGATTTAACCGTCCCCCACTCCCTCCCAGATGGTTGAATCGGGGAAATGACAATTTCTAATTATATTTGTTCATGTTCCTGATATGCCTGCCAAATTTCATTGTCCTAGCTTACCTGGAAGTGCCTAAAGTAGCAAAACCGGGACAGACAGACAACAGACTGACAAAGAGACCGACAGACCGATAGAATTTGCGATTGCTATGTCACTTGGTAGATACCAAGTGCCATAAAAAGGAGGTGGGGGAGGAGGCATAGTTGCCCTCCAGTTTTTAGTTCCTTAAAAAGGCAACTGGAAGCTTATATTTTTTGCGAACGTTTTTATTAGTAATAAATATACGTTAACTTACGAATTAACTTGCGTAGCGAACTTCTATATTTGTATATTTTTATTACGTATATGAGGGGGTTAGCCCCCTAATCAATACCTTGCTCTTTACACTAAAGCTTGAATTTTGTCCCCATTCCTTATAAATTACCCCTGAATCCCAAAGGCCGTAGAATAAATAGGTGAAATTACTAAAAATACTTTAGCGTGAAGAGGGAGGTGTTGTGGAGGAGATTAACCCCCTTATTTACGTAGTAATTTCAGTTCTTTTTAGGTTTTAATGCTGCTCTTTACTTCCAGCTGAATTTTTTTTCTCATTGTTTTTCTTAAAGAATGCTATTATTATTATTATAAAAGAAATGCTATATCCCCATTTGAAATTCTGCAGCCCCTTCATGGAAGCTCTCTTCCCTCATGATAAATTACACCATGGAAAGATCCTCCCACGTAACCCCCTCTCCCGACCCCCCCCCCCCCCAACACGAAAAATTCCCCCAGAAAACGTCTGTACACTTCCCAATAGCCATAACTATATGTCAACAATGTATGTTTACATGTAAAGCCATAAAAAGCTATATGTAGGCTATATAAGTAAGCTATATAGTAAGCTATACGTAAGCTATATGTAAAGCCATAACTATATGTAAACTATACGTAAACTATATGTAAACCTCATAAATTGGGATTGATCAAAGTTATGAAGCTGAAAGTATTTTTGTTGTACATCATTTTTAGAAGAAGATCCATTTTGCAGGATTTCACTTTCATAACACAGACTTATTAATGCTCATCAAAGGTCAGAACCCTCAAAAGGGCAAAGGCGTGGAAGTAGGTACTTCAAAATACCTTCCCAAGACATACTTTAGCCTGTAGACCCTTCCCTGAAAGTTTCATTTTAAATCCAGGGGCATGTCAATCCCGTGCAGTCAATCTTCAAGTGTTCCATTCTATGAAAAAAAAATGGAATGAATTCTTTCAACTCTCAGGTTTTTTTATTGTGGTTAAATAACACTAGTCGACCAAATCAGCCTTTTGTGTGGCTGAATTCAAGAGAAAGGAAAACAAATTTTCCCTTTCGTCTTTTAGTAATTTGAATTTAAGTTTTTCTATTAACATATTATCATCGCAAAGTTAGTTAAACTGGATGAAAACCTAAAAATTATTATAATCTTTTCTATAGTTCATTAAGCAGTTGAAACACAGGAATTTATATTTGGGAGAAGGGGGAGGACAAATTCAACGAAACAGGCAGATTTTGTGAACAAAGTACTAGTTGAGAGAAAGCAGGAACTATAAAAAAGAAAGGTCCTAGAGTGCCGGGACAAAAATTGTAGCTGACACATGAAGTCCCCAGAGTAAACACATAGATCTAATTATGCACACAAAACTCTTCTACAGGTACCAGAAGGATCTAGCGTACTCTACAAAAGTCTGTCCTGCTCTTTTCCCAAAGCTCTTCCCTTTATTACCCTCGTAAGTTGAGCATTATATAAGACCTTTGCTAAAGCTCTTCTATCAAAAGAGTCGAACGCCTGCTCATAATCTACAAGACTGAGAATCAAAGGTATTTGACAACTCAGTCACTTCTCAATCATTAACCTAAGAGTAACAATTTGGTCAATAAATCCTCTAAATTTTCTAAAACTGCACTGCCCTTTTCTCAAAACTTTGCCTACAGCATCTCTCAGTCTAAAAAGTATCATATTACTAAGTAATTTGCAACCTACAGAGGCCAGACTAATACCTCGATAATTACCAATCATTCTTATCACCTTTCTTATACAGTGGTGTAATTAGGGTTTTTCTAAAATCGCTAGGTATATCCCATTTTTCAAAAATCATTTTCATAATGTTCAGTAGCTTATTTCTAACCTCGGGGCCACTATATTTAAGAAACTCATTTACCACACTATCAGTAACTGGAGCCTTATTATTTTTTAATCCTTTTAGTACTGTCGCTAATTCTTCCTCACAAAATAAATCTTCCTTCACATCCAAGGTATTACAAAACCTTTAATTTTCCTCTATGGTTTTTTTTCTGATCTCCAATCAAAGCTCTACAAGTTAGGTTAACCTAACCTCAACAATATGGCAAGACCACCCAATCAATTCTAAATAGTTTGGGTACAAAGTTTGGATGAAATAAGTTGATCCTTAAGAAATCAAATCATCTTAATCACTTTTATCACTTTTAAGGTTAATATCTATATATCCATTGCAATATTAGTTTTCTTAAGCTATGAAAATAGATCTCGCTCTCTAACCCGAATGTCAGCAGCATGAATTTTTGCAGAAGTGATCTTTGAAAATTTGGCCAGTTAGTTTTTTCTAATTTATTTCTTAGGAAATCGTCATTCCTCATCTTCACAACTACCAGACAGGGACAGTGTTTATAGATGCCGGGGTCTCTTAGTAGATGCCTGGTAGTCGTTACCAGGCTGGGTTACATACTCTTAATTTTACTAAGCATAAAACATCTGGATTCTTTTTTTTTTAGAACAGTCTATTTTGTTGATACCCAAGTATATGTGGCATAAACTTATAAAATCAAATAACTCTGATTTAGCAAAGAACTTCACAGGAGCAGATTAAATCATCAGACAGCTGGGAGGCGATGCTATAGGTGCAAAATGCTTTTTGATAGTATTTCTGAAAAGGGGAAAAATTTACCTGTTCAAAAAGAAATAAGTTAATATAGTATGCTTTATTTGTAGAAGGTTTAGCTTTATACTTACATTACAGCTACAGAGGGCACACTTATCAAAACCAAAAGGGGGCAAGTAGGGATGCCACTTCATACTGACTGAGTAGTGCTTCCTATCACCTTCAAAATAACAGCTTTGCATGGATAATTGCACTTTCGGGATTGTCATGTCTAAAAACAAATAATTGACGTAATTTTTATCTTAATAACAGAATGGGAAAACATTTGCACTTCTTGGAGCTTCACAACCTAAACAAAAAACAGCAGTGTTTATCTTCAATAGATAAACAAAAAAACAGCAACAAAAAGAAGTAATTGAATCTAAGTTCAAGGAAGGGAGAATATACCATTTTCAGGTCTGAAAGAAAACCTCATCAAGGTTTTGATAGAAAATAGACTTGTTTGGCAGAAGCATTGGCTTAAAGAGAAATTTAAATGGATATCTTAGAAACCAGCTTATAAAGTTTCTTGACCCTCAAAACGGCACATTCTATAATAAAAAAGGAACAGTTTTTCCTGGGCTTATGGCTGTAAAAGTGAAGGAAATGATTAGAGAATTTGAATACAGTGGAATTCTGATAGATTCAAATGATGAAAACAGTGACTCCTCTGATTCGAATGTGGTAAAACCTGATGTACTGAACAATATCCTGAATCAGTTACATCAATTGATGTTGAACTTGGTGGTATTTAGTATATTGGCATAAAATGAAAATAGAACATGAAAGAAAGTGAACATAGAACTTAACAAAGATCTTGCAGTTCCCAAGGTCAACAAATTCTAGTCCTACTGGAATAAGCAATATATTTGACATGGAGGAGAGAAAGCGCTTCTTTTATTTAATGACTAAGGACAAGACTGAATTAATTGAAAGTGTGAAGAAGTTCAAAGAAGGCAATGGTAGCATTGATTTGACTTATAATACAGCAGATTGTATAGTTCCACCTTTGCTCTATAACAAAATTGTGTTTTTGGTCAGGGACCTCTCAGATCTTCCTGTAGACAGCAAAACTCAGTACAGTTTGGATTAATGTACAAGAGAGAAGGTTCTAAATTTAACTCGGGACATTTTTTCCAGTCCTAGGGGCTTGCAACTCCCAAACATATCGCATTCTCTGTCCATTTGCACTACAAGACCAGAAGCAAAGCTTTCTTTCTTCTTCTAAACACGCTGGGCTATGCAGTAAGCTTTACAACCTTACAGAGGAGACTGATCAGTGAAGCTGTTTCCATTGAAGACAATAAACCAAGCTTGTGTCTACATTCAGAATGGATTCAAGAAAGGCCAATTTACACACTTTGCAATAGACAACCTTGATTGCCAATTAAATTTATTCCATTTCATTTTCATAGTTATATGATGTGCCTAAGCAGATTTAGGTTTTTTTCCAAGGTTTGTTCCAAGTCACCCAAAAAGTGATACAAAAAAAGTTATTTTTGTAACTTGTCCCGTTCCAGCTTCTTCAAAAGTAACTACAGCAGGTACCTGGAATGGTCAAAAGGCTACTACAAATTAACTTCTTTGCAGACAGCTGAAACATTCTTTCTTGTATTAACTTTCTCTTAGTCATCAAGAAACAGAGAATAATAAGAAAATCTAATAAGTTTCAGAGAGCATAAGTACCATATTGCTTTTATCAAAGTTTTTACCAACTTGATGGTGGTTGGAGAAGCAGATAAATTTGGAGGCCCTCGCCCTCCCCATTTCTGAGAGAATGTGAGCAGTAGGTTTTGTTACAATTATACTAATCGAGTGAAGGTTGGAAGGGCTACAGATAGTAGGGAGGAGAAAGGTTATTTTAGGGAGAAAAATAATATACCCAATCTACCTCATAAAGAGGGTGTGAAGGCCCATACCCCTTCTGACAGCAAGTATGTTGTTGCCTTTTATCAGAACTTTTATAAACTCATTGGAGTGTAGAGGAGTTTATCTGAAGGCCCCTCCTCAACCATTTTTAGGGAAAGTTGTGTTGTTGGCTTTTAGAACCTTTGACAACCTGCCAGTGGGCTTAATTCCCTCTGATAGAACTCCGGGCGTCAATTTAGAGCAACATCTACTACAGTAATTTCAGCTAAACGGTTAATTTGTAATGTCAGCTGTTATTAGCTCAACTTAACTTCTTGTCAGCCAGGAAAATTTGGCAAGTTGTACCTAAAACGAAAAATAGAAGTGACTGCAAAATGTAGAGATCTCATTGGTTGACCAGCTGGTCAGAAGGCTTCCATTTCAGACTTTTTTTTTACAATATGGATTGTTTGTAGAGCGTTAAAAATACAGCTCATGAATGTGTCAAGTGATTCAGCAGAATCTCCACCTTATTTTGGTTTCAAATGTTTCTCAACTGCATATGACAATAAGGTTGATATTCATATTTCCAAGATTGGGTATCTTCCAGTGGTTCCCCATTCTCCCTCTGCCCAGCAGTTGTGGAAGAAGTCATTAAGACTTCCCAGAAAATTTCAAAGAACTAGGATTGAATTATACCGTTGTCACATGCGACCAGGCTATATATAGAATTGTACATGCCATAAGAGTGAAAAATCTGGCTGCATATTCTGACATTGTCCTCAAAATAGGTAGTCTTCATATTTTAATGAGTTTTATGATTACAATTGGTAATATATTATTATTACCAATTAAATATAAATTGGTAATTAATAAAGCTGCTGCTTGTACTTTAGTTCCTGAGGCTGTATCTATTCTATACTGGGAAGCATTTGAAGATTTTTGCATCAAATCCAACGATTTATAGTGCATTACTATTTTTGAAGAAATTGGAGACTTACTACAGAACTTGGAAACCACAAGAGAGGATACTTGCATTGATGGGAACTTCAGTGTCTCAGGGAAAACTAATTAGAATTTGTATTACTCGTATTGAGGATCAAAGCGTATATGAAGGCAGCAAACCATGAGCAAACACACTTTTTTCCATGTTTTTTGCTACTCTTTTCTCTTCACTTTGATTTTCTTATACTTCAAATTCTCAGATTTCCGGGGGTGCATACCCCCCCCCCTTGTCAGTACCCATTGGAAATACACAATTTGGACTTAATATTTTCACACCAGGGAAGAAGGGTGGGAAAAGTTTTTGTGGAGCTGGTTTCAAAATGTGGTAGCTACAATTATTCTGCATATTATGAAGTAGCCAAAGAATTGTTTTCTTTACATGCTTTCTTCTCAATAACAGATAATCAAGATCTTTAGCATGGAGACATCTCCAAATATACCACAATTGTGCTCCAATACCTAGAGAACATCTGAAGTAGTAACCTAGGGCACCCAAACTAACAAGACCTTCAAATTTAAGCTGCCTAGGCTAAGGCTGTTGGCTTATCAAGACATCAATGAGAATCGTGGGGCTGGGGGGGGGGGGTAAATCTATCAAGTAGAACATACAGTGAAACATGTCAAGAAGACTAACCCTCTTCTTCTCCCCAAAATTCTGTAGTACAAATATTGATAAAGACTTATAGAACAAGAATATTATTCATCACAAAAGTCACAAAACAGAGTAATGCTGAAGTGTTGGACAGATATTATTGAAGCACACAGATATTTTTTGAATTGGTTATCAACCACCAATATATTTAAAGTTTTCAGAAAATGTAGTTATAGAAAGTAAAGCATTTTCTTAGTAGCTTGTTTGAAATATAGCATAAAAACTAAGACCAAGAAATTCCTCATTGAATTTTAGTGCCTTTGATTTGTTTTTATAATCAATTTTGGATGTTAATCACTAATATATTAGATGGTTTTATACCACATAACTATTACAAATAATAGCTTTCTCAAAGTGTACAGCTAGAACAATACAACCACTGTTGGTTAAAACATGAAGGAAATTATAATAAGACACAAAAAACATATTCATTCTGGGCAAAAATAAACATTTCTTATTACATCAACTTCAGATATTGGCTCATTAGTACTTGCTAAATTTTATGGCAGGTTTGTATAAATAATGCCATCTTTTTCAATTGTTTTCCTTATTTTTTCTATAATTATGCAAAGTATCTGATGTGCCAATAATTTGAGGGTTTGACTTCAAAACTCAAAACCACTACATTTTTGGAATCACCATAAGATGCTTAATCTTTGAATTAATGTTATGAATATTTGGGTTCTTATGATTCTGTTATTGATGGCATTGCTGTTTACTTATAATTCAGTATTATGAAAACTATTTTTTTATTTCTACTCCAACCAAGTCATATAGAAAAATCATTTGAGTGACATAGCTAATTTTTTCTGTCATGGAAAGGGATTGTCATGAAAATAAAACTTTCAGGGATAGGTCTACAGACTAAAGTCTGTAAAGAGGGCAGTGACCTTTGATGACCTTTAAAATGCTATGAATGTGAAGCCTTGCAAAACATAGCATCTACTTAAATGAAGGATACTTGTCTGTTATAGTACCAACCTCAAATTCTTAATCTAAGCACACCAGATGTGGAATCGTATTTATTTAATTTTTTTTATTTTTTAGTTTGCAATCTGCATTAGAATAGTGTCTGACCATGGCTGTTAAAATGAAAATTTGGTCTTTGTCAAAGTCTGAAGAAGAGGCAATTAGATTTGTCTAAGTTAAGGGGCTGATGCCCAAAACAAAACAGTTTGTCAATGGACACAAAATTAGTTTATACTTTTTGATAAAAAGCCTTGCTGGAGCTGTATGAGAAAGCCATGTCAGAAACAAGCTGGTTTGCATGTCAATATGTGGTTTGATTATAGCCAAATGCCATTTGTTTCATTTGTCTGTAGTTTAACAAAAGATTATCTATGGCCTGTTATGAATAAGAGCTAGATATTTCGATAATGTTGTTAATAAAGTACTATGTTTTCATCATATTTTGGATATTTCAATAGGATTGAGCATCAGAGAAACCGGTTCTACTTAGATAAAGAAATTTGAGGTTGGCACTATAACAGACAAGTAACAAATGAAATACAGGAACTATTTTCAGCTTCACATCTTTACAGAATTATAATTGATAAGGTTTCAATGATGTGCAAATAGGTTACATTTCTTTAATTTAGAAAAAACCATAGATATGGCTTAAAATTCTACTCAAATTACAGGAATTGCATTTTCAGTACTGAAATATAAAATAAAGAAGCTGATAACTAAAAATTAAGGTAATTTTTTTTTTGTCAAAATTTTAATAGTTCAAAATTTCTATCAATCAGGCAAATTTCTTAGACTTTGAAATCAGAAGAGGGTTAAACATGGAAGCTTGGTATTACCTTCTCAGATTATGTTTTGGGCCCTAAATTCATTACTGAGAGTTTCGTTTTCCTGACCTAATCCCTTTCCAAGATAGCAAAAGGTGACTAAAATCAGAACATTACAAATCACTCTGCTTGGTTAATTACATCATAGATATTACAATCTTGAACTATTTAAACTAAGGCTACTTTTACTCTTGAGCTTTAATTGACTTTTGATAATGTCAGACATTTTTGTAGGCTAAATAATTGATAGGGTAGGCTATTTGGAAGAATTTAGTTTGGACCTTTGTAAAATTCTACTTAAGCTACTATGGCTATCATAGGAAGGGGTTAGGTCAGGAAAATGAAGCTTTAGGGATGGGTCTATGGGCTAAATTATGGGAACTTCCTTGTTAACTAGAATATACTTGAGAATTGAAGTTAGGTTAATCATAATGAAATATACCTAACCATGATAAAAATATAATAGTTTAGAAACAAACTTTTGCAATAATTTTGCACATTAAAGGGGTGGGGGTAAAGCATAGCATATATCAAATACATAACCTAAAAGAACAAATTTTTGCAATAAATTTGCACATTAAAGGGGGGATGGGTAAAGCATAGCATATATCAAATACATAACCTAAAAGAACCTATTCTAGCTAAACTTACAAAATACCAACTAAATATATAAATAAAATATAGCTAAAATATATTTTCCAAACAAGCCAAAGCTAATTGTCTAGTATCAAGAAGTTGTTATAGCTGTTTCAGTAAAATTCTAGTTTAGTGACTTCTTGCTATCTTGGAAAAGGGTTAGGTTAGGAAAATGAAACTTTCAGGGATGGGTCTACAGGCTAAAGTATGTCCCAGGAAGGCATTTTAAAGTACCCACCTGCACTCCTTCTCCCTCTAGAGGGCCCTGAACTTTGCCTACATGACAGGTCTATACCTATTGAAATTTTGCAAAAATAACATTTTACCTTAATTTTCAGTTACCAGTTGCTTTTTCTTTGCCTTTAGTTCTGAAAATACAACTCCTGTAATTTGAGTAGAATTCTGAGCCATATCAATGTTTTTTTTTTCATAGGAAATGTATTTGTATATCTCTAAAACCTTATAAATTGGGATTGAGAAAAGTTGTGAAGCTGAAAACAATTTTTTTGTAGCCTACTTCATTCAAGCAGAAGATCTATTTTGCAAGGTTTCACTTTTATAACTCACATATTCTTAAAGGTCATCACAGGTCAGGACCATCTAGAGGGAGAGGGGGTGGAGGTGGGTACTTCAAAATACCTTCTCAGGACATACTTTAGCCTGTAGACCCATCCTTGAAAGTTTCATTATCCTAACCTAACCCCTTTATGAGATAGCAAGGAGTCACTAAACTAGAATTTTACTGCAGTTTCTTTTCTAATGTTTGCAATACAATTTCTCATGGGTAAGAAGTATCAAAGTATGGTGCAGGAAGGTAGTTTTATACGTGCCTACCACCACCCCTTCTCCCTCTAGAGGGTCCTGAAATTTGCCAACATGACAGGTCTATAGCTATTGAAATTTTGACAAAACAACATTTTCCATAGATTTTCTGTTTTCAGTTTCTTTTTCTCTGGCTTTAGTTCTGAAAATGCAATTCCTGATGCTCTAGTAGGCTAGCCTAGTATTTTAAGCCATATTAATATTTTCTTTCTAAATTTGGGAAATGTATTTGCATATCTTTAAAGCCTCATAAATTGGGATTGATCAAAGTTAAGAAGCTGAAAATATTTTTGTTGTGCATCATTTGAGAAGAAGATCCATTTTGCAAGATTCCACTTTCATAACAAAGACTTGGTCATCAAAGGTCAGGACCCTCAAAAGGGCAGAGGTGTGGAAGTAAGTACTTCAAAATACCCTCCAAAGACATACTTTAGCATGTAGACATATCCCTGAAAGTTTCATTTCCCTAACCAAACCCCTTTCCAAGATAGCCAAAAGTAGCTTAAGTATAATTTTACCCTTGACTTTAGCCCAAGTCCCTTTAATAATTTTTACTTTCGGTGAGAAACAAAAAGGCTAGATAATAAGCACCCAGCCCAAGAAGAGGTTAGTGTTCTAGATAAGGCACAGATCGTTCATATTCTCTGAGGTAAATAGGCAGAATATTTTCACTGAGGACTTGCAGCATTTGTAGACTTATTTATGTAGCCCTATTTTGATTGAAAAAGAGACAAACTAGTTCTAGTTATCGAAATAACACAATATCAAAGACCTAAACCTTATTCGTGCCTCGTGTTTTTTAAAATTCTTCTTTTCCATTTTTCTTCTTCTTCTTTTCTACACTGCCAACAATGAAAGTCCAGATATGGGTACATAACAAATCTAAACCTAACCTACTTGAGTTTAATTAAAAATCAATGCACAGAGCACAGAGCTGAACAATAAACTTAGCACAGAGTTGAAAAAATAGCATTAATATAATCGGCAATTTTTACTTTCTGACGTTTTATTCAGTAGACTACCTATCCGCAGTCAATTATCTCAAGAAATTCCTGTAGTTGAAAAAAGAAATCAATTTTGAGAAAAAATTCACACACAATACCTATAAATCTCTCAAGTAGAAATATTTTTTCTCCCAAATGTTGCATCTACAGACAGTGGAGCTGAAAGTTTTTTTTTTTTTTTAAGAAGATAAAAAAAACTGAACAATTACCTGAACAATTTGCTACGAAACATCGGCTTGAAACATGCAACATCACGACGACAATTAAAATTGGGTTTTGGGAATTGAAAAAGAGTTGCATTTGATAAAAATGAAAATCTGACCAGGAGGTTTCCCTATAAGTGGCGTTATTTTGAGTGATCCCATCATTGAACCTAAATATCGATGGTACATAATCAACGAATCAGCTTATATGGCAATTCTAAATATGTATGTTGTAAATTTGAAGATGAAAATCCGAAGTTGTTACTTGAAAAGAAAGTTTGCATAATAATTTTAGTTAAATTTATAGCCATAGATAATAAACTTTCTGTTTATAGATATTTTGTTTATAAATAACTACTCGGTTTATATATAGCTACTTTTCACTATCTCGAAAAATGGTTAGTAAAATGAACTTTCAGGAATGGATTACAGACTTAAGAATGTATGGTAAGAGTCCCTAACTCCCCTGTATATAATGTAAATTATTCTCTATTACTGCTTATTTTTTGCTTAAATTTGATTCTATAATCCTGTCATAAGCATAGATATGTGCTTACCTAAAGAAAATTCAGCTTATTCCCTTCTTTATAGTACAATTAATTAGTTATCTTTGTAGTATGTCAACATTTTGACCACCGTGTGACGTACTCTCATATATATTAAAAAGAGCCAAGAGCTCATATGGTATGATCTCTAGCAAAATTCTCAGAATCAATAAATTGATTTAAAAGGAAAATCAGAGGCTTAATGCAGGTCGGGATTTGAAATAAGTGGGTTCTTTTAAGGACCCACTTATTTATAGATGGGATCTTAATGAAATTTGATGTTTGGAAGGATATCGTATCTCAGAGCTTTTATTTTAAATCTCGGCCAGATCCGGTAACATTGGAGAGGGGGGTGCAATTAATGAAATTTTAATTTCAATTAATGAAATTTTAAGTTTGGCCAATTTCTCGTTGACCCATTTCTGGGTCACAAAGTCCTTCTAAATATCAAAATTCATTATGATCCAATAACCCACTCGTAAGTTAAAAATACCTCATTTTTTCTTATTTTTCCTCTCCCTTTAGCCCCCCAGATGATCGAATCGGGAAAGACGACCTTATGAAGTCAATTAGCGCAGCTCCCTGAGACGCTTACCAATTTTCATCGTCTTAGCACGTCCAGAAGCACCAAACTCGCCAAAGCAATAAACCCCGCCCCCTAAATCCTTTAAAGAAAGCAGATCGAGTAAGGTTACATCAATCACGTATCTACGACATTTGCTTATTTTACCCATCAAGTTTCATCCCGATCTCTCCACTCTAAGCGTTTTCAAAGATTTCCGGTTTCCCCCTCCAACTCCCCCAATATCAACAGATCTGGTCAGGATTTAAAATAAGAGCTCTGAGACATGAGTTTCTTCTAAATATCAAATTTCATTAAGATCCAGTCACCCGTTCTTAAGTTAAAATTTTTTTATTTTACCTCAATTTTTCTAATTTTTCCAAATTAACAACCCTCAGCTCTCCCAAAGAGAACGCATCCGTTCCAATTATGTCAATAACATATCTATAACTTGTGATTATTCTTCCCATCAAGTTTCATCCCGATCTCTCCACTCTAAGCGTTTTCCAAGATTTCCAGTTTTCAAGATACCCGTTTTCCAAGATTTCCGGTTTTCAAGATACCTCGATTTTCACGTTTTCCAAGAATTCCGGTTTCCCCCTCCAACTCCCCCCAATGTCTTCTGATCTGGTAGGGATTTAAAATAAGAGTTCTAAAATACAAGATCCTTCTAAATGTCAAATTTCATTGAGATCTTATGAGATCATTTTTTTAATTTTTCCGAATTACCCCCCAACTCCACGAAAGAGAGTGGATCCAGTCCGGTTATGTCAGTCTCGTATCTTGGTTTTGTGCTTATTCTTCCCACCAAGTTTCGTCCTGATCTCTCCGCCTTAAGCGTTTTCCAAGATTTCTGGTCCCCCCCGAAACTCCCCCCACGAAGACAATGGATCCGATCAGGATTGAAAATAAGAGATCTGAGCAATGAGGTCCTTCTAAATATGAACTTTCATTAAGATCCGATCACTCCTTCGTAAGTTAAAAATACCTCATTTTTTCTGAACTTTCAGAATTAGCCCCTCCCCCTGACTCCGCCAAAGAGAGCAAATTCGTTCCAGTTATTTCAAACACGCATCAAGGACCTTCGTTTATTTTTTCCATCAAGTTTCATCCCGATCCCTCCACTCAAAGCGTTTTCCAAGATTTTAGGTCCCCCCTCAACTCCCCCCAATGTCACCGGAATGTCATCTTTGAGACACTATATCCTTCTAAATATCAAATTTCATTAAGATCCGACCACCCGTTCTTAAGTTAAAAGTACCTCATTTTTTTCTAATTTTTCCGATTTAACCGTTCCCCCACTCACCCTCCCCCCCCCAGATGGTCGAATCAGGGAAACTACAATTTTTAATTTAATCTGTCTCCTGATACGCATGCCAAATTTCATTGTCCTTGCTTACCTGGAAGTGCCTAAGCTAGCAAAACCGGGACAGACAGACCGACCGAGAGAATTTGCGATCGCTACATATCACTTGGTAGATATCAAGTGCCATAAAAACCGGTCTGTCTAGTATACAGTAAATCTAATGCATTTTGGGACCTTAAGAACTGCGTCACAAAGTGTATAAAACTTAAACAGCTGGCGGTAATTTTAAGATGGAACTGAGTTTTGAATACTGATTTTAAATTTAAAATGATCAATAACCAAACAAAAATCGAGGAACCAACACTCAGACCACCTAAATCTGAAAAAAATCAACTTAATGTAATTCTTTTAAATTATTTTTAATAAAATTTCTTTAACTGTTTTTAAAGTGTTGGCACTTGGTATTAACCAAGTGACATATAGCGCTCGCAAATTCTGTCGGTCTGTCTGTCGGTCTGTCTGTCCCGGTTTTGCTACTTTAGGCACTTCCAGGTAAGCTAGGACAATGAAATTTGTAACTTACGAAGGGGAGTTCAGATCTTAATGAAATTTGATATCTAGAAGGATCTTTTGCTTTAAAACTCTCATTTTATATCTCGATCAGATCCGGTGACATTGAAGGGAGTTGAAGGGGGAAGCTAGAATTCTCCGAAAACGTTAAAATTGATTTATCTTACGAACGGGTGATCAGATCTTAATGAAACTTGACATATAGAAGAATCTTATGTCTCAGATGCTCCATTTGAAATTTGGATTGGATCCGAGGATATCAAGGGTTAAAGAGGGGAAACAGAAATCGTGGAAACTGGAAATCTTGGAAAACCCTTAGAGTGGAGAGATCGGGATGGTACTTGATGGGAAGAATAAGTACAAGTTATAGATAAGAGATTGACATAGTTGGTACGGATTCGTTCTCTTTGAGGGAGCTGGGGGTTGGTAATTTTGAAAAATCGGAAAAATTCAGGTCTTTTTAGCTCAAGTACGGGTGACCGGATCTTAATGAAATTTGATATTTAGAAGGAACTCATGTCTCCGAGGTCTTATTTCAAATAACGACCATATCTTTTGACATTAGGTGGAGTTGGAGGGGGAAACCGGAAATCTTGGAAAACACTTATAAACGTCGTAGATATGTGATTGACGTAACCGGACTGGATCCGTTCTCTTTGATAGAGTTAGGTGGTGGGGTTCAGTGATTTGGCGAGTTTGGTCCTTCTGTTCGTGGTAGGATAATGAAAATTGGTAGGCGTGTCAGGAGCTGCACAAATTGACTTGATAAAGTCGTTTTCCCCGATTCGACCATCTGGGGGGCTGAAGGGAGAGGAAAAATTAGAAAAATTGAGGTATTTTTAACTTACGAGTGGGTGATCGGATCTTAATGAATTTTTATATTTAGATGGACTCGTTATTCAGAGCTCTTATTTCAAATCCCGACCGGCATTAAGCCTCTGATTTTTCTTTTAAAGTAATCTCTTGATTCTTAGAATTTTGCTAGAGCTCATACCAAATGAGCTCTTGGCTCTTCCGACCTCGTCACAAGTGTCATTTGAGCTCTTAGCTCTTGTTTGAAAGAGCCTAAGGTACAGGACCGTCAAATCCCAACAGGAATGGAGTTCCAGGCACGCCCGATAGCAACTCTCAGACCCAAGTATGAGTGCACTGCAGGGGTGGATGGTTCCAGCATGTCATCTTGGTTGCTAATAAGATAAATTATTACGTTAATTAATATTTTGGACTTGCCCCAATCTGTTTACACAGTCACATTCGTTTAATTTGGTAAAAGTGGCTCCCATACCCCTCCAGGTTCTTATTTGAAAAGTTCACCCCCCTCCCCCTCATACAAAATTGTCTCCAAGAAAATCACCCCAGCCAAAAAATGTATGCATACTGCCCAATATCAAAAACTATATGTAAACAATGGGTATATTTCATTACTTAAAAATAACTGTTCCCAGGGGCTCTAGAAAGTCTTGTTATCCCCAAATGCATATTTATTGGACCATTCAGCTATGAACAAAGTGGCCATTTCAAAACTTTTATCAGAAAATTTTTGGAGAAAAAGAGCCTGGGAAGGGAGTTAGCTGTCCTTCAATATTTTGGTTACTTAAAAGGGGCGGTAATATTTTTAGAATCCGTTTGAATGATCTTTCTCCCAATAGAAAGAAAGAAAGAAAGAAAGAAAAAGTTTATATGAGCCCTACGGCCATACACAACATGGTTTATTGATACAGCACTGCATAGAACACACACTCAATAAAACAATACTTATTTTCATTCACTCGGGCTCGACTGAGCCTCTCCCGCCTTTTCCACATATCGTTTCATTTTAAATATGGTTCCAGGCTTCGAAAACCTCAGGATATCAGAAGGTAGCACCAACCGATAGTCCCCCCAAATTTCAGACCTAAGACTCTCAAGCTCCTGGCACTCCATGAGGAAATGGGCTAATTTATTATCCTCAATTCCGCAATACCCACCCTTACCTTGGACTTGGTTGAACTTCGTTGAACGAAGTTCAACGTTCGTGAACTTGAGTCCTGGTTGAATTTCGTTGAAGTAAGGATGCTAGGGCTATTTTTAAAAAAAGTTTTAAAAAGTGTTTTTAATTATTCAGTTTTTAATCCTCACAATTTGATGTAAGTTCTTTTATATATATATATAGTTTCTCTCTTATTCTTATATTGTGCTGAAGACGGCCCTTGGACATAGGGCCGAAATATCTACAGAAATAATTTCCACTGTCTTGAAATTTTCCCTATTGTCTCTACGTTGTATTTGTTTGTTATGGAAAGGCAGTGTGGTCTTCGTCACTATTTTCGTAAATTTAATTTTTGTATCTCTTGGTCTTTCAGTTTCTGCATAATTTCTGGAAGGAATTGTATGTTTCCGGGTCTGTTTCCTTCCATCCACTAATAAGAGAGGCCTAATTTGTCAAGAGATTTCTTGATTTGCTATGATAGGACTTTTGGTTCAACACGATGACCTTTCGAAAAAAAGATTCACCATTGTAGGCAATAGCATTAAACCTCTACAGTAGAGTTCTCTGATACACTGAATCTGATGGTGTGAGTTTCGTCAATATTCTTTCACTTTCAGGGGGTCCTTCCCCCTTTTTCAAAGGAGATTTCGTCTGGCTCGTGGGTTTAGATGGTTAATCCTTTCTACCTGTTATGTCTAACTTTAACTTCTTTATAATCTTTTTACTGATGGAGGCATTTTATTATAGATAGGCAAACATTCAACTAGATTTAGAGCCTGATCTCAGTAAAACATGTTGCAATGAAATAGTCAGCTTATATTTATATAAGCTGGGGCCACATGGGGTCGCTGCTGACCACCGTCACGTCCTCGCCTTCCCCCACCATCTAATCTCCCAGCAGCTTTCCATCAAAAAAAGAAACTTTTTAGAAGTTCCAACATTTTTGGGATATTTTAAATTGCGAATGAATAAACTAAAAGCAAAATATTTCAACAATATAGGAGTTAGATGTTTGAATATGTATTAAGTGGTTGCCTAGCTAAAAATATTAAAGGGTTTCCAAAAAAGTTAATTACAAATGAAGAGAGATTATTCTCTAGTTCAATGTGTGTACCTTTTACCACATTTCTTCCCTATACTGTTTACGCTTTAGTAGCTTTTGTCTCATATCTGCAAGAATGAATATTACTACATTAGCAAATATGAAAAACGGTTCAAGGCGTTTACATCCCCCCTCCGGAAAACAGCCCTTGGAAAAAATAACCCCTGAAAATACCTACTTGGAATATACCCCACGAGAAACCCCCCCCCTCTTCCCAGAGGAAAATAAGGTTTCTAAATTTGATTTTTTTTTTTTTTTTTTAGTTTCGATGAAAAGTGTTATGGAATGGGAAAAAGAAGAATTTACACACGAAAAGTATCTTAAAAACTTAGAAAAGAAACTGCAAATCCATTTTTTTTGAAAAACTTCCCATATAAATTTCTGCAATTTTTGACAGCAGCACGCACCAAATTAAAAACAAATCGAAGAAGAAGAAAAAATGTATGCGAATAATAATCAAAATTAAGCCGGAAACAAATGGCACCAAAAGGTTTCAGAAGGTATAGCTTTTCTTTGCAAGGATAGTTTGTTTTGGCATAGACGTAGGCTGTATCTTGTCAAGAGGGGGCAGACAATTCTTTGATTTAGGGGATAGGGCTTAAAAAGCTTCCCAAGGTCCCTTGATTATAGGTTCGGAAAAACTTGTCATTTTATATTTCGCTAAGACTCGACCTTTAGCATTTTCCATGTTCTATTTTTCTTGCAATGCTACATTATAATAGCCTCACTATCATACTTCCCTTTTCCAGACAACAGAAATACCATAAGAACAATTTGACAGGAATCACATTACGGTTAGATAACAGCTTTTTGTTCTAAGAATTCAATTCAAAAATTCAAAGTTGGACAAAAGTTAAAATCAAAATTGGTATAGGCCCCGTTTAGCCAAAGCAAATAATCTCGATATAAAAACCTGTGGGGACTTTTGGTGGATTATAAAAGCTCTGACCAATGACAGTGCATGTTTTTAAAATGTCTGGTCTTGATTAATAGTTTTACCTAAAATATCAGATGTTCTTAATACAAAATTTAAAATTTCAGATGTTTTGTCAAATTTTCGTATGAACACCTATGCTTAATTATGAATATTAGAAAAGCTGTAAACTTTTACCCTCTTATTATTTACCTGTCTTTTGGCAGCTTCCGAGATGTGCCATCTTCACCACTTTTCTGTTAGCATTTTTCCATCCTGTGGGATGGCGAACTCCCGCGTTCGGAAACAATATCTTGAGTAGATTTTGTTTGAATTACCAAGGTGTCTAAAAGTGATTTTTGCTTGTAAATTTTGTTTAAACAGCATATTTTAAGGTTAAAGACAATCTCAAAACCCAAAACTTGATTGATTCTGGTGTTGTTTAATCCTGTCAGAGCAGTAGGAGAACTGAAATTCTATTTTTTTTTTTCTGTTAAATTTCATTCAAGATCAAATTCTTAAAAGCAAAACAGCAGAGAAAAGAAAGAAAGGTGGCTGGGATCCAGAAGAAAAGAAACCAGCAGTTTTTCCACTCTTAATCCACAAAAAGTCAGTCAGATTCTCTGGAAGTGCCAAGACAGAGTGACTCTGCAAGTCTATATGAAAAAATTTGATAAGCTGAATATCCCTCTAAAAAGTTCGAACCTGAGTTTCTT
Source organism: Artemia franciscana (assembly GCF_032884065.1). NCBI lineage: Eukaryota > Metazoa > Arthropoda > Branchiopoda > Anostraca > Artemiidae > Artemia > Artemia franciscana. The sequence continues at coordinate 2,864,719 of NC_088874.1, forward strand.
TACACTCTGTTGTAGCACATAATAAAAATTTACAGAGGAGCAAGAAAAAGGACTAAAAACTCATTTGAAAACGATAGCCGCTACGCATTTCAACTGTACTCCCCTAGATAAAGGTAAAAGGTAAAGGATACGGCATTAGACTTTACAGTCCCTACCGGCGGTGCTGATCTCCGTTTCTTGGCCCTTCAGCCAGGAAGTGCAATGGGGGGTTGGGGGCCAGCCATCCTGTGCTTTCACACACCCTTCCTGTTTACCTTCCCCAGATTTCTCCAGGTACCCATTTAGAGCTGGGTCGACTCTGGCTAAGCTTACAGAGTCACGCCACTGACCCCCGTCCCAACTGAAGAATTGGGTACACTGGGATTCGAACCCGCGTCCTCTCAGACAAAGGATCCCGAATCCAGCGCACCAACCAACTCGGCCAGGACTTATGCCATTATTATTAGTATAAAAGTACCGGATAGCTGGAGTGTAGACAGTGGAGGAATCAAAGGGAAAGATTGGTACCGTGGTCTTATGGATACCTTAAAACTCTATCAGTAAGAATTCTAGGAGGTACAAGCTTATGACGTGTAATTACTTTCAACCGCCACACCATAGGCGCTTCCTTTAACAGCCTGGAGTGAGGTCTAGATAATTGCATGTTCAGGCCACAGGACATTTGGAATGGTGACAATCGGGTGTGAAAGCATCCACTAGTCTAGTAAGATCATTTTACATCAAAATCACAAGTAATTAGGGAAGGTCACGTCAACAGAAAGAGGTCAGTTGAGTACGATATGTACTGGTGTAAATAAATTGGGAACAAAGTCCCTCCTCTACATATTTCCCCAGAAAAACACATATCGTAAAAGTCACTAGAATTAGGAAAAAATGCTAGTTTCGGAACAGATATCAGTATAAATCACTAGATAGAAGAAAATCACTAGGCAACATAAAATATCACTAGAATTAGTGATAAATCACTAGGGGTCGCAACCCAGATCTCAAACTTAGTTCTATCTAAAATTTTCACCAGCTGATAAAGTTTTTTACACTTCGTGACGCAGTACTGGAGTACCCAAAATGGATTAGTTAATTGCTACTTACATCAGAGACTAGACAGGCTGTTTTTTAATATACCTGAGAGTATGTCACTTGATTGTCGAAATGTTGATATACTACGGAGATAAATAATGAGCTTTACTACAATCAAGGGTAAAACCTGAAATTTCTTTAGGTAAGCACATATTTATTTTTATGACAGTAACATAAAATCAAATGCAAGCAAAAATTAGGCTGTAATGTGCAATAATCTGCATTATATAGAAGGGAAAGAGAGGAGTTAGGAGCCAGGGTTATAATTTGCTATGGGGCAGGAGGGATGGGGGACTGTCCCTCCCAGATCTCAGGATGCCCCCTCCTAAGACCTCAATTTGCCTCCCCAGCTCAAATTTAGTTTCTTCTAAAATCTTTTCAATACCAAAATAACTTATAAATTTCAAGCATCAATAGAAGCAGATCGTTTTGTTAGCACATATTTACCTTTATAGCACTATGAAGTGCCTTGATAGTACTGTTCTAGTACTAAATATTACCTTAATGGTATAAAAAGGCTTTTTTAGTTTTTACCGCCATTTTTAATTGATTTTGAAGAATTGGGTAAACTTTGCCCCTCCCCCAGGATTTTGACGAGAAAATGCTACTGTTAGAGATTCTCCTAAAGCATTTTTCACTCAGTAAATCTATTCATGAAATTTTTATTTTTCTTCCCATTTTCCAAAATAATGAGAAGTAGCTATATATAAACAGAGTAGTATTTATAAATAGAAAGTTTATTATCTACAGCTATAAATAAAAAAAAAAAAAATTAGCATACGAACTTTCTTCTACAGTAATAAATTAAGATGTTGAGCTCAAGAATCACTGCAAATAAATATTGAGAATTGCCATAAAAACTGATTTGTTGACGTAATGCTATCATTATTTAGGTTCAATGATGGGGTCATTCAATATCACCCCATTTATCGCGAAACCACTCGGTTAAATTTTCAGTTGCCTAGAGATTTTCTTCTATGTAGTGATTTATACTGAGTTGTGTTCTAAAACTAGCAATTTTTTCCTAACTCTAGTGATTTTTTACGACATACATGTTTTCCTGGGGAAATAAGTAGAGGAGGGACTTTGTTCCCAATTTATTAACACCAGCACAGATCGGAAGTATGATAGTGAGGCTATTATAATGTAGCATTGCAGGAAAAGTAGAACTTGGAAAGTGCTAAAGATCAAGTCTTCGGGAAATATAAAATGACAAGTTTCTAAGTACCTATAATCCAAGGACTTTGAGAAGCTTTTTAAGCTCTCCAAATTTCATCACAGAATCGGGTGCCCCCCCCCTCTTGAAAAGATACAGCCTACGCCCTACGTCTATGCCAAAACCAACTATCCTTGCAAAGGAAAGCTAAACCTTCTTAAACCTTTTGGTGCCATATGTTTCTGGCTTAATTTTGATGATCGTTCACCTACATTTTTTCTTCTTCTTCAATTTGTTTTTTAATTTGGTGCCTGCTACTGCCAAAAATTGCAGAAATTCATATGGAATTTTTTTTAACAAAAATGGATTTGCGGTTTCTTTTCTAAATTTTTAAGATACTCTGTGTGTAAATTCTTCTTTTTCCCGTTCCTTAGCACTTTTCATCCAAACTAAAAAAACAAAAATTTAATTAAAATTCCCAATTTTAGGAATCTTATTTCCTCAGGGGGAGGGGCGTTTCTTGGGGGGTATTTTCAAGAGGGCGGGCTTCAGGGGATATTTTTCACAGGGGATTTTTCCCGGAGGGGAAGGGATGAACGCCTTGAAGTGCTTTTTCATATTTGTTAATGAAATAATATTCATTCTTGAAGCTATGAGACAAAAGCTGCTGAAGTGTAAACAGGGTAGAGAAGAAGAGGGGTAAAGGGTCCACGCATTGAACTATAGGATAATCTCTATTCGTTTGAAATTAATTTTTTTGGAAACGCCATAATATTTTTAGCTGGGCAACCACTTAATAAATATTCAAACATCTAACTCCTATAACATTGAAATATTTTGCTTTTATTTTATTCATTAGCAATTTAAAATATCCCAAAAATATTGGAACTTCTAACAAGTTTCTTTCTTGGATGACAAGGTTAGGTGCTTGGAGATTGGATGTTAGGGGAAGGAGAGGACGGGACAGTGATCAGCAGCGTCCCCGCGTTGTCCAAGCTAATACTAATGTAATACGACCATTACTGAAATCAGGATCTAAATCTGGTTGATTGTTTGCCTGTCTACAGTAAAATGGCCCCGTCGATAAAAAGTTTATAAAGAAGGTTAAGTTAGTCATAACAGGTAGAAAAGATTACCCATCTAAGGCTATGAGCCTGACAAAATTTCTTTCGAAAAAGGGGGAAAGACCCCCAGAGAGTGAAAGAATATTGACGAAACTTACACCATCAGAATCAGTGTATCAGAGAACTCTACTGTAGAGGCTTTATGCTCTTGTCTGCAATGATGCATCTTTATTTGTTTTGTTTTTCGTTTAAATTTAAAAAAAACAAGTTTTTTTAACTGAAAGTAAGGAGCGATATTAAAACTTAAAACGAACACAAATTACTCCTTATATGAAATGGGCTCTTCCCACCTCAACGCCCCGCTCTTTACGCTAAAATTTGATTCTTTCTCTCAACTCTACTTTTTAAAACAATAAAAAACTTTAGCGTTAAGAGTGGGTCGTTGAGGAGGGAACAGCCCCTTTCATATACGGAGTAATTTCTGCTCGTTTTAAGTTTTAATATGGCTCCTTACTTTCAGTTACAAAAAACTTGTTTTTTAATTTAATTTCTGAACAATTTGAATTAATGCAAGTTTTGATTTTGGCTCTCAGCACATGAATAATTAAAAAGAAATTTGCACATTAATTTATTTTTATGGCTATTTAGCTTTCTCATAGTTTTGATCGGTCGATTTTGAGAAAAAAGGAGCGGGGGAGTACGCCTATTTATCCTCCAATTTTTTGGCTATTTAAAAAGGCAACTAGAACTTCTAATTTTTATGAACGTTTTTAACGTAACTTATGAATTAACTTACGTAACGAACTTCTATATCCGTATGTTTTTATTGCGTATATGAGGGTCTCACCCCTTCGTCAATACCTCTCTCTTTACACTAAAGCTTAAATTTTGTCCCAATCCCTTAAGAATGACCCCTGAATCCCAAAGGCCTTAGAATAAACAGTTGAAATTAACAAAATTACTTTAGCGTAAAGAGTGAGGTATTAGGAGGAGGTGAACCCCGCATATGCGTAATAATTTCTGTTCGTTTTAAGTTTTAATGCTGCTCCTTACTTTCAGTTGAAAAAACTTTTCCATTATTATTTTTTTATTGTTCTTAATAAAATGCTAAAAAATCCTGCACCCCCTTAATGGAAATTTTCTTCCCCCATGACAAATTCCTCCATAGAAAGCTCCCCCCCGAACAACACCCTCCCCCCAACCAAAAAAAATCCCCCTGAAAGCGTCTGTACACTTCCCAATAACTATTACTATGTGTAAACACTGGTCAAAGTTTGTAACTTGCAGCCCATCCCACGGGGACTGTGGGGGAGTATTTCGCCCCCAAAGAAATAGTTATTAGGTTTTTCGACTATGTTGAATAAAATGGTTATCTCAGAATTTTAATCCGGTGACTTTGGAAAAAAAATGAGTGTGGGAAGTGCCCTCCAATATTGTTGGTCACTTAAAAAGGGCACTAGAACTTTTAATTTCTGTTAGAATGAGCTCTCACACTACATTCTAGGACTCCTGGGTCGATACGATCACTCCTGAAAAAAATTAAAATAAACACGCATCCGTGATCTGTCTTGTGGCGAAAAATGCAAAACTCCAGAAGGGTTCTCTGATGCGCTGAATCTGACGGTGTGATTTTCGTTAAGATTCTATGACTTTTAAGGGGTGTTACCCCCTATTTTCTAAAATAAGGCAAATTTTCTTGGGCTCGTAACTTTTGATGGGTAATTTTAAACTTAATGAAAGTTATATATTTAAAATCAGCATTAAAATGCGATTCCTTTGATGTAACTATTGCTATAAAAATACCGTTTTTTAGAGTTTTGGTTACTATTGAGCCAGGTCGCTCCTTACTACAGTTTGTTACCACGAACTGTATGAAAGGTCATCGTACTTTACCAAAAGTCCTATCATATTGGGAGAGAGATCATTCAAACGTATGCTAAAAGTTTAACCGCCCGTTTAAAGTGACTAAAAATACCGAAGGACGACAAACCCCTCTCCCTGCCTCCATGTCTTCTCAGAAAAAAAATTTTCTGATGAAAGTTTTAAGATGGTCGTTTTACTATTCATTTGGAGATAACAGGACTTTCCACAACCCCTGGGGATTGGTCATTAAGTCATCAGATATACCCATTGTTTTCGATATTGTTTTGATTTGATATATAGTTTTTGATATTGGGCAGTATATATATACATTTTATGGCTGGGGTGTTTTTCTTTGAAACAATTTTGTATGAGGGTGAACTTGTCAGATAAAATCCTGGGGGAGGGAAGTGGAGCCACTTTTAACAAATCAAACAAATGAGACAGTGTAAACAGAAAGTCATGAATGGGGAAAGTCATCAATATTAATCTATGAATTAATTTATCTTATTAAGAACCAGGATGATGTGCTGGTGCCACCCACCCCTGCAGCACGCTCAGAATTGGGTCTGATAGTTGATGTCGGGCGTACCTGGAAGTCCAGTCCTGTTGTGATTTGATGGTCCTGTACCATAGGCTCTTTCAAGAAATATCAAAAGAAATTTTTATTAAGAAAAGTTAAAAAAAATAATTTAATCTAAATTAATTTTTTTTCATGTTTGGGTGATGTTAGTGTTGGTTCCTCGATGTTTATTTACTGAATTGTGCATAACATGAACTGTGCTGTCATTATAGTTACTAAATTCAACTATAGTTACTAAATTCAACAATACAAAAAAAAACGACGAAATAGCGCAGAAAAAGGCATCAGATACAATTTTATGCTCTCGATTGGTTGCTCATTAAAACTGACATCGTGTTGAAGCATTAAAAAACCTATAAAATAATTCAATTTATTTTTGTCTCATAAACCCACTTGAGAATTTAAATGGTAATTTGAAAACTTTTTCCCCTCAAAATCCAAGAGTGCGATTGTTCCGCTCTTGGAATGAATGCTTGGAGAATGCTGTTTACATTTCTGCGAGGAGATAAAGAGATGAAAATTGAGGAAGGAGGAGAGATAGAGGGGGTTATTTTCAGAAGAAAAGGAAGGTGTTCAAAAATATTTAATCCATGAATATCTACACCAGGTTGTACTACCATTAAGGATGATGAAACAGAAAGAAAAGCTAAAAACATAAAGATAATACATAATGGACAAAATTTAAAGGAGTGTGTTACAATAAAGTAAGAATCATAGAAAATAAACAATGATGGCAGAAATAGACATAAAAGCAGCTGGTGAATTAAATTTAAAGGATGCCGTCTAAATTGCTTATACCTAATCCCAAGATATATAGCATACTTTCAGAAACGACCCTTAGAGACTAAGTTTATACAGACAATGATTGTACTCTCTCGCAGCCATTAAAAAAAATGAATGTATATTCAGAAAAGTTCTACAGGACAGTTGATCCGGAAATAGTCATTAATCAGAGAACATTCTGTAAGAAATAGCAATTCAAAGGGACGGTAAAACAAAACCTGAAAAGAATCCAAAGACTAAAATTAAGGACTGATCACATAAAAGCTTAATTGTATTGTCCAAGTAGCTAAAATTTTTGTTATTTTTTTCTTGAGCTTTATCTTGTTTATTGTTTTTGTGCATTTCATGCTTGCAAAGAGGGTTGACATAAATTGTTATTATGAAAAGCCGGTGAAGATGATTAATGCAACCATTTTATGCACAAAAATATCAACTAAATGCTTTAGTACAAACTTCATGCGTAAGTAATATTTAGAGCAAATATTAAAATGATACACAATGTGATTTATGAACTTGCAACTCAATGTGATAATGCAACTCAAGTAGAAGACAGTCGTATTTTTTTTCAGGCGTCAAAAAATTTCAGATTTAAGGAAGATTTTATTCGAACCCGGGTCGAATTATCTACTTCTAATGTGTCGAAACTTCAAAGTCACCATACTGTACGCTCGCCTTTTATAATTTGGTGATTTAACTTAATAGTTAATTTAAGAAATTCCTATTTTAATAAGATTTAAATATTTAATTTAATTACTTTAAACAACTTGATTAAATTAAAAATTATAGACATAAAAACGGTTAATTTAAATAAATCAAAAATAATATTTGTTAAATTCCTTGTTTCTTCTCATATTTCAGTTTTGACTATCCTCTGTATTATGTTATCCAAACATTTTGATTGCAACTTAATAGATCTTAAAATAAATATTATCATTACAAAAAGCCAAATTCCCAGTTAATATGAGATTTTACCAATGCCAATATTTAGCTGGCACCAATTTGAGCCAATTAGAATTTTCTGGTCATTTAGAAAATTCTAAAAATCCGATCCGATTAACTGAGGGTATTGCTAAAATATCTATTTGAGTCGGCTCTGGGACTTGCCTTTTTTTCTCTCGACCTAATTCAAAAGTAAATTTTTTTTCTCTCGACCTAATTCAAAAGTAAATTTGCTCAACACATGGCATTATATCAATTCTGTATGTGTTATTTTTTTTCTTCGTCAGAATTATTTAGTCCAACAGCTCTCTTAAACACAAGCTACTAGCAAAACAAATTATCACAATCAAATACAAATGGGAGGCAAGAGTATAGTAAAGCGGAAACAATTTTCAAAAATTCCAACTCCTTTTTGCCCTTCTATAAAGCAGTATGCCGACATAGCGTGTACTCAAAACTTTATTCTAAATATAAATGGAACGGACTACTTTTTATAACACTCAACCCCCTTCTCCTCCGTTTTCCTTTAAGACAATGAAATCTAGCTAGGTTGCAAATATGAAAAAGGATATGCATGTATTTCTGGCCCTTACAACTTTTCCAATATTTTCTTTTTTAGAAAAAATGAATTACTTAAATACGAAATGTTGATTTCAGACTAGATTCAATTAAAGATAGGAATGTATACCTATGATATATTCCAATCATAGCTGTGTCCAGGGGGTAGAGGTTCCGGATTTGATACCCCCTAACACCTTAAAAATTCCGCTTTCGGATAACAATATTTCATTGGTTATATTCGTTAGTCAGAAAATACAATCTCCAGATACTGGAAAATGTTCAAAAAGCATTTGTATTTCAAACTCACTGTTGACGGCTTTACAACAGCTGTCCCCTCCTCAACACCCCACTCTTTATGCTGAAGTTTGACTCTTTCCCACAACTCTAGTTTATTAAACAGTCAAAAAGTTTAGCGAAAAGAGTGGGGCGTTGAGGAGGAGACAGCGAGGAGACAGTTGAGGAGGAGATAATTAAGTTTTAATTATCGCTCCTTACTTTCAGTTAAACAAACTTGTTTTGTTTTTTTATTTAGTTTCTGATTGTCTTTGAATTAATGCTGGTTTTCAATTTGGGTCACCAAACATGAATAATAAAAACGAACGTTACATATTAATTTTATTTTTTCAACTAATCAAACAGTTCGTGGTAACGAACTGTAGTAAGGAGCGACCCGGCTCAATAGTAAACGAAACTCTAAAAAACGGAATTTCGATGCTAAAAGATATATCAAAAGAATCGAATTTTTATGCTGATTTCAAATATATAAGTTTCATCAAATTTAGTCTTTGTCATCAAAAGTTACGAGCCTGAGAAAATTTGCCTTATTTTGGAAAATAGGGGGTAACACCCCCTAAAAGTCATAGGATCTTAACGAAAATTACACCATCGCATTCAGCGTATCAGAGAACCCAATAGAAAAAATTTCAAGGTCCAATCTACAAAAATGTGGAATTTCGTATTTTTTGCCAGAAGACAAATCACGGGTGCGTGTTTATTTGTTTTTTTGTTTTTTGTTTTTTTTTCCCCAGGGGTCATCGTATCGACCAAGTGGTCCTAGAGTGTTGCAAGAGGGCTCATTCTAACGGAAATGAAAAGTTCTAGTGCCCTTTTTAAGTGACCAAAAAAATTGGAGGGCACCTAGGCCCCCTCCCACGCTCATTTTTTTCCCAAAGTCAACGGATCAAAATTTTGAGATAGCCATTTTGTTCCGCATAGTCGAAAACCATAATAACTATGTCTTTGGGGATGACTTACCCCCCACAGTCCCTGGGGGAGGGGCTGCAAGTTACAAACTTTGACCAATGTTTACATACAGTAATGGTTACTGGGAAGTGTACCGACGTTATCAGGGGTATTCTTTTTGGTTTGGGTGTGGGGTTCAGGGGAGGGGGCTATATGGGAGGATCTTTCCTTGGAGGAATATTTCATGGGGGAAGAGAAATTCAATGAAAAGGGCGCAGGACTTTCTAGCATTACTATAAAAAAAAAACAATGAAAATATAAACATGAAAAAGTTTTTTCAATCGAAAGTAAGGAGAAGCATTAAAACTTAAAAAGGAACAGAGATTATTACGCATATGAGGGGTTCTAAAAATACTTTAGCATAAAGAGCGAGGTATTTAGGAGGAGATAAACACTTCTCTCTTTATGCTAAAATTTTTTTAGATAATTTCAACTATTTATTCTACGGCCTTTCTGATTCAGGGGTCATTCTTAAAGAATTGGGATAAAACAAGATTTAGTGTGAAGAGTGAGGTATTAACGAGGGGACCAACCCCCTCATATATATATTCAAAAATATAAGAATATAAAAGTTTGTTACGTAAGTTAATTCTTAAGTTACGTATTTTTTTTTACTAATAAAAACCTTCGTTAAGAATAAAAGATCTAGGTGCCTTTTTAAGTAACCGAAAAATTGGAGGGCAACAAGACCTCCTTCCCCACCCCTTATTTCTCAAAATCGTCTGATCAAAACTAAGAGAAAGCTATTTAGCCAAAAAAAGAATTAATATGCAAATTTCATTTTAATAATTTATGTACGGAGAGCCAAAATCAGACGTGCATTAATTAAAAAACTTTCAGAAATTAAATAAAAAAACAAGTTTTTTTAAATGAAAGTAAGGAGCGACATTAAAACTTAAAACGAACAGAAATTACTCCGTATATGAAAGGGGCTTTTCCTCCTCGACACCCCGCTCCTTGCGCTAAAGTTTGATTCTTTCTCGCAACTCTACTTTTTAAAACAATAAAAAACTTTAGCGCAAGGAGCGGGGTGTCGAGGAGGAAAAGCCCCTTTCATATACGGAGTAATTTCTGTTCGTTTTAAGTTTTAATTTCGCTCCTTACTTTCATTTAAAAAAACTTGTTTTTTTTATTTAATAATAGCCTAAGTTTGAATTTTGTTCTAGTTGTTTAAGAAGGACTCCTGAATCACAAAGGGTATTTAATTAGATTAATAAACTCTTTTTAAAAGTTAAAAACGAAGCTTTAGCGTTAGAGTGAGCTATTGACCAGAGGCAACCCATTTCATATTTCATTTTCTGTTCGTTTTCAGTTTTAATGTTGCTTCTTACTTTCAGGTGAAAAACTTGTTTTTTATTGAATTGCTGATCGTTTTTTTTACATAATGGCGTGAAATCCAGCCCCCCCTCAATGGAGAATTCCCTTCCCCCACAAGAAATTTCCCCATGGAAAGATTCTTCCACGTAACTTAAATTAGATATTTTCAGAACTATTTCTGTATGGCATAGTAACAAAACGGTCAAAGACGTCGAAACTATTTGTCTGAAAATGAAAGTCCCAAGTTGAACAATTTTCAAGTGACTGAAATGAATGATAGTAAAGATCTCTAAAAGATATACGCACTAATTTATATTTGTTTTGAGTTTTAATGTTATTCCTAACTTTAAGTTTGAAAAAGCCGAAGACATAGGATATCTCTGGTTTATTATCGCATAAAAATCAAAGTTATGAAGCTGCTTATGGTAAAATTAAATGCTAAGATTGGCCGGAAAATAAAACAGACAAATTATTTCTTATATCTGCCATTATTTAACAAAATTCAAAATCTAGAGTAAAGAGCAAGGTATTAAAGAGGGGGTGAACTTCCTCACAAACGTAATATGAGTGGGCTCGTCCCCTCGTCAGTACCCCACTCTTGGCCCTAAAGTTTGAATTTAGTTCCAATTCCAAGAATGACACCTGAATGACAAAGACCGTTTAATTAGAATAAACAGCTCTTTAGCTTCAAAAGCGAAGCATTGACGAGGGTACGAACCCCCTCATATGCGTAATAGTTTATGTTCGTTTTAAGTTTTAATTCTTGGCTATTCTTTACTTTCAGTTGAAAAACTTGTTTTTCTTATTTAATTTTTGATAGCTTTTTAAATAACGCTGGGAAATCTAGCGCCCCCTTCACGAAAATTCTCTTCCCCCACGAACAATTCTTCAATTGAAAGATCCTCCCACGTAATGCTCTCTAACACATCCCACTCTCACCAGAAAAAATCTCCCTGAAAACGTCTGTATATTTCCCAATAACCACTACTTGGCTATATGTAAATAATCGGCAAAGTTCATAACTTGCAACCCTTCCCCAGGGACTTTGGAGGGAGGGGTTAAAAGGCGATCAAATATATAGTTGTTAGATATTTCGACTGTGTTGAGCAAAATGGCTATCTCGAAATTTGAGCCGGGTAATTTGGAAAAAATGAGCTTTGGAGGGGGCCTAGTTACCCTTCAATTTTTCGGTCACTCAAAAAAAGCACTAGAACATTTAATTTCCATTCGAATGAGCCCTCTTGCAAAATTCTAGGACCACTTGGTCGATTCGATCACCCCTGAAAAAACAACAAATATACACGCATTCGTGATCTTTAAAAAAACTCCACAAATGTGCAGATAGGAGTTTGAAATCTTTAGAGTAGAGTTCTCTGATACGTTGAATCAGATGGTGTGATTTTATTAACATTCTATACCTTTTAGGGAATGTTTGCCCTGTTTTCGAAAATAAGCTTAAAAATCTTATTCTTTTGATGTATTTATTGGTATGGATATTCCGGTTTTATAGTTTCGATTTCTATTGAGCCGGGTCGCTCCTTACATACAGTTCGTTACCACGAACTGTTTGAAACATTCTTTATGCTTTCCTCTTTATGCACCTGCTGACAAGTACTTCCACAAAAAAAAATTAAATATCCATTATTTTTTTGGTAAGAAAATCCTGAAATAATCTTATGTTAACAGTCTTTTTGGTGCAAAAAGAACAAAGACAGGGGGAACTCATAAAAAATGAATGTGGAAATCATAAAAAAAATTAGTCGTCACATTCCTCAGCTGTAGCTGATGCTTTGCCCTCTATAACTTTTCAAAAAGATTTTTGCCAAGAAGCAACCACACTTCTAGCTTCGCTCTCTTCAAGCCCAGTTTAACCTGTTGGAGAGGTCTCTAATTTACAATTGTCAATAAAATTGACAGTTTTCAACCTGTTTCTTTCTTCCGTCGCCTCTTGTTTGACTATGCTAAAAACGGGCTCGACATCAAATTCAAAAAGGGCAACTTTAACAAATAAAGCACAACGTGCAATACAATGAAAGGCCAAAAGAAATAGTTCCTATTTTTGTATCAAACTTAATCCTCGCTCTCTCTAATTTACGATGTCCCATATTTACAGTTCTTTCATTTTGTCATGATTAGCCAGTGTGGTCTCAGAAAAGATTTTTGGCTACTATTCAAACAATCAATAAACAAAAATACAATCAGAAATCAAAATTAATGGTCTCATCAAACATGCACAACAGGTAAATAGATATAAAAAAAAATCATTAAGCAAGTGGAAAGTAAAATGTAAACTCCCCCTCCCCTCTCGACTCAAAAATAAGAGAAGAAAGCCAAACCAAAGTAAAAACAAAGTCGGCAGCCTCTCCCCACCTCACGTACGTGCTTCCTGCGTCCACTTCAGTCATGGTAATTATGTCAGCTTTCTTAGTTGCCCCTACCCCATCCAAATGTCTCGGCATGACATTTTTAAGGCCTTTTTCGTCGTTTTTGAATATAAAGAGCTTTGTGGATGCTGGACAATGTGCTTAGTTCTTTAAATTTTGACAGAAACTATAACTAAAATTTGTAGTTATAGGTTATACAATAGAAACTATAAAATTTCGACGCAAGAAACTGGTCAAGTAACGTCTTTATACTGTAGATCATTTGGATGGCGAAGATCAGATGGGATAATAACCGGTTAGTTTTATTTCATTAGCTTTATGAAAAGTTTGGATTCATCATTTTTGTTTGATTTCATTAGAATTAATCGAACTTCACTTCCCGAGTGTCTATTATATAACCGATAAGTACGCTAAAATTACTCCAATTGTTAAGATGACTTAAAAGAAGTAATGAAAAAAGAACTAAGGTTTAACATAAAATGATTTTACCTAGTTTGATTCATGCACTCTTTGCAAAAAAGAAACCTTAATTCACTGAATGCATTACAATTGCCGATTTTTTATTTATTTTCTCAATATAGGCCAATGTGTAAAGTGAAACATGCATACCGGGCTTTGTTCTAATTTGCAAACAACAAAAACCGGTTATCTAATATGGTATTCAGACTCGACTAGATTGTGACAGACGGCATTTATCGACAATTCAAACTGAGAAATTGGCTTCAATTCCTGACAGTTGGGGAGAGGCAAAATATTTTTTTTTCAAAATCTAGGGGCGGGGGAATTTTTTTGTACTCAAGGTTTTTAACAAAAACACCGAAAAAGGCATTTGTCAACTAAATTACCCAAGAAAACATTTTCCAAATTGAGGGGGGAGAGGGCAAAAAATGTAAGACGGATGACATACACACTGTCCCCTCCTTAAAATGTTTCACTAAACGTGGAGCTTTATGGAGATAATATGAAAAAAACTTCGTTTTCTTAAAGAGTTAAAGAGGCTGCGTCCCAAAGTCGAACCTTAAAACGTACAGGAATTAGGAGAGGCAGTTGGGGGGCTGCCACCCCTCCCAAACCCCCCGCTTTTCAAGACTCTTTTGTTGTGGGGGGCTAACGCCCCCCTAACCCCCCACTCTTGGCTTCGGAAAGGCCCTCTTTTAATTAACAAAAAATTGAAATGAATGAATAATGGAATAACTTCGAAAAATGTTAAACAAAAGAGGACAGGAGAACCATTGCGCCGAAACTAGTAATTAGTAACAATGAAGCCCCCCCACAACAAAAAACCTGTACAAAAGAGTCTTTAAAAGCGGGGGGTTTGGGGCTCCTAATTCCTGTACGTTTTAAGGTTCGACTTTGGGACGCAGCCTCTTTAACTCTTTAAGAAAATGAATTTTTTTTCATATTATTTTTGTACATTTTTCTACAATCCATGGTGGATGTAATTTAATGATAATTTTCCATGTTTATTTTCTCGCTTTCTGTATCAATAAATTCAAACTGAAAAATTATCTAATTTTGATAATTTTAATAGTTTAGCAGCTTAATTACAAATTTAGCAGCTAGTGGGTTTTACCCACCCGCCTCCGGTTTATGGGCCCAGCGCGCTTCCGCTGCGCCAAGCTGCTGTTATGCTTTTTATCAAACAAGTTATTACAATAGAAAATTTCACCAACGGCTTCAACTAGGAAATCAATTTAAATGGTTCTTTTAACTTGCTTCCATCAAGCCTTACCCCCGCTTCAGTATAAATTCTTGTGAACATTCCAGTATGTAATTCTGATCATATGTTTCCATGTTTATTTTCTCCCTTTCTGTATCAATAAATTCAAACTGAAAAAATTACCCAATTTTACAAATTTTAAAAAGTTAGCAGCTAGCGGTTTCGAATCACCGACCTCTGGGTTATGGGCCCAGCACGCTTCCGCTTCGCCAAGCCGCTGTTAGTGTAAGAATTTTTCAAACAAGTGATGTTATTACAAGAGAAAATTTTACCTTCAATGGAAAAATTGGTTTTTCTAATCTAGAAAATCGGGGGGGTTAAGATTTTCCGACGAAACTTTCCAGGGCACTTACTCGGAGAATTCCGCGTCGAATGAGTCTTCGTACACCCAGATCCGATGTCGGCTGTGACCTGTAGGTGTCGAGGAAAAAAAAGGAGAAAATGAACAATAAGTGGCTATGTGTGGTTTCTGGAAAACAGGGAAGGAGCTATCGGATCGAGCTGAAATTTCGCGGATGAGCTCCTGGGCCCTAGGGGACCTCAACTTGTGAATTTCAGCCCGATCGGACAACGTTAAAGGGGGCTGGGGTTGGGTGGTCAAAACTTTCGGCCAGATTTTCCCCATGAAGGAAAAGTTGGAGGGGGATGAAATTTGGCAGGTTTTTTAGTTGGAGCTCCAGCTACGAAATGCATACGAAACGGTGCTAACGCGCGAATTGCACTTCAGAAGGCAAACGATACTTTAATCACTTTGGATCCCATAATGAATGCCTACAAAACCCTTCGAAATGCGTCACCCACGTTTGCTTTCTGGCGGTAGTTCTTGGAAATACTTGAAATAACGATGCAATTCAATCATGCTGAACGAGACTTCGACTGGGAGTCTCATTTGACAGCAACTTCTCGGATGTTGCCATACTTGGTGGTGGCTAACCATCCTCAGTATACAATATGTCTTATTCAGTACCTATATGACATGCGAAGTTAACCAAAAACCTTTCCTGATGTACACAGAAGGCTCATGAAAGGATACTTCGCAGTGAAGAGAACGCACACCAGGTTTACGGCCACCTGTTCCGATCAGATACTGGAATGTAAAGTGAACAAGGATGTAAAGACGAAAGCCGGAATAATAGGAGAAAAAATGGATGAGAGACAGACTGAAGCTTGGATTCTTACCTTACTGATTTCCACTGCCATCAGCAATGGTTTCCTGCAAGTAGTCAACGTATCCACAGAGACATTGAAATATCACGAAGACAATCAGTCGACGATGACGCGATTACAACTTTCACGAGATAGAGTTCGAGACATTTTCACTACATGTGGCAATCCGTTCAGCAGAGTGGACTTCGACCTAGTTGATATTGTGACGTCAGAAGTTGTGGACGATGAGAAGATTGTTTCTGATATTACTTGCGTAGCCACAAAAAGAAAAGAGGTGGTTGAGAACTTTCTATGCAACAGGAAAGAAGATGTGAAAAAGGTTGTACTCCGAACTTTCCCTTCAAAGAGAAAAACTCAGAAAGTGAATGGTGTCCCTAAAACCGATCTCCTGAACTCTGAAGTAACAGCTTTGAAGATAATCATTACTGCTCAGTTGAGCGACGGCAAAGAAAAGGAGAAAGCCGTTGCAAAGATCCACATAAAAGAGATTCTTCCTTTCCCTTCATCCATTTTTGAACATCTTCCGCAACAAACAACCAAGACATCCTCTGGCTGAAAAATGAGGTCGGGGAACAAAGCTGGGCTGTTGAACTGGCTAAGAAAAAAGGAGGACTTTCAGCTTGCCGGCCACTTTGAAATCCAAAGAAAGAACATCAGCTACAGTACACACCATTGACCTAATGTCCAAGATAAGGCCATATCGGCCTGCAAGGTTTGAAACAGTCAAATCCTTCGCGGAAAGATTGCTTCTATTTATTTATTTATTTATTAATACCAAATACGGTAATTTTTCAAGCTAGTCGCAAAGCAAGCTTGTCGCATAATTCAGCAATGTCTATCATAGCTGAATTATCTTCCAGTGGGTATTCCTGAAGTCCAAATTGTCGCACATCGGTACAATGGACTGTTTGGGAAGCTCACGGACACCGGAGAATCGATCTCCTTGAAATCAGCAGGCAGACTCCAACAAGGGGAAGGGAACAACGAGGGAAAGGGGAAATCTCTTAGCACTCTGTGCTAAGAGATTTCCGCTCTTAGCACAATTGAAGAATGGGATGCCGTACTTGCAAGCTCAGCGTCTAAAAGCCGGTTCCTCTAAATTTTGTATGAAACTTGGGAGCAGATGAATGATCAGCTTCCGAACGCACTTAACCCTTTTCTCTCAGGTGGCTTCAAAGAGAGATTCAAAGTGTCTCTGGTCAAGCGTGGCTGATGTCCAACTTTACCGGAACACTGTTACTATGAGGAATGCTTGTCCTCCAGCCACGAAGAGGCTGACCAACGCCTTATGACACATGTCAAGTACGCTAGCTGTTACGCTTGTAGAATCGTAGCATCGTTGTGCATGCCAACGACACAGACGTGGCAGTAGCCTGTGTTCATTTTTTTGAAAAGCTTCAAGCTGAAGGACTGAGCGAACTTTTCTTGAAGTTCCCGGATGCGGTCGTCTCAAACTGTAAAGAAGCATCAAGCCTGGAATCTTACTGCAGATGCAAAAGTGGAAGATGCAGGAAAGACTGTAGCTGCTCAAAAATAAAAGGATGCTGCAGCTTATTCTCCTGCTGTGGCACGAGGAGGGCATGCAGGAAGTCTGACCTTGCCCCATCTGAATTCTCGGAAGAAGAAAACGAGGAATATTTGTGAAAATTTTATTTGATAGCTTTTACTTTTAATTACAACAGGTCCCTAATCAGTTACTGTTACTCAATTTTACGGGCAGGCCGAGTAAGACAACTCCAATGCGCTGACTGAATCCATCTGTGAAGCAGAATTCTTTTATGTAGTAAATAGCTCAGTCGTATTACTGGCAAATCAGGTCCCAAAAAGGAAATTGCAGACGCCTTAGTACACCAGAAAACATATTTGTTCATTCTATAAAAAACAAAACAAAAAAAAACACTTTTTTTAGTCAACATTTTTTTAAACCTATTTTATTTTTAAGTACAAGTTAAAAATTTTAAACAGTAAGGAAGTTTGAAGTATTCTTACCCTTTGAAGAAGAAAAAAATATTGTCTCTTTTCACGATACGGCTAGTGATCATTTCAGTGACACTTCAAAAAAAAAAATCACAGACCTTTTAAAATAAAAATAGTTTATATGTTTTTAACTCAAATTGTACGAAACTGAATGGGCTTTCTTTTCAATTATTAAAAAGAAAATTTGTTACCTTGAAGAAATTTCGAGTTTTTAGCCATTCTTGGGGATATTTGTTGAATTTTACAGCACTTATTTTGAAACTGCAGTAAATAGCGAAAAAAATAATGTCTTTTTTCAATGTAAAAATCATATTCTTGTAGATCTAAATCTCATCTTTCGATTGATATAACATTACACCAGATTCTTCAACACAATAAGTCGCAAGAAAATCCTGAATCGTCACACTTAGTTATAGGCTAAATTTGGCGTTTTTGGCCTATATCTCAAAAACGCCCCAACGGCGAACATGCGCCCTACGATATTCGTTTTCAGCATGGTCGACTACCCTAGGATCCGTCCTCAGCGTTTTTGTACCTTCCAGCATGGGTGGGTGCACGATACAGAATCTGGCGCTCTGACTATAATTTTTTTTGGGTAATTTTACTAGTGTGTAATTTATAACAGCTAATAATGGTAGGTGGTCATAGTCGGGGAATGAAATCACATCTGCACAGCTTACATTTACATTTAAATTTACATTTAGGCCATACGTACCATAGCACGGTAGTAAAATGTAACTTTTTACTTACCATAAATTATGCACTTTTTCAGGCGCGAACCCCCCCCCCCCCGTAATATGAAAGAAGAGCAACTATTTCAAACATCGTAGAAATTAGAAATGGCCGCAGGATGCTATATAGTGTTTTTAACTAATCAGTTATAATTCTCACAATTTGATGTAAGTTCTTTTATATATATATATAGTTTCTCTCTTATTCTTGTATTGTACTGATGACGGCCCTTGGACATAGGGCCGAAATATCTGCATAAATAATGAGTTGTAATAATGAGTATGGTATTTGACTTCTTGTGATCTATTTGGTATAAAATACGTAACCAATTTCACTAGGAAAAGGTCAATATTGAATTCAGTGACAAGTTTTTGAGCTAATGCATTGTAACTAACAAAGTCAAATGCTTTTTTGGGAACTTAAACAGAAATTAAACTAATACAGGCATTGGACTTTGAGAAATTTTGCTAGTAAAGTTGACAAGATGAGCTATATAATGGGAAGTAGATGTAGAACTGAGACTCCTGAATTGTCCCAGGTCTGTAACAGGTGGAAGGATTTTTTCCTTCTGCAAAGAATAAGCAGAGGCTTCTTCATATAGTTCGGAAAATAAACAAAATTGGATGAGTACCTTCAAAACCAATATTCTAATAAGGGGAAACGGGATATCAAAAGGACAGGCACTGGCTTTTCTTAGCTTCCCAATTCTTAAGTAAACTTCTAGTGGAAAAATCACACATAGAAATGGGAAATTGTTTCAGCCGGTACATGATTAAAGTATACAAGATGCATTTCATAAGCATGGTTCTGAGGTTTAAAATAACCTACTGAAGATTATGAATGTGGTCTACGAAAAAGAGGAAGTACCTAGCGATTTCAGGGAAATCTTAATTAAACAACTGTATAAAAAAGTTAATCAGAATGAGTGTGGTAATTATTGAGGGATTAGCCTGGTCTCCTATTAACAAATTTCTAGTATAATATGTATGTTTATTTAGTTTATGGCTGTCTAAATTATTAGGGGGTGACGAATAATTTAGGGGATGAAAAAGCTTTGGATATCAAAACCATAGAAATTCTTTGGACAGATACTAACTTTTTTACAATTTTCTTTTCATTCAGCGCTAAAAACCATACAGGTATTGCATATAAAATGGTGGATTCAGTAGCAGCAATATATAACTTTCTTAGGTCAAATGATTTTAAGAGCTCAAGTGAATATTGTCTGGCGACTTTTACTTTACTTTCAACGTGGTCATTCCAAAGTGTTCTGATTTCCAAATTTAAGCCCAAGGGTCTTACTTTATCGCTTATTGGTATTTCATGACTTTAAAACTGAAGATTAATCTGTGGAATTTCTCTTATTTAGTAAAGATGATAGCTTCGCATTTACTAATATCAATTTTTTTTCTGCCCATTTTGCAAATGTTGTAAAAACCTTTTTAGCTGTATGATCTAAGAAATTTGCATCTTTGGAAGATATTGTTACACAGATGTCATCGGCATACGCTTGCATTGTACAGCCTGTTCGTAACTGAACGAAGCAGGTCGTCCACATTTATAGACCATAAGAACGGAGATAGTAAGCTTCCTTGTGGGCACGATTTTTGAAGGATACGAGTTACATTATCAGCTTTATCACTGTAAGAAACTGATCGATATAAATAGGCAACTTATAATCAACATAACTAGAGGAGTGGGACAGCCTAATTCTAATAGCTTTTTTAAAATACCAGGGTGCTTTGCATTGTCGAAGGCACCTTTAATATCAAGGAGATGGGAAATTGAGATTTGTTTACAACTATATTAACAATACCACCTAAGCCGGGAGCTTTCAGTGGTTAAAGAGAATTAATAGCATGTTGTAATGAATCAGCTGTTATAAGTGAGTATCCCGTCTATAGTCACATGCATATTCAATTTGACCTCGAATCTGGCGGTGATAAGAAGTTTTGGTTTAACGGTAATCAGGAGTAGACCATTTGTTCAAGAATAACTCACCAGCTTCCTGATATGATTCTGCGTACGTACCGTTATCTTTTGCAATGTGAATAGGGGATACTAGGGAGGGGTGGTTAGAACATATATTATGTATTGTACTTCAGGGAGGGGTGGTTAGAACATATATTATGTATTGTACTTCAGGGATCTAAACTACCTTTATCTTTACATAAAATTTTCCAATCTTCAAGTTTTGGCTTCTCATTTTCATTCGAATACAGTGTTTTTTCCAGGTATTTCAATTTTAATTCCGATTTGTATTGTATTTGTAAAGCTTTCAACACATTAGCCAATCTCTTGTTTATTTTTCAGGGGTATGCTAAATATGTCGTCGATATTATTTAAAGTATTTTTGCCAAGTGTATTCCAATCCACTTTCTTGTAATTCAACCGTGGATCAGTCAAACTTATGTTGGAGGAGTAAAAACACCTTAGCTTAAAAGAAATATACCCGTGATCTGAAAGACTAAGACATGTTACCACTTTCCAATGATAAATATCAGGGAACAAACAATTACCGACAGCAGCTACGTCCGGACTCGTGGTATTCATTCTTGTATATGTTGCCCCTGTTGGACCTTTTACGACAACTAGCAATATATTTTGCAAAAATCAATTCCAGTTCCTCCCCTCTTTCGTCTGTAATATTATTAGAAGGCCAAAGAGGACTTTGGGCATTAAGATCCCCACCTAAAATTAATGCAAAAGTATTTCTTACTTTCTCAATCGGTTACAGACATAAAGAGGGATTTTCGTAAGAAGGAGGACAATAAGGTGACACAACTGTAAAGGTCTTTTTACGAGTATAAATAGACACAACAACACATTCATTTGCTGAAACACTAAAATATAGATCTGTTTTCAGCGTATTTCTAAAACAATTGCTGCGCTATAAACTCTTTTTGAAGGATTAAATTTAAAAAAACACCTGTCATTTGGTGGTGCAGAGGAGACTTTAAAATTCTATTTACATATGGATCTAACTAATATAACATCTGGTCTAACCATCTCCATATTTTTTTTATATAATTCTAATAAAGCTATATACGAATGTTGTAAATTAATCTGAAGAAATGATAAACCATTTACACATGATGTGGACGGCTTTGTATCAGTCTCAAGACATTTCAATTTTTCTAGTAGATTGACTTCTAGCTTTTTGGATATATGGTTAATTAGAATTTGGTTAAATTTCTTGTTTCTATAATAGTGCATTTTCTTTTCCGGTAGCAGGTCAAGAGCAATTGTTACTATTTTATGTGGACTTCCTATATCGAGATCTTTCCGTGTTATATATTCAGCTATTTGCATGATCTAGCAAGATGCAAATGTTAGATCAATTGTGCTTGAGTAATTAGTTTAAGCATTTATATATGTTAATGTATCTACTGAGGTTACCTGAACTAAATCTGGTGCATCATAGATAAAATTGGGAATATTCTGTTCTGACCTATTTTGACTACCATTTGATTCCTGCAAAAAAGAACTGCCATTAAAATCCCCACATAGGATCTTGGTTCCTTCTAGTTTCTGGTATACGAGGTCAAAATCTTGTTTTCTAATATTTTTCCTATTATTAATATTATTATAAATGTTTGCTACCGTATAAACCACACCATCTATACTAACACACTTTACTGTAACGACTTCAAAGTTTATCATTTCATTAGTTAAATCTATTTGTTATTTCTGTCATTTGGAAATAATCTTCATTTATTAAAATAGCTTCTCCTCTGCCTTTTGATTGTTGACTTCCTGTTTTTTCTCGGTCTATTCTGGCTAACTCATATCCCTTAAAATTGGTAAGCTGTTGCAGTTTTATTGCCAAAATTTAATTTTACTGTTTCTGGTGACGCTACGATCTCGGTTATTCTGACTAGTCCCTTGATTCATTCCCGATTTTTTGTAAAAATTCTTCTTCTATTTCAGGTCCGGTTTCGTAAAAACTCATTATTCCGAGAAACAATTTTTCTGCATCTCTTTTAATTTCTTCAATCTTCAAATTTTGATTTACGTTGGGTTTTGATACAATTTTTATTGTACATATAAGGAGTTTTAATACTTTCTGGATCTGTGTAGTTGCATTTATTTCTGGTTAAACCCTTTCTGGAAATAAATTTTCTGACGGATTGCTGTTTTCAACGGTCTTTCTTTTTCCTGTTCTTGCTATTTCAGCATATGTCATATTTGCTTCTTCCCAAGGAACTTGATTCTTGAATGCAATTTTGTTCATTAGAAAGAGTTCATTATACTTTGAGCAATTTTTATCCCCACTTATATGGTTTGTGCTATGACAATATCTGCATTTAATTTGATTTTGGGTACAATTTTCAGCGGAGTGGCCTCTGCTGGCACATTTTCCACAGGTCTGTGAGCTATTACGGCCCATATCTTTTGTATGGCCAAAACATTTGCAGTTAGTACACCTTCTAGATTTTGATGTCCATGGCCTGTCAGAAAACATAGCGGTCCAATAGTAACTTAATCTGGTATTAGAACATTTGAGTATTGGAATATTAAAGATTTAGTGTGCGTCAAATCCTCCCTTATCATCTTTAGAAGCTTTTCAATTTTTGAAATTCTGCATTTATTTTTCTATTCAATCTCTATTTGTTCTATATCTTCTAAGTTAATGTTTTCGTACAAAGTAACGACTTTCTATACTGGTTAGGCTTTTTGGTGATGATTCCTCAATTGAATATTCGTTAATAAACTGTAGGTTCATTAACAACCACCTCCCTCCCTCCAAAAAATCCTGACTGTGACCCTGATTGTTTCATTCCGCTAGTCACATTACTAAACATTCGTTTGACTAAGCCAAGTTTATTTAAAAGGCCTCCAAGCGCCTTTAGGCAGATGCGGGAATTTCCATTTAAAAGTCTTATAGTTAGCTAACTTATTTAAAAGCTCCCGAGCATCCTACCGGAATTTGACAACACTTAATTAGCACCATTGGCAATATCAAGATTTTTCAGATGGCTTTTTGAATTTGCGCGGAAAAAAGTTAATAGATTCGTCTTGAAAGGTATTCCCTAATGTGGAAGCATACTTTAAATTTGTTATTGATACAAATAAACAGGTTAGACATGCTTTGTGTATGAAGACAGTTGTGCGTCTTATTCTGGCCTCTTTTATTCAATGCCTGGCAATATCTTCATATATTGCTGGGATCAATCATGTTGATTCACACATTCTAGATGAGTCAGTCAAAGTGGAATGATTTGATTGTTTTTTAATGTGAGTTTCTGTGTTGTTTGTTTTCTATGCAGTATTGAAATAGGAATAAAAACAGTTTTGATTCATAGTGAAAATACTGTTATTGGTAACACTAGATTTGATTCTCTCCACAAGAAAAAACTAAATGAGTAGTATTTTAATTTTTTTTTTAATATTTAATTTTTTTTGTCAGAATTTATTCCCAGCCGGCCGTTGTTCACAGCCATGTCAAAGAAGTAGTACACAATCCTCATATACCATTTCTTAGAGCGAATGTCAGTCCTGTAGAGCTCCAGGAACATGTCAGCAAGATCTACGCCCCCCATTGAATTGTTGCAGTCACGGATGATTCGGGGCGATCAACTTTGACGTATTTCAGTGTTGTGCCATCCCATCTCTGACACTTATCAATTGGGATGACTGCACAGTATGAAGACGCCAAATGGACTGGTTTGTTGTCATACCATTTTAATACCGATACTTCTGAATGTCTTTCAAAACGGAAGTCCACTGACCCTCGTCCATTCTTCTTCATGTTGGCGTCGATATATAAAACAGCGCCCCTCATTCTGCTCATAATAGCTTCTGTTCGTTTTAAGTTTTTATGCTACTCCATACTTTCAGTTTGAAAGCATGTTTTTTAACCTGGAAGCCTTTTCTTATGTAGTTTAATATTTAAGACACAGTCTATTCCATGTAGAATCATGCACGTTGGGGTTATTGGAGGTGGAGGGGGACTCCAAGTGCTTGGCCCTCAAACGAGCGTTGCTTGATTAGTATTCTATAGAAATCAGTTACTATTACCACTACGCAGTTACTATTATATTATAATATTAGAATTCTATTTATAGCTTCCAAAGCTCGTCATCCTACCATTCAAACCTCTATCAAAAGAGCATGCTTCTATTTCCATCCATTCATTGGACCCAATCAAGGGCAGGCTGTCCCCAAGTGGACAAGGAAGGTGTATTACGAAGTATTGATAGGTAATTGGAGTCCCTTTTTATTATTGTTACTTTTCTTTTTTCGATTAATCAAAAATTTGGAAAATAAACGTTAATATAAAAAAAAACTATTCTACCAGCAAAACTGACAGGCTGGAAGAAGCCCCATTAGGTCTGATTTATTTTGTTATTTTGAACAGACCGGATTATTTAGTTTGGGATGGGGGTTAGTGGCATGACTCTGTAAGCTCAGCCAGAGTCAACCCAGCTGTAAATGGGCCCCTGAAGAAATCTCCGAAAGGTAAACAGTAAGGGTGTGCGAAAACAGTTTGGTTGACCCCCAACCTCCCATTGCACGTCCTAGCTGAAAGGCCAAGAAACGGATTGCAGCACCGCCAGTAGGGACTGTAAAGTCTAATTGCTTATTCTTTACCTCTTTCTTTATCTATCTTATTTATTTTGGATGGGCAAGTTCAGAGAAGGAGGGAAACTAGAAATTCCTAAAACATTTTCATACTTTGATAATTGTTCGGAGTTTTCCTAGAAACGGGAATGGGTGCATCCCTGGCCACAACTGGTGGAACTCATTTAAAGATAAATACTCCTTTAAGTAAGCCCACCGGACTAATCGTGTTTCAAACCATAAGTTGTAAGGAAAATTGGATTCGATACTGCTTTGAAGTGTTGGAAAAGTTGACATGGCTAGGAAACGTGCTCCGAAAAAAAATAAAGACAATCAAATATTCTACCTTTCGTCCAACTATCCAGGGCCAAATGGAATGCAAGTCGTCCCTAAATTAGGAGGGCGAGTTCATAAGGGAGGATTTAAGGGAAATTAGAAATTCTTGGAAGGGTGTAAGGAGTTTGGCTCTAGATATGTTGGAACAGAGAAGTGTGCCTAGCTGCGTTGGTGTAAGGCAGCTTGGTGCCGCAGTGAGTTCTAGTAATTGAAAAAAATCCACAAAAAGTAGTGATTCAAAATTCTCTGTCGGCTATTTGTTTTCGGAAAGACATCGGTAAATTCATTTTGCATACAGTTAGGGACTGTGTGTCAGTTTTTTTAGGAAGGTGTGAGTAGAATATAACTGTGACAGCGGTGATTATCAAATTTGGAAAATGTATCTGATGGGTAATCTAACTGCATACTTGTTTTTTTTTCAGTTTTATATCTTTTCTATGCCATAAGTTGTGACGCTTGCGTAATTCTAAATTGAGAAAGTCTTGATGAGATCTTGGTAACTTAAAACAGTTGAATTTTGTGTCTATTGTTGAAGAAAAAGTGATCCCTGCTTGGTATGGTATTTGGCGTTTCTTCAGTTCTTTTGGTATAATTATAAGGCAATATCAGCATAATAATAAGCAATGGATCTCAGTTTCTGAAACTAACAAATTTGCTAAGTTAAAGAAACAAAACAATTGTGGCAAGATCTGTCAAACGATAGATGGAACTAGAGATATTTTTCGACACTAGCACCAATTTCCATTCCCAGTTTCCGGAGTTTCTAGAATTTTTTATTTGGTCACTAATTAGGCTACATATTAATTTATTTGCCCAGATAATCTTCTCAATACTATCTATAATAAACACTGAATTACGTCTTCTTGCTTACGTTCTGTACTCTACATTTTTAAAGCAACTGGATACACCTTGGTTAATTTTGCCTATTTATTTTTGTTTCGTTTATAGTACTTTAAGATTTTGTTTGACTTCTCGGTTAGACGATTTTCAAGCTTTGTTTCGAGTCTTTCGTTGCGAAACAATTTTTGAGCACGGTGTTATGAGGCAAGCACGGTGGCAAAATGTTTTCGTTTACTTCACATAGATTATGTACTTTTTCAGGCGCAGAATTCTCACCGTAATATAAAAGAAGCGCAACTTCAAAACAGAAGAACAATATCTATAGAAGTTGGAAACGACAGTTGGATGTTATTTAGGAGAGAAGAAGAGACTCAACAACACCAGAATGTAATACCAGTGGCTAATGACGAAGTAGGATAGAAGGTAGTAAACATTAATCTTGAAAACAATTTTGTATTATTTATTGGATAACGGTTGAGGAATATTGGGTCTCTTGGATATAAACAGGGGGATGAGGTTTTTTTTGAAACTTGATTGAAGGCTGAAACTGAATTAAATATGATTGACTGGCAATTATCTATTTCTATTTTATCGCATTATGTGCAGTTGTTAGCATCCTTCTGTGCTATTGTCCCTCCAAAGAGTTTTTTCTTTTGGAGTTATACTAGGGACTAGGGAGAGGCTACCCATTTTGGTGTGACGGGTGTTTAACAAATATTTGTTAATTAGAATTATTTACTTAGAACTTTTTTTTTACTTAAAAACTGAGGGGAAATTAGCACAAACTGTTCTTGAGTTAAATCCTAATATCGGTAAAGGGTGAATTCGCCGTTTATCCTTGAGTTAACAGACGCTTTTTGATTTCAAGACCCCTCTCTCTAACGAATAGAGATCTCAAAATTCGCCAGTATAATAGTCCTTGGGAATTTGCATTTACCACCGTAATCGTTTTTGTGAATTCGTTCCTTGTCTTTCAGTCAGAAAAATTATATGTTCAATAAAAGAAAATTTGTTTTGCTGATAGAAATTTAAAGGCGAATTTTAAGAAGGGGAATTTGAAGGAGGTATAAGCTAAGTTCGTTACATAAATCACAATTTTAAAATTTGATTGCATGTTAGTTCATTTATAGATAGTCGGTCAATTGGAGTACAATAGTGTGACTGCTTGCAGCTAAAATTTACAAATATTTAAAATTTCTTCTTTTACTTAAAAGAAGATTTAAGCAAATGCAAACGTTAAGATAAAATTTATTTAAAAAATAATTCACAAGCTTGGATGGGCCGAATTTCCATTCTGAAGTAAAACCAAAAGCAGAACAACATATAAAAGGCTTATTAAAATTTCCATATGTAAAACTGGTAAAGCAGTGCACCGTCATTTTATAAAAACAATCAATAAAAAGTTTGAAAAACAATCATTTAAATTTTGGGCGTTATTACATGGGCCAAATAATTTTTTTTTAATCAAATTAAAGGACTGCGAACTTGAAAAGGGGTCAGTACAAGCGTAAGAAAGAGGATTTTTTTTTTAATTTTCCCTGGACACAAGGGATATTTTTTTCGTATCTTGAAATAAAAAAAGCTCATCTTGAAGTTAAGACGCATATCTTGAGGTGAAGAGGCTAGTCTTTGAATAAAATTAATTTGATTGGATTTTTGTGAAATTTGCGGGTGCCCAACCGGAGAAGCATTCACAGTGAGAAATCGTATTTGCCAGAGACTAAGACCAAGAAACAAAAAATCTAAGAATGCTCATATTCTCGTGTTTTTCCTAAATGACCTTCTCTTGACTGACCACTGGGTAGAAAGTGACGAATAGTTTTTATTACAGCAAATATTGTTTATTGCAGCTTTGGTTGATATATTTTGCTGTAATTTCTTTGCTTGAATTTTTGTTAATACTTTCTTCTGAGCATTATTTCTCATCTCTTATTCATAAGCAGGCATTTAACCTTCCTTCATTCCTTCACTGAAAAAACAAAAACAAGAATAGGAGCCCTATAGTTCCAATGTCCTAGAATCTTCGGATTTTATACTGAATTTTTCGCAACTATTGGCTGCGGTATGTATTTTTTGCTGCAATTTTTGTTTTAGATAGAGATTCGATAGAGATATGATTCTGAGAATCATATCCATTCTCTTATTCTTAAACTGGTATTTAGCCGACCTTTATTCCATCGTTGATAACAAAATTGTTACGCTGATAACAAGAAGCTTGTGCGTCAAAGATGGCAATCTACTTAAATGGAAACTAGTTACCGCTAACAAATAAAAAAAGATAACACAGTTTTTGATTAAAACGTATAGATTTGCTAATACTTTGTTAACTTTTGTTAATACTTTCTTCTGAGCGTGATTTCTCATCTCTTATTTTTAAGGAGACATTTAACCTTCGCTCATTTCTTCACTGAAAAAAAAAACCCAAAACAAGAAAGAACATGAGCCATGTAGTTCCAATGTCCTTGAATCACCTGAATTTTTGCTGCTTTTTTTGCAACTGTTGGATGTGTGGTATGTGTTTTTTGTTGCAATTTTTGTTTTTGAGTTTTTGGTAGTACTTCATTCCAAGAATCATATCTCATCTCTTATTCTTGAACTGGTATTTAGACGACCTTTATTCTATTATTGATAAAAAAAATTGTTACGCTGATAACAAGAAGCTTGTGCGTCAAAAATGGCAATCTATTTAAATGAAAACTAGTTACCACTAACAAATAAAATAAATAACTCAGGTTTTGATTAAAAATATAATTTTTTTTTAATGAATGTAAAAAAGCCATAAGTTCAACCTTTCTAATCTCACGGGTTGATTATTCCTACTTAGAATTTCCACATGACAAAGATGCTCTCTTGTTTCTGGTTAAAATTTTCTTGGATTACTTCTGGCTTACTCTATAACCAAAATTTTGGCTATAAATAAAAGTTAAATAAAGTAGGTTGTGATTAAAACATAAATTTATTAGGTTGTAAAAGTATCAGAGAGGCTGTGTTTGATAAGGAAAACACACAGTTCTTCAATTTATATGTCTACATTTGACTATCATTTTGAAACAGAAGTTTTTTTCTTTACTCATATTACAACAGTATAACTGCTTTCACTTATTAAGTTTGGCTTAACTAAGTTTAACCACTATTTATATTATTAGTAATAACCCATAATAGTTTGACAATTCGTTTCGCTTATGCAAGCCCTGAAGAAGTTAGGGTAATGATGAATTTAAAACTGTTTTGAAAGGACAAACTTGATACACTACTGTTACGAGGTGGGGTGGAGGGGGTGGGGATATCGCTAATAATGTTATAGGGGATTGATAATATAACAATATGGGAGGTTCAACTTAAAATGACCTTATGGGAGTTCAACGAGTGAAAGATTAAGATTCTACAGGAGTTAAACAAGTGAGAGATTAAGACATCGGGACGCTGTTGATAACGCCCAATGTTCTCAGTAATATAATCATTTTATGGGGGGATGGGTCTTACCTTATTGCATAGATTCCTTATAGAGCGTTTCTAGAAACCACAGAAATTATGCCTGGCATCTGGATTCATAAACAAAGATGATAAAATCACAAATAATAATTTATTTCTGTGCTTACATACAAATTGTACAGTAGGTGTAATGCAAAAAATTGAATACTGAAACATGGATAAACTCAGGCTTAGGTACAAATCAATATTGTCTTAAAATCCTACCCAGGCTAGCTTTTCACTTCCACCCGTCTAGAAATTGACTGCCAAATTTCTTCAGTCTTTTTGTATATATTCACTAGTTATGGGATGTTTGACCTCCCTGTAAACCAGGATCTCACGACTTTGCAATTTCGCTATGGAACATATATTCAGCATTTAATTAACGTATGGTTGTGATGTCGATTATGAACTTTGCAGGAGTCACGAAGTAGTGAGATATTATAAGATTTATGAGACGCATACTCAAATTTATGGAACCTATATTCAGCATATAATTAGCCTTTGCTTTTGAAGTCGGTTAGGAACTTTGCTGGAGTCACAAAGTTGTCAAATGCTATTTTTTTGGCACTTGGTATTCACCAAGTGACATATAGCGATCACAAATTCTGTCGGCCTGTTGGTCTGTCTGTCCGGGTTTTGCTAGTTTAGGCACTTTCAGATACGCTAGGACGATGAAATTTGGAAGGCGTATTTGAGAACAGACCAAATTAAATTGGAAATAGTTATTTTCCCTATTCAAACATCTGGGGACGGGGAGGGGGTGGGACGGTTAATTTCGGAAAAATAAGAAAAAATAAGTGTTTTTAACTTGCAAACGGGTGAACGGATTTTAATGAAATTTGATATTTAGATTGATAAGTTTGGAAGAATATTGTGTCTCAGAGCTCTTTTTTTAAATCCCGACTGGATCCGGTGACATTTGGGGGAGTTGGAGGGGAACCTAAAATCTTGGAAAACGCTTAGTGGAGGGATCAGGATGAAACTTAATTTGAAAAAATTGAGTTATTTGTAACTTAAGAACGGGTGACTGGATCTTAAAAGGACCTCGTGTCTCAGAGCTCTTATTTTGAACCCCGACTGGATCCAGTGATACTGGGGGAGTTGGAAGGAGAAATGGGAAATCTTGGAAAACACTTAGAGTGGAGATATCGGGATGAAAATTGGTGGGAAGAATAAGCACAAGTCCTAGATACCGGATTGACATAATCGAACTGAATCCGCTTTCTTTGGGGAAGTTGGGGGGTGTCAGTTCGGAAAAATTAGAAAAATTGAGGTATATTTAACCTAAGAACCGGTGAAAGGACGTTAATGAAGTTCAATATTTAGAAGGAACTCATGTCTCAGAGGTCTTATTTCAAATCCCGACCAGATCCAGTGACTAGGGGGAGGAGTCGGAAGAGGAAACCGGAAATCTTGGAAAACGCTTAGAGTAAAGAGATCAGGCTGAAACTTGGTGG
The DNA here is from genome assembly GCF_032884065.1 of Artemia franciscana. Taxonomy (NCBI): domain Eukaryota; kingdom Metazoa; phylum Arthropoda; class Branchiopoda; order Anostraca; family Artemiidae; genus Artemia; species Artemia franciscana. Next base: position 2,895,952 of record NC_088874.1, read on the forward strand.
TTAGAATAAGCAAATGTAGATACGTCACTGACGTAACTGCACTAGATCTGCTCTCTTTGGGGGAGTTAGGGGGAGGGGTCCAGTGCTTTGGTGAGTTCAGTGCTTTTGGATGTGCTAGGACGATGTTAATTGGTATGCGTGTCAGGGACCTGCTCAAATTGAGTTAATAAAGTTGTTTTTCCCGATTCGACCATCTGAAATGAGAGGAAAAATTAGAAAAAAATGAGCTATTTTTTATTTACGAGTGGGTGATCGTATCCTAATGAATTTTGATATTTAGAAGGACCTTGTGTTTCAGAGCTTATATTTTAAATCATGACCGACATTAAGCCTCTGATATTTCTTTTAAATTGATGTGTTGATCCTTCGAATTTCGCTTGAGCTTTGCCATATGAGCTCTTGGCTCTTCCGATCTCGTCACAAGTGCTATATGTGCTCTTAGCTCTTATTTTTATAATTGTTTTTTGTCTGATTACTTTTTAGATAATTTTTGGCAAAATTTTTGCTATTGAGACATCGAATTGCAAAGCAACAATTTTCAAACCCATAGATTGTAGGGGAATCAAACTGTTTTTTGTTCTTCTAGGGAAGTAGAAGGGTTGTTTATTGATTATTCTTGTTGATTTTTCGGCTCGGGAGAGTTGAAGGATTTTTGGAGCTTAGGGAAGTCAAACATTTTCTTGTTATACCTCCATTGTTTGAAAGCCATGTCCTCAGGACGATAGGGAATTCATTGCATTATGGTTTCCTTCCAAGATACCCAGTCCTTTGGTTTTGCTTTTGATACTGTTATATCATGGTATTGTTGTTCACTGGTGACCACTTTTGTTTCAACCGTACTTTTTCTGTTCTTAATTGGGTATATTATTAAGTCCATGGCCTCTCGCAATGTTTGCCTTTAGGGCTGATTCACTTGTTCTGACTTTTTGTCACCGGGAGTATGTATTGCTTTTTTAATTCATCATATAATGTTAGGGGTCTATCTATGGTGTGATAGGGGTTAGCATGTCGTCTGGGAATCGTTTTGAGGGTAAGAGTTTAGATTGTATCGGGAAAAAATTATGGTTTTTGGGGAAATCGTATAGTCCAGTTCTTTCCAATTTTTGCTGGAAGATGAATCCCTATCTTTGCGTTTTTGCGTGATGGTGGTTCTATCTTTGCAAGTGATCATATTTGTCATCGTTAGAAATTTGTGGAATTTTTCCTCATCACTCCTGTTCTCAAAATAACCTTGTTTGAAATTAAAAGGTCTAGGTTCCCTCAGTCTTGATTGCGGAGATTTATTTTTATTATCGGAAAAATCTAATGTTGTTGGGCATTGGGTCCATTTTCCTGTGAATTTCACCCTTTATATGTGACTTATATGTGTTGTATAGGTGTTGTTAAGATTTAGAGTTTAGGAATTTAAATGTAATGTTGTTCTCATATTTTTTTTATTATTCTATAAGGTAAAAAATATTGGTCAGAGAGCTTTTTGCCGTCGGCTTCCGTTTCATTTTTTAAGTAAACACAATCTCCTATTTGAATAATAAGTTCTCTCTTAATATTTAGGATGGTTTTGGCTTCTTTTTTATTTTTGATTTTTCAATTTCTTATTTTACAAGTTTCTAAATCTTTCTTATTCTGTTGATAAATACTTATTTATAATCTACGGAATCATTAGAGTATTATTGTCTTAACTTCATAATCTCATCTTACGGGATTCGAAAATCTTGTCCGAATAGTATATAAAACGAGCTATCACGCATAACTGGGGAAAAAAATGAATTAATCGCATTTGTTAAATAGGGTATGGTTTCATGTCAATCTCTTCTATTTTCTTTTGTTTAAATTACTAAAATATTAGAAAATTGTTTGCTTCTGTTTTCAATTTTACCAGTTACATGTTTCACAACTATTCGCATAATCCTTCAATTTTGTTAAGGCTGAAGTAACGAAAAATTACTGCTTAGCTTATGGAAGGTTTTATTTATTCCTAAATGTATTTAGTCCTAATTTATTTATTCTTTCAGGAGGATGTCCACATCCTTGCAAGAGACCGGTCCAAATGGAGGCACCATGTAGTTAAGTCAAGTCACAATTCTGTACAATATTTTTTCATCTAAGTCATAATAGAAATTGTCAATTTCTTTTTTGAAAGTTATCGGGGCATTAGATAGTTCTTCGTCTTATAGGAAATAATCTATTAGGGCAGCACAGATTTATATTTTTTTTGACATATTTTTATATTATTTAATGAAAGTAGACTGTCTTTGCATTCTTCCTTGATAGGATTGTCGGTTTTATTTTTTATTTATTTTTTGGGTAGTATTTTGGCTTTATTGCATTAACTTCTTTGGATTCATTTTCCAAAGGGATTGCGTGTTTTCCTTTAAGATATTCGAATTCATAATCTAAATCTTGAATTTTTAGGATCCTTCGTGCAAGTATCCCCGTCGGCTTTTTGAAAGTCTGTTGATATTGAAGGCTTTTATGATCTAAACTTAGTTTAAATTATGTTCCCAATAGATACAGTCGAAATTTATCTAGTTGGTGTATAATTGACAATAATTCAAGCTGGGTAGCTGAGTAATTGCTTTCTCCAGGGTTTAGGGTACGAGAGGCGTACGTTATAACTTTTTCTTCTCCGTTTATTATTTGAGATTCGATTGCCCCAATTCCCTTAGTTGAGGCATCCGATGTAACAAAGAATTTTCCTGTTTAGAAATCTGGTAATGATCAGATAGATTCTGAAATAAGTGCTTTTTTTAGGTAATCTAAGGAATCTTGAGCTTTTATTGATCAAGTAATTTTTTGTGAATTTGCTTGGATAAGGTCAGTTAGTGGTTTTGCTTCCTGTGAGTAATTCCTTATCTCCTAAAATAGCTCATTAATCCTAGAATTCCTTTCAATTGTTTAATAGTTTGAGGGTTTTTGAGATTTTTAACTGATTTTATTATTCAGGGTCTGGGGAAATTTGTCCTTGTGTCAAAACTATTTTTTTGTTTGTTTGAAGAAAAATTACGTTTTCTGGTCTTCATTTTAAATTTCCTTCTCTAAATTTTTCAAATATTTTTGCTGAGGTTACTAAAGGGTCTTCTGAAATATTATCCATACAAATGACGTCTTCAACAAAATGAATTATATTATTCAGATCTCTTAACAATAATGCACTTTCACAATAATTGCACTACATAATCCACTTGAACTCGTTTTTAGTCCAAAAGGTACTCTTAAATATTTATAAGAGCCACGCTCTGTTTTGGCGAACGCAGTTTTAAATACTTCACTCTGAGCTATTTTAACTTAGTGGTAACCTTGTGTTGAACCTAGGGTAGTAAATATTTTGTTCTTATTTCATATGTGATCTAGAATTTCATCTATTCTAGGTAGAGGAAATTTGTCGCTAACTTTTGTTTGTTTAGGGCTCTATAATCTACTATTAACCTAAGATCATTATTTTTTGGGGTGAACAAAATAACGGGTGCAGAATATGGACTTATGCTTGGTCTTATGATCTCATTTCTTTCTTATAAAAAAAATTAGCAACACATTCATATGATCCAGCTGCTTTTCTATCGATGTTGGAAATTTTTAGTGTTGAAATTGTTAGTGTTTCACTAAAAATTTCTCCATTATCAAAGAAATTTCGCTTCCATTCTCCATATTTTCCATATCTCTTTGGACCATATAATATCAGGTTGTGGGCACCAGTTGCCTTACACTGTAATGTCACAGACCCATTTTCTTTTGCCACAATCTTAGTGCTCCTTTCAGGATTAACTGGAAATTGAAATAAAATTGGACAACCTCATTTCTTTCTTAAAAAAAAGTAGCAACACATTCATATGATCCAGTCGCTTTTCTATCGATGTTGGAAATTTTTAGTGTTGAAATTGTTAGTGTTACACTAAAAATTTCTCCATTATCAAAAAAATTTCGCTTCCATTCTTCATATTTTCCATAGCTCTTTGGACCATATAATATCAGGTTGTTAGGCACCAGTTGCCTTACACTCCAATTTCAAAGGCCCATCTTCTTTTACCACAATCATAGTGCTCCTTTCCGGATTAACTGGAAATTGAAATTAAATTGGACAACCAACTGCTTTATAAAACTTTATTTATATCCTATCAAAACAAAAAGGGGCGCAAATCCGCTAAATGAAAGATCATAATGTTAGGGGAAAAAAGAGAAAAGTGAAGAAAATCTGTGAACAAAAATAAGTACTTTTTACAATCATAAGAACAAAATCAAAAGATCCATAACGTAACACAATCAACATAGAAACGATATAAGATATAAATCATAAGAATCATAACTCTATCATTAAATCATTAAATAGAGAAGACCAATTATGATTAAGTTTACTGTTGAAATTACATGTCGATAGCCCCAAGCAGAATACAATTTACGCACAAACAAAAGGCTTAAAATCAAAGGCTAGGTCATGAGCCCTGTTTTGCTTATTTATGACCTCAAAGTAAGCAATACCCAAAGTATATACTAAATATAACTAAATCTAAATGTAATCTTAGCTGTTTCTTTGGGCTTAAATCAACAAAAGTTGACATTTTGACAAAAATAAAGCTTCTAGAAAATCCTCTCAAAATTTAGCCCGCCTGCAAACCCATAGAAATTGAGTGAGCACACTGTTATCTCATCCTTGAAAAATTTTTTAAACCCCTTTTAACTGTACCCCCTCATAGAAGGAAACCTCGTGACCTTCGATAACCTTGTTATCTATCTCCTTTTAAATCTAATACCCACAAACTACAGTCGCTCGAAATTTGTTTTGAAATTGATTTGTCCTTACTTTCAACAATCATCCTATCGGTTTCTTTAAGTGGAATATTATATAGATATATTTGTTTTCATTTCTTTCTAGCTTCTACATTTTATTTATTAGCCATTCTTTATGCTTATATGGGATACGATAGGGCTGTTTTGCCACTGGTAATCCCGTAGTTTGGATTGCATGTTTGTAAAATGGGAAAAGTCCCATGTCGTCTTCAGATGTCGAAAAAACATCTTTAATTTCCCACAGTAGGTTGCATAATTTTTGTTTCAAGGAGGTGTCAGTTATGTGGTTTAGATCAAATTTCCGAAGAAATTGATTTCTTGATAGAGGGTATTCATGGTCAGTTTGGGTGACCATGTTTGTGACCATGTTGGGTGACCTTTGTTTGAGTGAATAAATTGTTCTCAGGAATAATTAAATCACAGTTAGAAAAGTCTTTAAGAACATTCTTTCTCTCTCTCCCTCTCTCTTTCTTTCTCTCTCTCCCTCTTTCTTTCTTTCTCTCTCTCTTTGTCTCTCACCTCTCTCTTTCTCTCTCCCTCCCTCTTCATATATGCTATATGTTCATTGTTAATTCGTGAAAACAGTGTTGACCTCTGCCAACTTTTTTAATCCAACTTATTTTTAAGAAAATCATGAAATATTTAGTCTTGGGTACAGAGACTGAATTCGGCAATGTTGAATATAAACTGCATATAATAAAACCTGAAGGTGCGAAACTTAACAGGCTAATCTCGCAGGTAATTATTGTCACTATTTTACTAAGTTCTTTTTCATTTGTCGTTGCTACGAGTCCATTATAATTTTTTTTTTGGCTGGTAGATTGTTTCAGTATTTGATTGGCACTATTTATACCAGCACACTTGTGGAAAAGGTACCGAAGAACGTTTCTAATACAGTTTGACATATCCCTGTCCATCCCCTCCTCCAAAAATTGGCTCCCTCTTTGCTCTTTCTTGGAAAATAAAGTCTTTTATGCAAAACTCAATAAACACCAAGATTGAGAAAGCTTGCAATAATCTATTTTTTCCTCTCTTCATGTTGCATGATTAAACCTTAAAAGAAAATGTAGAATTCTTTTTTTTTTCGGAAACCTTGTAAAAGTAGACTTATCACTTAAAGGAAACGAAGTCTTGCAAGCTTCACAATATTCAGGCTTATTCCCGCCCTTCCTTGTACAGTTTTGAGTAAATGTGTAAATGATATGTAGTAAAAAGAAGGTGTTGAATTCTTTTGAAGTGTCCTTGAATTGATATGCAATTAAAGAATTGGTACACAAGATCGATTGTTTTAACTATGAAGTTATTTTTTGGACATGCAGAAACTACTACGTTGTTCTTTCCTCTATTTCTATACATGGATTTTTATTGTCATTTGTCTTCTAACCGCAGACATGAGCCTCTCTTTTATTTCATGACGTCATCACAGGTTTGTTACAACTACCCTGGGAAAAATATGTATTCTTCCTTAAAGTCCTGACCTATTTAGATCGTTCTTATGACCGGCAATATCAATGATGTAATATATATATTTACCCACAGTGATGGAAAACGGGGTATGTTACTCCAATCCCTAAAAACGATACTGAACTTAATTTCGACGGCGTGAGACCAATCACTTTGACCCCCCTTGTTCAGCAAAATGTACGAAAAATTTGTAGCAAATTGGCTAAAAGCTGAAATTGAACCCTTCCTTGATTTTTATCAGTACGGTAACAGAAGGAATCCATCAACATCCCATTATCTAGTCAGTCTTTTACATTTTATCTTTAAGTATGTTGATGAGCCTGGTAAATGGCTAAACTTAATAACAAATTGATTTTAAAAAGGGTTTCGATCGGATTGATCATAAAATTTTAATTTCTAAGCTTTTAATTGATTTTAGAGTGAAGCCTGCTGTTGTGAAAATTATTCGGAGTTTTTTACTAAATATGTTCCAAATTTTAAAATATCAGAAGTCATTCTTTAAGCCTGAGCCAGTTTTTTGGTGTACCTCAAGGTACCATCCTGGGTCCTACTCTTTTTCTAGTTATGATCGATAACATTGCTAATGATTGTGAAGTTCGTTGGAAATATGTTGATGACCTTACCCTTGGAGAAATTCGTGAAGCAAATGAATGTAGCAAATCTCAAATTTTAATTGATTATGTAAAGACTAAAGCTACCGTTTCAAATATGACAGTAAATCTTCTATTTTAACTATTTCATTTTTTAATTCTTCTTAACCTAATTTCCAACCAACTATCTCTGATTCTCTTAAAGTCAGTAAGATTAAACTCTTGGGACTTTTATAAGCAGTGATTTAAAATGGGAAGCAAACGCAACTAGTCAAGTAAAAAGGGTAGTGCTGGGCTGCGGATGCTCAAGCTTACGTCGAAACATAGAGCCCCTCCAGATTACCTCCTCCAAATATTTACATATTTTATTCGCCCGATTCTGGAATATACAGCTCTTGTACGGCATTTTGGATTGACGGCTAAGCAAAGCGCCAGGCTCGAAAGAGTTCAGATAGATGCTCTAATGATAGTTCCGAAGTAGGCAGAAATGTTGTATGAAGAGCTGCTGATAAAGTTTAAAATACAAACTCTGGAAAAAAGAAGAAAGAAACTCTGCAGGGATTTCGGAAGAGAATCTTTGATCCACCCAATCCACAAAACCCTTTTCCCCCCTCAATCCGCAATAAAACGACTCCCGTGCAGGGTTGCAGTGCCTGCTGACAAACTTCAGCCAGTACGCTGTGCCCACCAGCAGCTAACAAAGAGTTTTATGCCTAGTTTTGTAAAAATGTATAAAGAAAATCAGTGGGATTGATAAGTATTTTTTTTTGCGTCGCTTATTAATGTGACTGTACCAAAGAAATTTTGCAGTGCCATGAAAGTTTTGGTGAAAATAAAATCTTATCTATCTGTCTACTATCTCTCCCTGGAATTAGGAGCAGAAATAGAAGTTTCTGCTCCTGAAAGAATATTAAATTTTTTTGTTATTTTTCTTCGTCTTATTTTTGCTGTTATTGTTTTTTCTATGGGAGGGGGCCATTTGGATTTGTTTTTTCGTAAAGTATTAGTTTTTAGAATTCTACAAGTATTAGGAAGTATCGCGGGCCATAATTTGAGCTAGTTTTGTAATATATCTTGCTGAATCGATGAAACTATAATTTTTGTTCGTTGAAATTTTTAAATTCGCTGATCATTTTCCTTTTTTTATATCTGAAAACTGGACTTGAATAGATTTTGCATAGTGGAACCAAACTAGGTTTTTTTTTCATTTTTAGATGACAAGGCGTACATTGGAAGGCAATGATGTAGCAATTTACTATATTGGAGTCGATGATAATGGACATAAAGTAGGGATATTTAAAGAGGAAATGACGAAAAGCTTGGATGCGCTACGGTGTAGAATAAAAATTTGCGATATTATATGATAAATAACATTGGGTCATGAAACTTCTTATTGGTCCAATAACTGAAGTAAGCTATTACAAGTATACTTTACGGAATACTGAATGTTTTTGCTCAATTTTAACCAATCTTAATATAACCATGGATTTCCAACGGATATAACTATCTATTTCCGACTATAACTTCTATTAGTGTTTCGTTAATCCAAGCTGAAAATCTAGAATGCTCCACTCTTGGGACTTTTTTTTTATTTATATAAATTGAGTCATATTTATTCATCGGCAAGCTTATTTCTTCTCATTTTGTCACAAAATTTTTAATTCTCAAGAGGAGTAATTCATTAATGAATCGTTCAGTTGTTGGCTAATCCTGTAGAAAAGGATTAATGAGTTTTAAGATTTCAAATATACCATAATTGTCGACAGTCCGTGAAACCAATAGTGAGTCAAAACTAAGCATAATTATTTTAAGTGATGGCATTTGAAGTTGTTTGGTTAAGTTCAAAGTGATGGTGACAATTACATTTTATGTTGTGAAAAGTTGAAATGCGAATATCTAACAGTTTCTTATACATTAGCAGTCGATATATCAGGTCCAAGCATCTGGCACAAAATCGTTAAAAACATTCGATTTTTTTAATTTATTGAAATAATTGGATGCCTGTAAAATGTAAAAATTTAACAGAATGAAAAATTTATGTTCTAAACTGATTTTCGATATTATCTTCAGACGTTCATTCCTTAGTTTGTTATTTGGTTTTAGATAATGTTCATAATTTATGTGTGACTTTTTGACGCATCTAAAAAATAAATACATTTACTTTGATGGGAATATGGAACAGCTTTTTTTCTGGGTATAATTTAAAGATTTTTAATTGTTTTCTTTAATATTAGATAAGGGTGTTACTTGTAAGGTTAAATTGATGCTATTTTTCTTGTGAATACTTAATGAACTCTCGGTGTTACAATACCAAAAATACTTTAATTTTTTTTTTTACTATATCCATTATGGTGGAACACCAGAAATATCCTCCACTTTTCTTATCAGATGAACAGTAAAATCCTTTCAAAATTTGTAGTGAGTGCAGATTTTCTTAACTTTTCTTTAGTTTCATGTCTTATGAATAACAAATTCAATAGAATGATCTTTTCAAGGAAAATAGCGTCGGAAATTGGAGCTACAGCATATGTAGAATTTCAAGCGTCAGTGGCTGAAAACAAAAGCTTTGCGAAGGTGATTGTTCGGAAGGTGAGGCGCAGTCATTTCTCCTACGATAAGACTTTGCTTCCGTTATTTTTAAAATTAGTTTTAACTCTCCCTAGGGCCTAAATGAATAAAAATACTGTGTAATAGACCATTCTTTTTCTTCACGTAAATGAACAGTCTTCTCTATTATACTCAACGTAAGAAAAATGACTATAGAAGTTTTAACTTCCAGTAATTACCAATTTAATTATTTGAGTTATATACAAACTTGTCTGCAATAAAATAAAAAGAAGGAAGTAACAGAGAAAAAAAGAGACAAAACAAACAGTTGCATTAATGAAAAGACGAAACCACATGCAAGTGGGGCCTAATACGAGAAAAGCAAGAAGTGCAGTACTTACGCGTGTGTGTGTTTCTCATTTTTGCAATGGTCTTTCCAGGTATTTCTGTTATCAGGACTTCGCCCAGAAGTATTCTTATTGGGTATTTTTCTTTTTTGGTTAAGGCCAATTGAATTGGTTTCAAAAGTCCTTGAAAGTGAGTTGTTGGTTCTTTTTGGGCTAAGGGCTCGGCTTCTGGTCGGCTCAAGTGATTCCGGGTTCTTGGAAATTGTTCATTGGTAGCCGTGACGGGTATATTGAACCTTCACAGAGAGAAATTGAGGGTTTTTCTCATGTTTTCGGCCTGTAAAAGTGACAATCTTCTTAATTATATCAGAATATAATGTGCATAATTTCCAGTTAGATATACGATTATCTCTTCGCTTTGCAGAATTTCCTTCTTGTACTAGTACGTCTTATTGCTCAAATTAAATTTTACAATGTTTTATTTATGGCTCATGCAGGCCGAGGGTCAATAAGAGCTATAGGGGTGAATTAGGTTTTATATTTTATAGGTTCATTAGGCATTAGTCTTGGAGAGAGGAGGGTATTAACGGTTTTATTAGGGTACATGGATCCCAATCTGGAAAATTGTACTTTTTGGATTCTATGTGCAATTTTTCTTGGGAGTGTGAAATTACAGTTATTTCTTATTGGCTGATTTTCGGCTAGCTATCAGTTGTAATGAATTTTTTTTTTTTTTTTTTTTTTTTTTTTTTTTTTTTTTTTTTTTTTTTTTTTTTTTTAGTTAGGCTTGTCAGATATGCGGCTATTATTGTTACAACCTCTGTCTGGATTGAAACAAAAATAGCACCAACAAAAACGACAACAAAAGTGACTGACGAATTTTGCGAGTCGCTCATATCTTTTCCCAACTCAACCATATATGAATGGCAAATACAACCTTGTGAATCTTCTATTCTATTTAGCTGATGACTTCGTGTCCAATGAAGCTAATCGTTAACGTGAAGTTTTCGATTTCCTGAGCTAAAGTGTCTGAGCTTCCCTTTTCTGCATATAGCTTGGAGATAGACAAGCGGCCTGATGCATGAATGTTGAATTTCACCGTTTATTAGAACATCTGTGATCTGGGATATCATTTCTTGCCCCATCAGAGGGCGCACAACTCGAATCTAGTCCTTGCGCACGTGAAAAAAGGGTATAATATTCTATGTCATTCTGTTATAACGATCTATTACCATACATCTCAACCATGACTCTTTTGGAAGTTTTGCATTAGATCTGTGGCCGATTGTGGATTTTTTTTCCAAGGCTCTCCAGAATTCTGGACACACCCCTGCAGAAATCCTGAAAGGGGGCTTTTAGGGTGAATTGTAGCACCAATCAGATACCCTTGGACTAAATCTAAGAATAATATATTTTGTACAGATTAATCGAAGAACAGCTTTGTCGGGGCAGTGTACTTCTACTTGGAATAATCTGTCAATCCGTTTGCTGAAATCTGTCTCTGATCCTCAAAAGGTTGTTTTTGGAAAAGACTTTGACTATTTCTATATGAGCCCCTACCCTAAGTTTTTCATAATCTAGAGTCAGAAGTGATGTAAAAAAAATGTATGAAAAAAAAAATTGGTTGAGTTTTGAGTTGGTCAGTTTTCTTGGTTATTTTTAAAATTTCAATAATTATGTGGCCTATACATTGGAAGAATAGGACGCATTATTATACATGAAGCGACTTTTGTTTATATATATTAAACAGTCACCGACACCAAAAGGTGTTTACTTGAAATGTACTGTTATTTGAGTCAGCATTGGAGTGCAGGGTTTTGGCCAACTGCTAATTTAAACAGTTGCAGTAGGAGATATTTAAATATATTAGTATTTCGAATTGTAAGCTATTTCTCCTTTTTAGTTAGCATAAAACTTATGTCCTCGAAACAAAGTACGTGAATATTTAATGCTCTCTATCTCTCTCTCTCTCTCTCTCTTTTTTCTCTCTCTCTCTCTTTTTTCTTTCTCTCTCTCCGTTTCGAAAATAAAGGATTTTGAAAAAAAACGGAAAATATGGAAGTTTGGAACAAAGGTTTGTCTAAATGTATAATCCCACAAAAGTCACAAACATGTTTTATCAGTAACGAATACGTAGGAATATATCTGTAGTTGAATTAAACAAGGTTCTCGCCATTTAAATTTTTTGCATCTGTAGCGCGAGATTGATGTCAAAATCAAAGGAGAATCTGCAGTATTCCTTAACCTTTGTATTTTTGACATGTGTGACTATTTTTTCTGGTATTTACAAAGGTAGGCTATTTTGTTGGCTATTCAATGTTCCTAGTTTTTTCGTTCTGAATCATTTTTAAAGCTCAGAACGCTTGGTTTGCTCACCAATAATTTATGTGGAAGTTATACATGAAAGACCATTGAGCATTAGATGGTGATCTCGATATTTATGTCAAAGAAAATATTCTCACCTTTTGAAACGGTACATATCGGATATTGCATCACTCCCAAGCTTTTGCTTTGAAATTTCTTCTATTAATGCTGGGCTGTATCGTTTTAACCTTAATGATGATCCTCCAACTTTGTAAAATAATCTTATTTCTTTTAAAGGGACCTAAAGCCGACCAAAATTGCCCAGAAACACGAATCGCTCTTTTGGGAAATGAAGACGCTGGGAAGTCGACATTAATCCATGTGCTGTTAAAAGGAATGTTGGATGACGGGCATGGTAGCAGGTGTAAAGACACCTTGAAAAGACGTGATTCTTGAAAAAAATCACGACGCGAATACCTGTCTTACCGAAAACTCACACGACCGAACACCTCCTCGATCAACAGTGTAATATTGGGTTTTGATCAAGAAGTAGGTTTTTTAAAAAAATTGAAAAGTGTGAAGTCTTTAAAGGTAGAAAACTGTAAATACTTGCGAAAAGTGAGAAGTGAAATAATCCACATTTCTTAAAATTAGAATTTTTAGTTTTGATCAGGAAGTTAGCTCTCCTGCTAAAAAAAAACGAATTGTAAAGCTGCGTATTGGTACTAATTGTAAACACTTATCCTTGGTCTGCAAAGAAAAGAAAATGCTACGATAGACAGTATTCTTCGGTTGTTTCAATGAGGGTTTATTGCTGTTATGCTCGCATAGCATTATCAAGAAGCCCGACTTTTACTGGCAAAACATTCAAAGCTGAAAGAGCATGGTTGGAATAAATCAGGATAATGTTTTGCTCCTATTCTTTCAGGACTATATCTGCATTTTTATACCTCTCTTCCCTTTTTTCGTAAAAAAAATTGCTGAACCGGAAAGCAATATCAACTTCTCGCATCAGAAATGATGCGAAATTTGTGAAGCAAATGAAGCAAATTTGTGAAGCAAAGCTCAAATTTTAATTGATTTTGTAAAGGCTAAAGCTACCGTTTCAAATATGATAGTAAATGACAGTAAATATTCTATTTTAACTATTTCCTTTTTTAATTCTTCTTGACCTAATTTCCAACCAACTATCTCTGATTCTCTTAAAGTCAGTAAGATTAAACTCTTGGGAGTTATTATAACTAGTGATTTAAAATGGGAAGCAAACGCAACTAATCTAGTAAAATGGGTAGTGCTAGCCTGCGGATGCTCAAGCTTATGTCGAAACATAGAGCCCCTCCAGATCAACTCCTCCGAATATTTACATATTTTATTCGCCCAATTCTGGAATATACAGCTCTTGTACGGTATTTTGGATTGACGGCTGAGCAAAGCGCCAGGCTCGAAAGAGTTCAGAAAAGATGCTCTAATGATAGTTTCGAAGTAGGCAGAAATGTTGTATGAAGAGTTACTGATAAAGTTTAAAATACAAACTCTGGAAAGAAGAAGAGAGAAACTGCATGGATTTCGGAAGAAAATCTTTGATCCACCCAATCCACAAAACCCTTTTCCCCCCTCAACCCACAACAAAACGACTCCCGTGCAGGGTTGCAGTGCCTGTTGACAAACTTCAGCCGGTAGGCTGTGCCCACCAGCAGCTAACGAAGAGTTTTATACCTAGTTTTGTAAAAATGTATAAAGAAAATCAGGAGGTATTTTTTTTTGCGTCGCTTATTAATGTGACTGTACCAAAGAAATTTGCCAGTGCCATGAAAATATTGGCGAAGATAAAATCTTATCTATCTGTCTACTATCTCTCCCCGGAACTAAGAGCAGATATAGAAGTTTCTGCTCCTGAAAAAATATATAATTTTTTTGTTATTTTTCTTCTTCTTATTTTTGTTGTTTTTTTTTTCTATGGGAGGGGGCCATTTGGATTTTTTTTTAGTAAAGTATTAGTTTTTAGAATTCTACAAGTATTAGGAAGTATCACAGGCCATTATTTGAGCTAGTTTTGTAATATATCTTGCTGAATCGATGAAACTTTAATTTTTGTTCGTTGAAATTTTTAAATTTGCTGATCATTTTCCTTTTTTTATATCTGAAAACTGGACTTGAATAGATTTTGCATAGTGGAACTACGCTAGGTTTTTCTATTCATTTTTAGAAAATAAAATAAAAAATAAATAGAAAATAGTGTTTCGTTAATCCAAGCTGAAAATCTAGAATGCTCCACTCTAAGGACGTATTTTTTTTTATAAATTGAGTCATATCTATTCATCTGCAAGCTTATTTCTTCTCATTTTGCCACAAAATGTTTTATTCTCAAGAGGAGTAATTCATTAATGAATCGTTCAGTTGTTGGCTAATCCTGTAGAAAAGGATTAATGAGTCTTAAGATTTCAAATATACCATAATTGTCGACAGTCCGTGAAACTAATAGTGAGTCAAAACTAAGCATAGTTATTTTAAGTGATGGCATTTGAAGTTGTTTGGTTAAGTTCAAAGTGGTGACAATTACATTTTATGGTGTGAAAAGTTGAAAAGCAAATATCTAACAGTTTCTTATACATTAGCAGTCGATATAGCAAGTCCAAGCATCTGGCACAGAATCGTTAAAAACATTTGAATTTTTTTTAATTTATTGAAATAATTGGATGCCTGTAAAATGTAAAGATTTAACAGAATGAAAAATTTATGTTCTAAACTGATTTTCGATATTATCTTCAGACGTCCATTCCTTGGTTTGTTATTTGGATTTAAATAATGTTCATAATTTATGTTTGACTTTTTGACGCATCTAAAAAATAAATACATTTACTTTGTTGGGAATATGGAACAGCTTTTTTTCTGGGTATAATTTAAAGATTTTTGAAGTTTTTTAATTGTTTTCTTTAATATTAGATAAGGGTGTTACTTGTAAGGTTAAATTGATGCTATTTTTCTTGTGAATACTTAATGAACTCTTGGTGTTACAATACCAAAAATACTTTTATTTCTTTTTTACTATTTCAATTATGGTGGAACACCAGAAATATCCTCCACTTTTCGTATCAGATGAACAGTATAATCCTTTCAAAATCTGTAGTGAGTGCAGATTTTCTAAATTTTTCTTTAGTTTCACGACTTATGTATAACGAATTCAATAGAATGATCTTTTTAAGGAAATAGCGTCGGAAATTGGGGCTACAGTATATGTAGAATTTCAAGTATCAGTGGCTGAAAACAAAAGCTTTGGGAAGGTGATTGTTCGGAAGGTGAGGCGCAGTCATTTCTCCTACGATAAAACTTTGCTTCTGTTATTTTTAAAATTAGTTTTAACTCTCCCTAGGGCCTAAATGAATAAAAATACTGTGTAATAGACTATTCTTTTTCTTCACGTAAATGAAAAGTCGTCTCTATTATACTCAACGTAAAAAAAACGACTATAGAAGTTTTAACTTCTAGTAATTACCAATTTAATTATTTGAGTTATATACAAACCTGTCTGTAATAAAATAAAAAGAAGGAAGTAACAGAGAAAAAAAGAAACAAAACAAATAGTTGCATTAGTGAAAAGACGAAACCACATGCAAGTGGGGCCTAATACGAGAAAATCAAGAAGTGCAATACTCACGCGTGTGTGTGTTTCTCATTTTTGCAATGATCTTTCCAGGTATTTCTGTTATCAGGCCCTTGCCCACATGTATTTTTATTGGGTTTATTTCTTTTTTGGTTAAGGGCAATCGAATTGGTTTCAAAAGTCCTTGAAAGTGAATTGTTGGTTCTTTTTGTGTTAAGGGCTCGGCTTCTGGTCAGCTCGAGTGATTCCAGGTTCTTGGAAATTATTCATTGGTAGCCGTGACGGGTATATTGAACCTTCACAGAGAGAAATTGGGGTTTTTTTT
The DNA here is from genome assembly GCF_032884065.1 of Artemia franciscana. Lineage (NCBI taxonomy): Eukaryota > Metazoa > Arthropoda > Branchiopoda > Anostraca > Artemiidae > Artemia > Artemia franciscana. The sequence continues at coordinate 2,911,912 of NC_088874.1, forward strand.
CTCATGTTTTCGGCTTGTAAAAGTGACAATCTTCGTAATTATATCAGAATATAATGTGCATAATGTCCAGTTCGATATACTATTATCTGTTCGCTTTGCAGAATTTCCTTCTTGTACTAGTGTCTTATTGCCCAATTAAATTTTATATTGATTTATGTATGGTTCATGCAGGCCGAGGGTCAATAAGAGCTATAGGGGTGAATTGAGTTTTATATTATATAGGTGCATTAGGCATTAGTCTTGGAGAGAGGAGGGTATTAACGGTTTTATTACGGTACAAGGATCCCAATCTGGAAAATTGTACTTTTTGGGTTTTTTGCAATTTTTCAGGCCATTGCGATATGTTTTTTTTTTCAGATATTGGCCATTCAGTTTTTTTTTTTTTTTAGTTAGGCCATTCAGATTCTTGAGAAAACAAACCAGTTATTAGTATTAAATAAGTGATTGATCCGAAGAGAAAAAAGTTGTAAGTGACTCAGCAAATTTCTAAGCCGAGAACTATGGTATTATCTGAGCACGAATACGAAGAAGCAGATAGGTCTACTAATATGGAAATTCGTCAATTGCTTGATGTGAGGAATGACTCCCAATGTTTCTGCTACCAATGTGGCTGCGATCACGAAATACAATATCACGAAATACAAGATTGAAAAAATAGGCCATTCAGATATGCGCCTATTATTATTACAACTTCTGTCTGGATTGAAAAATATATATATAAATATATATATATATATATATATATATACATATATATATATATATATATATTTTTTTTTTTTTTTTTTTTTTTTTTTTTTTTTTTTTTTTTTTTTTTTTTTTTTTAGTTAGGCCATTCAGACATGCGGCTATTATTGTTACAACCTCTGTCTGGATTGAATAAAAATATATAAAGTAATATATCTGTAGTTGAATTAAACAAAGTTCTCGCCATTTAAATTTTTTGCATCGGTAGCGCCAGATTGATGTCAAAATCAAAGGAGAATCTGCAGTATTCCTTAACCTTTGTATTTTTGACATTTGTGACTATTTTTTCTGGTATTTACAAAGGTAGGCTATTTTGTTGGCTATTCAATGTTCCTAGTTTTTTCGTTGTGATCATTTTTTAAAGCTCAGAACGCTTGGTTTGCTCACCAATAATTTATGTGGAAGTTGTACATAAAAGATCATTGAGCATTAGATTGTGATCTCGATATTTATGTCAAAGAAAATATTCTCACCTTTTGAAACGGTACATATCGGATATTGCATCACTCTCCGGGTTTTGCCTTGAAATTTCTTCTATTAATGCTGGGCTGTATCTTTTTAACCTTAATGATGATCCTCAAACTTTGTAAAATAATCTTATTTTTTTAAAGGGACCTAAAGCTGACAAAAATTACCCAGAAACACGAATCGTTCTTTTGGGAAATAAAGATGCTGGGAAGTCGACATTAATCCATGTGCTGTTAAAAGGAATGTTGGATGACGGGCATGGTAGCAGGTGTAAAGACACCTTGAAAAGACGTGATTCTTGAAAAAAATCACGATGCAAATACCTGTCTTACCGAAAACCCAAACGACCAAACACCTCCTCGATCAACAGTGTAATATTGGGTTTTGATCAAGAAGAAGGTTTTTTAAAAAAAATTGAAAAGTGTGAAGTCTTTAAAGGTAGTAAACTGTAAATACTTGAAAAAAGTGAAAAGTGAAATAATCCACATTTCTTAAAATTAGAATTTTTAGTTTTGATCAGGAAGTTAGCTCTCCTGCTAAAAAAAAACGAATTGTAAAGCTGCGTATTGGTACTAATTGTAAACACTTATCCTTGGTCTGCAAAGAAAAGAAAATGCTGCGATAGACAGTATTCGTCGGTTGTTTCAATGAAGTTTTATTGCTGTTATGCTCGCATAGCATTATCAAGAAGCCCGACTTTTACTGGCAAAACATTCAAAGCTGAAAGAGCATGGTTGGAATAAATCAGGATAATGTTTTGCTCCTATTCTTTCAGGACTAAATCGGTATTTTTATGTCTCTCTTCCCTTTTTTCGTCAATAAATTTGCTGAACCGGAAAGCAATATCAGCTTCTCACATCAGAAATGATGCGAAGCCGGTACGCTGTGCCCACCAGCGGCTAAAGAAGAGTTTTAGACCTAGTTTTGTAAAAATGTATAAAGAAAATCAGGAGGAAGTATTTTTTTTGCGTCGCTTATTAATGTGACTGTACCAAAGAAATTTGCCAGAGCGATGAAAATATTGGTGTAAATAAAATCTTATCTATCTGTCTACTATGTCTCCCCGGAATTAAGAGCAGATATAGAAGTTTCTGCTCCTGAAAAAATATCATATTTTTTTTTTCTTATTTTTGTTGTTGTTGTTTTTTCTATGGGAGGGGCCATTTGGATTTGTTTTTTTAGTAAAGCACTAGTTTTTAGAATTCTACAAGTATTAGGAAGTATCACAGGCCATTATTTTAGCTAGTTTTGTAATATATCTTGCTGAATCGATGAAACTATAATTTTTGTTCGTTGAAATTTTTAAATTCGCTGATCATTTTCCTTTTTTTATATCTGAAAACTAGACTTGAATAGATTTTGCATAGTGGAACTACACTAGATTTTTCTTTTCATTTTTAGATGACATCGCGTACATCGGAAAGCAATGATGTAGCAATTTACTACATTGGAGTCGATGATAATGACATAAAGTAGGGATATGTGAAGAGGAAATGACGAAAAGCTTGGATGCGCTACGGTATGGAATAAAAATCTGCGATATTATATGATAAATAACATTCGGTCATGAAACTTCATATTGGTCCAATAACTGAAGTTAGTTGTTACAAGTATACTTTACGGAATACTGAATGTTTTTGCTTAATTTCAACCAATCTTAATATAACCATAGATTTTCTATTTCTAACAGCTATAACTATCTATTTCCGACAATAACTTCTAATAGTGTTTCGTTAATCCAAGCTGAAAATCTAGAATGCTCCACTATAAGGACTTTTTTTTTTATAAATTGATTCATATCTATTCATCTGCAAGTTTATTTCTTCTCATTTTGCCACAAAATTTTTCATTCTCAAGAGGAGTAATTCATTAATGAATCGTTCAGTTGTTGGCTAATCCTGTAGAAAAGGATTAATGAGTTTTAAGATTTCAAATATACCATAATTGTCGACAGTCCGTGAAACTAATAGTGAGTCAAAACCAAGCATAATTATTTTAAGTGATGGCATTTGAAGTTGGTTGGTTAAGTTCAAAGTGATGGCATTTGAAGTTGTTTGGTTAAGTTCAAAGTGATGGTGACAATTACATGTTATGTTGTGAAAAGTTGAAAAGCGAATACCTAACAGTTTCTTATACATTAGCAGTCGATATAGCAGGTCCAAGCAGCTGGCACAGAAACGTTAAAAATATTCGAATTTTTTTTTATTTATTGAAATAATTGGAAGCCTTTAAAATGTAAAATTTATATTCTAAACTGATTTTCGATATTATCTTCAGACGTTCATTCCTTGGTTTGTTATTTGGATTTAAATAATGTTCATAATTTATGTGTGACTTTTTGACGCATCGAAAAAATAAATACAGTTACTTTGATGGGAATATGGAACAGCTTATTTTCTGGGTATAATTTAAAGATTTTTGAAGTTTTTCAATTGTTTTCTTTAATATTAGATAAGGGTTTACTTGTGAGGTTAAATTGATGCTATTTTTCTTGTGAATACTTAATGAACTCTTGGTGTTACAATACCAAAAATACCTTAATTTTTTTTTAATATATCCATTATGGTGGAACACCAGAAATATCCTCCACTTTTCGTATCAGATGAACAGTATAATCCTTTCAAAATCTGTAGTGAGTGCAGATTTTCTTACATTTTCTTTAGTTTCATGTCTTTTGTATAACAAATTCAATAGAATGATCTTTTTAAGGAAAATAGCGTCGGAAATTGGAGCTACAGCATATGTAAAATTTCAAGCGTCAGTGGCTGAAGACAAAAGCTTTGTGAAGGTGATTGTTCGGAAGGTGAGGCGCATTCATTTCTCCTACGATAAAACTTTGCTTCCGTTATTTTTAAAATTAGTTTTAACTATCCCTAGGGCCTAAATGAATAAAAATACTGTGTAATAGACCATTATTTTTCTTCACGTAAATGAAAAGTCTTCTCTATTATACTCAACGTAAAAAAACGACAATAGAAGTTTTAACTTCTAGTAATTACCAATTTAATTATTTGAGTTATATACAAACTTGTCTGCAATGAAATAAAAAGAAGGAAGTAACAGAGAAAAAAAGAAACAAAACAAACAGTTGCATTAGGGAAAAGACCAAACCACATGCAAGTGGGGCCTAATACGAGAAAATCAAGAAGCGCAGTACTTACGCGTGTGTGTGTTTCTCATTTTTGCACTGGTCTTTCCAGGCATTTCTGTTATCAGGGCCTTGCCCACAAGTATTTTTATTGGGTGTTTTTCTTTTTTGGTTAAGGGCAATCGAATTGGTTTCAAAAGTCCTTGAAAGTGAATTGTTGGTTCTTTTTTGGTTAAGGGCTGGGCTTCTGGTCAGCTCGAATGATTCCAGGTTCTTGGAAATTATTCATTGGTAGCCGTGACGGGTATATTGAACCTTCACAGAGAGAAATTAGGAGTTTTTTCTCATGTTTTCGGCCTGTAAAAGTGACAATCTTCTTAATTATATCAGAATATAATGTGCATAATATCCAGTTAGATATACTATTATCTGTTCGCTTTGTAGAATTTCCTTCTTGGACTAGTACGTCTTATTGCTCGATTAAATTCTAAATTGATTTATGTATGGTTCATGCAGGCCGAGGGTCAATAAGAGCTATAGGGGTGAATTGGGTTTTATATTTTATAGGTTCATTAGGCATTAGTCTTGGGTATTAACGGTTTTATTAGGGTACATGGATCCCAATCTGGAAAATTGTACTTTTTAAGTTCTATGTGCAATTTTTCAGGCCATTCAGATATTTTGGCCATTCAGATATTTTTTTTTCAGATATTGGCCATTCAGATATTTTAGGCCATTAAGATTTTTTTTTTTTTTTAGCCAGGCCATTCAGATTCTTGAGAAAACAAACCAGTTATCAGTATTAAATAAGTGATTGATCCGAAGAAAAAAAAGTTGTAAGTGACTCAGCAAATTTCTAGGCCGAGAACTATGGTATTATCTGAGCACGAATACGAAGAAGCAGATAGGTCTACTAATATGGAAATTCGTCAATTGCTTGATGTGAGGAATGACTCCCAATGCTTCTGCTACCAATGTGGCTGCGATCACGAAATACAATATGGAAAAATAAAAGATTGAAAAAAATAGGCCATTCAGATATGCGGCTATTATTGTTACAACCTCTGTCTGGATTGAAAAAAAATATATAATTTTTTTTTTTTTTTTTTTTTTTTTTTTTTTTTTTTTTTTTTTTTTTTTTTTTAGTTAGGCCATTCAGATATGCGGCTGTTATTGTTACAACCTCTGTCTGGATTGAAAAAAAATATATAAAGAAATATATCTGTAGTTGAATTAAACAAGGTTCTCACCATTTAAATATTTTGCATCTGTAGCGCGAGATTGATGTCAAAATCATTGGAGAATCTGCAGTATTCCTTAACCTTTGTATTTTTGACATGTGTGACTATTTTTTCTGGTATTTACAGAGGTAGGCTATTTTGTTGGCCTACACATAAAACTATGTTCCTAGTTTTTTCATTCTGAATCATTTTTAAAGCTCAAAACGCTTGGTTTGCTCACCAATAATTTATGTGGAAGTTATACATAAAAGAACATTGAGCATTAGATGGTGATCTCGATATTTATGTCAAAGAAAATATTCTCACCTTTTGAAACGGTACATATCGGATATTGCATCACTCCCCGGCTTTTGCCTTGAAATTTCTAGTATTAATGCTGGGCTGTATCTTTTTAACCTTAATGATGATCCTCCAACTTTGTAAAATAATCTCATTTCTTTTAAAGTTACCTAAAGCTGACCAAAATTGCCCAGAAACACGAATAGCTCTTTTGGGAAAAAAAGACGCTGGGAAGTCGACATTAATCCATGTGCTGTTAAAAGGAATGTTGGATGACGGGCATGGTAGCAGGTGTAAAGACGCCGTGAAAAGACCTGATTCTTGAAAAAAATCACGTTGCAAATACCTGTCTTACCGAAAACTCACACGACCGAACACCTCCTCGATCTACAGTGTAATATTGGGTTTTGATCAAGAAGCAAGTTTTCTAAAAAAAATTTAAAAGTTTGAAGTCTTTAAAGGTAGAAAACTGTAAATACTTGCGAAAAGTGAGAAGTAAAATAATCCACATTTCTTAAAATTAGAATTTTTAGTTTTGATCAGGAAGTTAGCTCTCCTGCTAAAAAAAACGAATTGTAAAGCTGCGTATTGGTACTAATAGTAAACACTTATCCTTGGTCTGCAAAGAAAAGAAAATGCTGCGATAGACAGCATTCGTCGGTTGTTTCAATGAAGTTTTATTGCTGTTATGCTCGCATAGCATTATCAAGAAGCCCGACTTTTACTGGCAAAACATTCAAAGCTGAAAGAGCATGGTTGGAATAAATCAGGATAATGTTTTGCTCCTATTGTTTCAGGACTAAATCTGCATTTTTATATCTCTTCCCTTTTTTCGTAAATAAATTTGCTGAACCGGAAAGCAATATCAGCTTCTCGCATCAGAAATGATGCGAAATTTGTGAAGCAATGAATGTAGCGAAGCTCAAATTTTAATTTATTATGTAAAGACTAAATCTACCGTTTCAAATATGACAGTAAATCTTCTATTTTAACTTTTTCCTTTTCTAATTCTTCTTAACCTAATTTCCAACCAACTATCTCTGATTATCTTAAAGTCAGTAAGATTAAACTCTTGGGAGTTATTATAACCAGTGATTTAAAATGGGAAGCAAACGCAGCTAGTCTAGTAAAATGGGTAGTGCTGGCCTGCGGATGCTCAAGCTTATGTCGAAACATAGAGCCCCTCCAGATATGCTCCTCCGAATATTTACATATTTTATTCGCCCAATTCTGGAATATACAGCCCTTGTACGGTATTTTGGATTGACGGCTGAGCAAAGCGCCAGGCTCGAAAGAGTTCAGAAAAGATGCTCTAATGATAGTTTCGAAGTAGGCAGAAATGTTGTACGAAGAGCTGCTGAAAAAGTTTAAAATACAAACTCTGGAAACAAGAAGAGAGAAACTCTGCATGGATTTCGGAAGAAAATCTTTGATCCACCAAATCCACAAAACCCTTTTTCCCCCTCAATCCACAACAAAACGACTCCCGTGCAGGGTTGCAGTGCCTGTTGACAAACTTCAGCCGGTACGCTGTGCCCACCAGCGGCTAACGAAGAGTTTTATACCTAGTTTTGTAAAAATGTATAAAGAAAATCAGGAGGAAGTATTTTTTTTTTGCGTCGCTTATTAATGTGACTGTACCAAAGAAATTTGCCAATGCCATGAAAATTTTGGTGAAAATAAAATCTTATCTATCTGTCTACTATCTCTCCCCGGAATTAAGAGCAGATATAGAAGTTTCTGCTCCTGAAAAAATATCATATTTTTTTGTTATTTTTCTTCTTCTTATTTTTGTTGTTGTTGTTTTTTCTATGGGAGGGGGCCATTTGGATTTGTTTTTTAGTAAAGTATTAGTTTTTAGAATCTACAATTATTAGAAAGTGTCACAGGCCATTATTTGAGCTAGTTTTGTAATATATCTTGCTGAATCGATGAAACTATAATTTTTGTTCGTTGAAATTTTTAAATTCGCTGATCATTTTCCTTTTTTTATATCTGAAAACTGGACTTGAATAGATTTTGCATAGTGGAACTACACTAGGTTTTTCTTTTCATTTTTAGATGACATGGCGTACATCGGAAAGCAATGATGTAGCAATTTACTACATTGTAGTAGATGATAATGACATAAAGTAGGGATATGTGAAGAGGAAATGATTTGCGATATTATATGATAAATAACATTGGTTCATGAAACTTCTTATTGGTCCAATAACTGAAGTTAGTTGTTACAAGTATACTTTACGGAATACTGAATGTTTTTGCTTAATTTCAACCAATCTTAATATAACCATAGATTTTCTATTTCCAACGGCTATAACTATCTATTTCCGACTATAACTTCTAATAGTGTTTTGTTAATCCAAGCTGAAAATCTAGAATGCTCCACTCTTGGGACTTTTTTTTTATTCATATAAATTGAGTCATATCTATTCATCTGCATGCTTATTTCTTCTCATTTTGCCACAAAATTTTTCATTCTCAAGAGGAGTAATTCATTAATGAATCGTTCAGTTGTCGGCTAATCCTGTAGAAAAGGATTAATGACTTTTTAAGATTTCAAATATACCATAATTGTCGACAGTCCGTGAAACTAATTGTGAGTCAAAATTAAGCATAATTATTTTAAGTAATGGCATTTGAAGTTGTTTGGTTAAGTTCAAAGTGATGGTGACAATTACATTTTATGGTGTGAAAAGTTGAAAAGCGGATATCTAACAGTTTCTTATACATTAGCAGTCTATATAGCAGGTCCAAGCATCTGGCACAGAATCGTTAAAAACATACGAATTTTTTTTAATTTATTGAAATAATTGGATGCCTGTAAAATGTAAAAATTTAACAAAATGAAAAATTTATGTTCTAAACTGATTTTCGATATTATCTTCAGACGTTCATCCCTTGGTTTGTTATTTGGATTTAAATAATGTTCATAATTTATGTGTGACTTTTTGACGCATCTAAAAAATAAATACATTTACTTTGATGGGAATATGGAACAGCTTTTTATCTGGGTATAATTTAAAGACTTTTGAAGTGTTTTAATTGTTTTCTTTAATATTAGATAAGGGTGTTACTTGTGAGGTTAAATTGATGCTAAAACTTTACTTCCGTTATTTTTAAAATTAGTTTTAACTCTCCCTAGGGCCTAAATGAATAAAAATACTGTGTAATAGACCATTCTTTTTCTTCACGTAAATGAACAGTCTTCTCCATTATACTCAACGTAAAAAAAAATGACTATAGAAGTTTTAACTTCTAGTAATTACCAATTTAATTATTTGAGTTATATACAAACTTGTCTGCAATAAAATAAAAAGAAGGAAGCAACAGAGAAAAAAAGTGACAAAACATAGGCTTTTGTAGTACATAATTTTGGTTAGTAAGGTTAGGATATTTGGTTAGTAAGGTTAGGAAGCTCGTAAGATCTTTGCAGTGTGCATTTTTTCAAATTTAGATTTTGGACAGAGAAACGAATGGGAGAGGGTTGGATGTGGGTCAATTTTTGATAGCTTGCTCCTGCTTGTCTGATCGGTTCCTGAGTGGCCCTAACCTTTTTGACAGGCGGCGATTGGATTATAATGCGTCTTACATTAGTAATGATTGTGTTCGGAAAGTTGTATTGCTCTGTAAGATATTTCTCAATGAATGCCTTGTCGCTGTTTATTCGTAGCTGCAGGGGTACGCCTTAATCAACTAGGTTAAGTTCCCCACTATCTTTGTCTCTTTCCTGTCTAAACAGTCTGCGGACTTCATTTGAGTGAATAAATTGTTCTCAAGAATAATTAGCCTTTAAGAACATTCTTTCTCTCTCTCTCTTTCTTTCTTTCTTTTTATTTCTCTCTCTCCCTCTCTCTTTGTCTCTCACCTCTCTCTTTCTCTCTCCCTCCCTCCCCCTCTCCCTCTCTCTTCATATATGCTATATTTTCATTGTTAATTCGTGAAAACAGTGTTGACCTCTGCCAACTTTTTTAATCCAACTTATTTTTAAGAATATCATGAAAAATTTAGTCTTGGGTCCAGAGACTGAATTCGGCAATGTTGAATATAAACTGCATATAATCAAACCTGAAGGTGCAAAACTTAATAGCCTAATCTCACAGGTAATTGTCACTATTTCACTAAGTTCTTTTTCTTTTGTCGTTGCAACGAATCCATTATAATTTTTTTTTTGGCTGGTAGATTGTTTCAGTATTTGATCGGCACTATATATACCAGCACACTTGTGGAAAAGGTACCGAAGAACCTTTCTAATACAGTTTGACATATCCCTGTCCATCGCCTCCTCCAAAAATTCTGACCCCTCTTTACTCTTTCTTGGAAAATAAAGTCTTTTATGCAAAACTCAATAAACACCAAGATTGAGAAAGCTTGCAATAATCTATTTTTTCCTCTCTTCATTTTGCATGATTAAACCATAAAAGGAAATGTCACTTTTACAAAGTGACAAAGTAGAAGGTAGAAAGAACCGTAGAAATAGACTCAATTGTCCTGAAGCATCAACGATTATCAATAAATGCGGTAAAAAACAAAACCGCTATAAAATCAAGAAATCCCTCTCTGCGATTTTTCTACCGAGAATCATCGCCAAATCCAGTTCGAAATCAGATTCGAACCACCACACCTCCAAGACAAGTACGTTTTGCCCCCAATAATCAATTGAGATCCCATACCAATTATGAACCACTAAGGTGCTACACCGGTAACCGATCAGGCAATATACCAAGGAATTGTTTTGTGAACAACAATGATAGCCCTAATTTTGGAGGAACAAGCAACCGTTTGTCCAGGGGGAAAAACTATAGTGGGCGCGCCACCAGAGGTAATCGAGGGAACACTTTTGACAAGAGGTAATTACCAAAACCAAAATCCGAATTTCCAACACAATACATATCAGTATCGCGGAAGGACAAACCAACCTAATAATGGTTGGAATAGAAATACAAGAGGTAGTTATATCAGCCGACCGCAACAATATAACAACTCCAACTCAAACAATAATCAAGAAAACCAAGGTAGAACAATTGAAAGTTCTACACCGAACATCTGGTAACCTCGAAGAAACGATACAACCCTCCAAAATTCGTAGGACCAAAGTTTGGCGACAGGCACATTTATAGGTCCTCACCAGTGATTATACCATCTTTGAGTGCAAATATTAATAATATGTTACCAATATTTACAAATTTTGATGTAGGGAATATTTATTTTTCAGCCCTAATAGATTCAGGGACGAGAGTAAATGTGATAAATACATCCGTATTTAACAAATTGCCCAATTATACTAAACGACGAACGAGCAATATGTGTCCCAATTTATAAAGTGTAACCGGGCATGATCTGGACGTAAAGGGAACTGTGTACCTAGCCTTGCGCAAGGGCAACAGAAATTTCTATACTCGATTTATAATTTGTAAAAATTTTCCATACGAAGCTAAATTTAATAGAAGAAAATCATAATGAAAAATATTATGGACGTTTAGTACGAAAAACTAAAATTCCCCCAAAATCAATGCAAAGAGTCCAAATATCTCAAATCCTAGAGCCCACTAATGATAAAAACAAAATTTGGATAGCCTCACCACTGGAGGATATTCCGAAAAATATAACTTGCGAAGAACAAATTATAAATTACGAAAAGGGTGAAGGTTACATTTGGGTAACGAACACCCACGCAAATGACCTGATCACACCTTAATAAAGAAACATGTTTAGTGAAAATACAAGTAGTATCGGAAACGGATATAAATAATTTGAAAAATCGGAAAAAAAACTTAGTGAATAATATAAATATTCAAGTTGACAAAGAATATCCACTGACAAAAATTCAATTTCTTGAAAAATTCGAACTGAATCACATATCTGACATCCCATTGAAACAAAAATTATACGACTTACTATGGGAATATAAAGTTGTTTTTTTTTCAAAATCTGAAGACGACATAGGACTTATCCCATTTTATGAACATGAATTCAAACTACGGGACTACCAGTGGCAAAACAGCCCTACCGTATCCCCTATAAGAATAAGGAGTGGCTAATAAATAAAATCCAATACCTTGAAAGAAACCAGATCATAAAACCAAGCATAAGTCCATATTCTGCGCCCGTTATATTTGTGCCAAAGAAAAATAATGATCTTAGGTTAGTAGTAGATTATATAGCCCTGAATAAGCAGGTAGTCAGTGACAAATTTCCCCACCTAGAATAGATGAAATTCTAGATTCCATATCAAATAAAAATAAAATATTTACTTCCCTAGATTTGACACAAGCCTATCATCAAGTAAAAATAGCAGAGGGGGATGTATACAAAACCGCGTTTTCTACAAGAGAATGTGGCTCTTATGAATATTTAAGGGTACCTTTTGGACTGAAAACTAGTTCAAGTGCACTATGTAGACCCTTACACTTCTTGGACGATGTGATCTGCATGGACAAAGATCCCGAAGACCATTTAGTAACCTTAGCTAAAGTATTTGCGAAATTTAGAGAAGGTAATTTAAAATGTAGACCAGAAAAAGTAAATCTTCAAACAAAACTAAAATTTTTAGGAGTAGCTGTAACATAAGGACAAATTTCTCCAGACCCAGAAAAAATAAAATCTGTTAAAAATATAACCCCCCCAAACTATTAAGCAATTACGAGGAATCTTAGGATTAATGAGTTATCTTAGAAAATTCATAAGGAATTACTCACAGGTAGCGAAACCACTAACTGACCTCACTAGAGGCAACCCACAAAAAATTATTTGGTCTAGGAAAGCTGAAGAATCCTTAGATCACTTAAAAAAGGCTCTTATTTCAGAACCTATATTATCATTACCAGTTTTACAATCAGGACAATTCGTTGTTACAACGGATGCCTCAACTAAGGGGATTTGGGTGATTCTCTCCCAAATAATAAAAGGAGAAGAAAAAGCTATTGCGTAAACTCCTCATACCCAAACCCCCAGAGAAAGTAATTATTCTGCCACACAACTTGAATTATTATCAATTATACATCATTTCGATAAGTTTAGGCATTATTCAGTAGAAAGAAAATTTAAACTACGTTCCGACCATAAAAGCCTACAATATTTACAGACCTTCAAGAACAGCCCACTTTCATTAAATAACATAGAGATATGTCAAAAGAAAGACAATATTTGCGCTGCTCTAGTAGACAATTTCTTGTATGATAAAGAACTACCTGATACCATGAAATCTTTCAAAAAAAGAAATTGATAATTTGAATTATGATTTAGATGAAAATATAATATGTAGAATAATGACCGATAATAATAATAGAAATCAAACTTCTATCATACCAGTTTTATCCAAAATTCTAGAAAAACCCGCTTTTGAATTTTTTCAATCTGAAGTAGGTGGACACTTGGGTATAGACAAAACCTTCCATAAATTAAAACAATACTTTTTCGTCACTTCAGCCTTAACAAAGTTGAAGAATTATGTTAATACTTCTGTAACAAATAATTTAAGAAAAAATCCTCAAATCTACCCTAATCCAGCAATAGGAAGAACGCCTACGGCCAGGTTTCTATTTGATATAGTTTCTTCTGGTTTATACGGTACTAGCGGAGGTTTACCCAAGTCTAACAAAGGACATACTTGCGTACTCTCAGTAATCGATCATTTTTCTGGTTTCACGTTTGCTAGGCCATTGAAAAACCGGGGCGCTTACGTCACAAGCAAAGCCCTTGATAAAATATTTCTGAATTTCGGTATACCTAATACAGTATTAAGCGACAGAGGTCCTAATTTCGTATCAAAAGTAGCCAAGGATTTAATGTCTTTTCTTCAAGTAAATAAATTGGTAACAACCCCATATCAACCCCAAGCAAATGGCAAAATTGAAAACAGGCATAAGCTATTCTCCAACATTTTGAGTATTTACACAAAAGGTAATCGAAAAGATTGGCACGAAACCTTACCTTATTTGACAAAAGTGATTAATACACCTTACTCCCCAGTTGTACGTGATAACCCATTTTATATATTATTCGGAGGAGATTTTCGAATCCCGTATAATGAAATTATAGTCAAGACAATACTATAATGATTCCAAAAATTATAAACAAGAATTTATTAACAGAATGAGAAAAACTTATAAACTTGTGAAACAGGAAATCGAAAAATCTAAAACAAAACAAGAAGCCAAAAATATTCAAAATGTTAAGGGCGACCTCAATTTTAAAATAGGAGATTGTGTTTACTTAAAAAATGAAAACAAAGCGGACGGCAAAAAACTCTGATAGATATTCAGGACCTTATAGAATAATAAAACAATATGACAACAATGTTACATTTAAACTCTTAAAAGCAAAAAAGGGAAAAGTCTATTAGACGCATATTAGTCGTGTAAAGAGGGAAAAATTCAGAGAAACATTTACAAAATTCAATAGCTTAAACCTTTCAATTTTAAACAAGGATATTTCCGAAGTAGTAGTGATGAAGAAAAACTTCACGAATTTCTAACAATGACGAATATGGTTACCCCCCAAAACAGTACCCCTATCACGTGGAGACGCAAGGAAACCGACTCATCTTCAAGTGAAGAATCAGAAGAATTGAACTATACAATTTCACTAAAAACACAATTTTTCCAAGGTAGAATCTCAACTTCTTACCCCCAGTAACGTTTCCCCGATGATATGATAAATCCCGTTACACCAATAGGAAGATCTCTCACGTTATACGATGAATTAAATAAGGCTATATAGACTCCTGGGGACAAAGAGCCAGAACAGGTCGACCAGCCCCAAAGACAAACATTACGAGAAGCCATGGATCATTAATTTTAAGATTAAAACTAGACAAAGTATATTTGATGCTAGTCCAGCCACTGGTAAACACCAGTATCATGATATAACCGTTTCAAAAGCAAAACCAAAGGACTGGCTATCTTGGAAGGAAACCATAATGCAATCGATTCCCCATCCTCCTGAGGACATGGCTTTTAAACAATGGAGACATCCTAAGAAAATGTTTGACTCCTCAATTAGTTCCCAAGAATCCTTCAACTCCCCCGAGCACAGAATTCAACAAGAAGTAGTAAACCCTCCATATCACGAGGAGAAGAAATTTTTGAAGGTCAAGCAGGGTCAACTCCAAAACCTAAAAAATCTTCCAAAGAAATAAGTACTAAATCTACGAGTACCACTTCCTTAGAAACAGAAAGTGAATAAGACGCAGATAAGCTCAAGGACTCAGAAAGAGCCAGGTCACATAGTGCTGTTGCTTCAGCCAAAAAGGCACAACTGAAAGGTCAAAAGTTCCTAAAGAAACAATATAAAAAATTCGATTTAATATCGTCAGCAAAACCAAAGAAAAAGGATGCCGAACCTAAAGACGAAAAGGTAACAACGAAGTCAGGCAGAATCGTCAAAAAAAAGACAAATTAGAATATTAATAAGGAGACTATCAGCCAGGAGTAAAATAAACAAATCATTTACCATAAAATCAAGAAATGACTCAAAAAAAATTCCCAAAGGAACCACCCGTAATATAGGATCCCTAAAAAAATGTACTTTTCAGGAAGTTTGCTAAGACTCAGATTGAAAAATTGGCCTACTTTGTCAAAAAGTGCTCAGTATTTTAAGTAAGTTCCGGATCATCTCTTTCTAACAAGAATATACTCATAAATGTGCAACTGTTTTTGATAAAATATTCTACTGCAAAAAAATTCTTTAACGTTGAAGCTTATTAATACCTCTATAAACAACGCTGGCCCAACAGGAATTTCAATCTTATATTTAAGGTAATCTTATAGCTTTGTACCATCATTTAACGAAGACCAAACTAAAGTGCATTACTATCCCTAAAAACACATCAAAGAAGTAAATTACCAACAAGCGCCCCCGGAAGCCGTTGCCGAGGAACAAAATGTGTTCCGGTTTTTCGTCCATACTTTCCTAATTGCGATTTCCTTATTTCAAACTAGTCCGATAAAATATTCCTAACATAAAATTCTATTTTGGTTCGTACGCCGTGTCTGTACGGATTCCCGTCACTGCTTCAGCTGATGTTACCCCATCTTATTCTCCTCATTGTATAAAATACATGTACGTTTTAAAACAAAAATTAAATAGAAATTCTTGTAAGTTGTATTTCTCTGCTTGTCATTCAACATTTCCAATTTACAAAACATTTCTTTTTATAATTTCCAATTTCTCTAAGTTGTTAAAAACCTTCTCAATTTAATTGATTGCCCAATTTACTACCAAAATATGTCCAAAGCAATTATATACACGGAATTTATTTCAATAATTCATGCTAAAGAAAATGTTGTTTACTCAAGTGCAATTTTCATTCAAGACGAAAACGGTAAGGAAGTGTATGCCGAAACGTGGTACCTCAATCATGATCTTACAAAATTTGAACCTCATACCTATAGATTTGGCCTAAAATTAGCAAATACCCCAAAATATTGACCCACTAGAGTGGAAGTAAAAATAAAGAAGTCAAATAAAAACAAAAAGGAAAAAATTTAACAAGTCTTCAATTATTGATAAGAAAATTACAACAAAGATTTAATATTCACCACCGGTTTTGCAAGGGCCCCACTCAAACTGACGTCCTTTTAATCGACAAATGTAAACCCCCCAGATATGTTACAAAATCGAGGAAAATAAAAATTTTACCAAATACGAAGGAGTACACCACCCCTTAGATGAAATCCGACATTATGCAAAACTTATGTACGATCCGACATCCCAAGAATACGTCTTAAGGGAAACTAACATTTTCTTAAAGCGAAAAAAGTCAACGGAAGCAAAAAAAGACGCGTAAAAAATAAACTAAAATCAAAAAATTCAAATGATTAAAAATATATCATTTCTAGACGAATCCCCAGAAGGACTTCAATCTGAAAAGGTAATTACCCATTAGCTAATTAACCTGCTTACATGCGTAACTAGTACTAACCAGGAAAAATGCCGCAAAAAAGAGGTGTAAGTAATACTGATGCTTTAAGACCGAACCAAACCAAGTGCCTACGAGACGAGACTTTTGGATTCCAAATAAAACCAAAAGTTAGCCAAACCTCTCAGAAATAGACCATGAACTAAACGAAATAATCCTTGAATCTGCAATGACAAATGCAGTAAGGAACTTAAAGTATGATACCTTAAGCTCTTTACTACGAGTTCCCATCATCATTAGCGAGGACTTTATTATACAAGGAATGATTATTTTATTATATAGCTCCTTTTCCCAAGATGTAATGAGTAAAGACTACAATTATAGGCATAAACATTCTTTATACAACTTTGTAGCGCTTCTTCATGCAACACCCCCCACCCAAGTAATATCCCTTAATAGCATCCCTAATTCGCGAAAACTTTAGGCACATACAAGATGAACCAGATTTCAAAATAATTTGGCCTTTAAAGCTTCTAGGATAACTGATAGACTTAGACTACAGAATAGTTGAAAATGAAAACATATTGCTTCGAATATATGAAAATTATTTATTGTACGATGCAGAATTCGACCCAATAAACAATTCAATCCATTGCATATATGAAGAACAATATGATAAATTAAAAAACGTAACAATTAAATTCTACATGAATGATGAAAATTTTGGATCAAAAATTTCACCAAGTAAGGACATAATCGTTTATGAACAATTGATGTACTGCGCCAGCCCACTATGTTTTCGTAAGCAATTGACTTAGAAAATAATTCATACAACCCCAAATAAACTAAGTCTAAAAGATTAATGCAGGAAACAAATATGTCAAACCATGAGAAAAAGGGACTTTCATCACTCCCTATATAGACTCCAAATCCCCACGAGTCTAAAGAAATATTTAATGTACATCGAAGATGGGCAAGATATAGGCAACCAAGATTTCCAGTTAACATTCACAACCCTCTACCTATTAAAATCGGAACATAATCTACTGACCTATATTAACAATTACGGGAAATTATGAGATTAACGACCTAGCCTACACTAAATTTAAATTTCATCAAAACATGTTTAAATCCACCTAAGATCATTAATTTAATGCAACTTAATTCTTTTTTTATAAATTGGACTTGTCAGAAAAAACCTGGGATCTTCTGATTCCAGAACCTAAAAACATTTATACATAATTTTTTCTTTTCTAATATCGTAATTAATTAATCAAAGAAAAAGGGAAAAGTGTTGATATTTCGAATACAAAAAAAAAATAAACTCAAATTCAATTTTTTCTCTTTTTGGCCAATTATATACCAAAATAAACAACACCATACTCCACTCCTAGAAGAAACCGGTGTCAACCAGGTAATCGCTTATTAACTAATTAACTTGCTTTTATAAATAACATATATTAATAAGAAGAATACCATTAAAAAGAGCCCTATGTAATCCGAACCTCACAAGTTTAAAGAGTTTGAGCAGTTTTGACGTAACATACAGGCCAGCCAAAACTCCCAATAAAACCCCCAAAAACCAAATTTCTTGGATTCCAGATCAGACCCAAACTTGTCAGAAATTGACCACAATTTTAATGACAAAATTCTGGAGACAGCCGTAAAGGATGCGACAAGGAACTTACGTTATAAGACTCTGTCATTCCTACTACAAATCCCCATTGTCCTTAGCAATAACTTAACAGCGAAGATATTATTCATATTGCTACACTGTTCCTTTTCACCCAAAATTATGAGATAAGACTTCCAATATAAACAACGATATGATTTCAGATATTTAAACCAGAGACCTTAAGTAGTGGATGCGACAAGGAACTTACGTTATAAGACTCTGTCATTCCTACTACAAATCCCCATTGTCCTTAGCAATAACTTAACAGCGAAGATATTATTCATATTGCTACACTGTTCCTTTTCACCCAAAATTATGAGATAAGACTTCCAATATAAACAACGATTTGGGTCTCTGACTTTTACCGTTTTACTAAACAATACCCCCCAAGAAAATATTCTCTAATAGCAACCTCTAATCCTCTAATAGCTAAATCCTCTAAATTCTCTAATAGCAACCCTGATTCGCGAAAATTTCTGGAGAATATTTAACGACGGAGGCTAAACGATCATTTGGCCCTTAAGATTTTTGTCAATACTCATAGAAAAAAATTATAATATTATACTAGAAAAAGCAAATATACTATACGGCATTTATGAGAGTTATAAGAACTATCATTTAGTAAATAATTCAATGAAATATGGTCAAGAACTCTACCTATATGAAGAGAACTATGACGAATTAAAGAAAGTAATTTTTAATTGTAGTAAATACGACGAAAATTTTGCGTCTAAGATAGCACCAGGAATAGATATTGCCATATATGAGAAACTAATAAACTATAAAAATCCTTTATATTTGCACAAGAGATTAATTTTTAAAATAGTTCGTAATGTCCCAAATCAGCCGACTCTAAAGGAACAATGCAGAAAACTCATCCGTCTTCTCACGCAAAAGGTAAACATAAATCATACCTTAAATAATCTTCGACTTCCTAAATATCTACAACGATATTTAAACCAGAGACCTTAAGTAGTGGACGTGACAGAAGTTATCAAGTTTGGGAACATTCCAATTATTGGATTAAAATATGGTTTTATCCGAGATGGAGTGTGCATTAGCCCATAAATCGAATGAATCTGAAATTCGAAGCTTGTTTGAGATTAGAGAAACAACAACATCCTTTTATAGGCAATGTTGTGTAGACATGAATATACAAACATTGCTCAAAGAGGCCGGGGAAGAGATTTCAAAGATTGAAGTTTCCTACAACAATCGGGTAATTCACTTTCCAGTAAAGCACTCGAAGAAAGATCCTATTAAAGGACCAGGTGGTATGTCACCAGATTTTATACAAAAAAAACGTCGGAGACGTAAAGCAGACGTACACCAAGAACGAGGAAAAATGATATCAGCAAAGTCATCGCTAAGACCGAAGCAACCACTAGGACTAGTGTTCCAGCCGTCTTGAGCTGTCTATTTGGTGGTTGTATTATTTTAGCAGGTATCCTCATTATGATTTTCAGATGGAAGATCCACAATGTTGAAGATTAGCAATCATTTTTTTGAAATCATATTGTCATCCATACGAATTTAATATACAAATTCTAAAAGATAAAAGAAAAAAAAATAGCTCAATCAAAAGAAAGAGATCTATCCCAAATAATTATAAATAGACTATAATACAGATTTTTAGGCCCCAGAATACTTGACATACTTGATTTAAATCAAATATTAACCACAGCGCTAGCCCTATAAAAATTTATATACAGAATAGTTTTTAAGTTCACCTAATTAACATTCAAATAATGCAATTCTTAATTCTTTTTTTTTTAAATTGGGCTTGTCAAAAAATCTGAAATAATGAAAGAACCTCCACCAAATTATTTTCTCGCCATTCAAATAAAGAACGCTAAAATAAGGACAAAAGCTTCAGAATTACAAAAACATGTAATTGAAAATGATCCCAGTCTGACAAAGGCCATAATCAAAGTTCCTTCCATCTTACATTAAAAGTCGTTAACCTAAAAGATAATGGCAAAGTTGAACTCATAAAGACATCTAAACCAACTACATCTTGACTTTCAAGGCATTGGAAAATTTTATGAACAAATTCTATATGCGAAATTATATAATGAGAATATAGTTAAGGCTCACTTAGGCTCTGTTTTGGAAGAAATTACCAAAGAAATCAATAAAAGCGGCATACGGATCGCAAATCAGGAAATTCTAGAAGCTCCATTTGAGTCCATTCAATTATATCAGCAGCAAAATGAGCATCAAAATGACTCATTGTTATTATTATTTTTTATTATGGTTGCATTGTTATTATGGTTGCCACCATTTCAGCAGTGAAAGAGGCTGAAGAACCTGTGTACCCAAAATGGTTGTCATGGGTTTTTCTACTTTTGGTGTTCAATTCTACATTATTATATTCGGTGCTAAATGGATGTATCATCAATGGCGATAGATAGAATCAATGGCGTAATAGAATTACGCATCAGATTGACCATTGCTCTACAAAACAAGGATAAAAATAAAAAAAAAAATCAAGGCCATGTTAAAATTAAAAACAAATATTTTATTCACAAGTTTGGTTTTTGTTTCAAATGTTGGAGCAAAAATCACTCAGACTTTGTTTTTTGCCTACGACCATGTGTTAAACGGGAACCCTTTGGCCGTGTGTTTATCCTTAGGATTGGCATTTGGCATAGAGATCCTTATTCCAGAGGTCTTTTGCCACCGCTTTCCCCCTTATATGGGAAATCTCGTAAGCAAAATAATGGACTTCTTGTGTACTTGTTGTTTTGATGCAGGTACTTATGAACTGCAAAGAGAAGATGCGCAAGCCATAAGTACATTGCCAAAGTATTCCACAATTGGAAATTTGAAGAAATATATGAGACCAATAAAAGAAACTTAAGGAAAAAATGATCCACCAGCAGTGGCCACTATTACCACAGCTTCTTTGTCACGAGAGATTTTTTTGAAAATGCTTGCCAGAGGCCATTCCATAGCTCTGGTCAAGCGAACAAGGCAAAGTAAAGACTATCTTAGATGTATTCGCCTTCACGACATTGGAAGCCAATTGATTCAGGACGAGGAAGTTTAAATAACTGATAATTTGATTATAAAAGATGCATTAATCCATTATGTCCATGAAGATGGATTAGAATTAATGAAAAAATTCAGAACTCAAAGAGAGCTCAACCAAAAGCTCAAGAGATCAGAGCTCAACCAAGAGCTCAAGAGCTTAATCAAGAAACCAGAGACCAGAGCTCAAGCTCCCATGAGCTCAGTCAAGAGAAAGAGACCAGTTGGCCTTTGTCAAGAGGCAAAATATCTTCGGAAAAGATATGGTGATTGGAGTGGCTACATATGAAGATGTCATATCCTTTGGCAATTAATAGACGATACAGTTTATATCCAATTCCAGAATTGGAAATTCGAACTGTTACGGGTAATAACCACAAGTCCTAGATACGTAATTGACAAAATCGGAACAGATCCGCTCACTTTGGGGGAGATGGAGATAGGGTTAATTTCGAAAAAATAGAAAAAAAATTAGGTATTTTTAACCTACGAAGGAGTGATTGGAAATTAATGAAATTTCATATTTAAAAGGACCTCGCAACTCAGATTTCTTATTTCAAATCTCGACCGGATCCAGTGTCGTTGGGGTGGGATGTTGGAGGAAGGACCGGAAATCTTAAAAGAGGTTTAGAATGGTATGATCAGGATGAAAGTTGGTGGGACACCAACATACTTGCTGGTATTTTCTTGGAATGACACTTTAAATAAAGGTGTTAGCAATTCCAATATAGTACATCGGGGTAGGGATCGCCTATTATTCAAATACGATCCAAAAAAACTAATACGCGAGTTGACTTGCAAATATGTTTTGGCTTTTTCTCCAATTAGCTATGGATTGATGGCAACTAAATTTTAATTCAAAAACCTCAGCAGAAGAATTTATTTTGTCTGAACTTACAAAAAACTTTCTGTAAAACTTCCATAGTTAGTAAATCTATTAAAATCATCTCTTCTTTTGTCTACATCTGAAGTTAATCCTAGTACCCAGCAACAAAGTGATCGCAGACGGACAAGAAAGAACAATCAGAGACGAACAAGACAGAAGAATCAAAGACCAAAGAGTCAAGACAGAATCAACAGGACAAAGTCAAGACCAGTCAGAACAAGACAATATTAAAACAAGACAAAGTCAAGACGAAGAATCAAGACAGAAGAAAAAAAGAGTCAAAGAGTCAAGAGTAAGAAGAAGACGTAGAAATGAGAAAAACAAGGATGTTCTTAGATTTAAGCAGCATGAGAAAGCAGCAGATCTAAATAAACGTTGAGGTTTAAAAACGATATAGCACTGACGAGAACTAAACGTTATATTTTCATTTGCGCTCTTTGCATTAATCCTTATAATCTATTTCACTTTTTTTATTTTAGGGATGGAGAAGATGCTATTTCGGAGGTAAAGAGCCTTATGAGTTCTCTAGGAAGTCCCGATGAAGAAATTAAAGATGCTCATTCACTATTTTTTTTTAATGGATGAAATTTTCTACTTCGAGGAAAGGAATATAAAATTAGTGTCATTTTTGTTAACGAAAACTTGGAATCATTTACGGAGAAAAACAAGCTAGAAACAATTATTCAAGAATTGAGTTGTAAAGGTTTCAAGAGGACAGAGTTTATCTTAAAAACTATTATGAAACATTTCAGTGACAAGGAATTACGAGATAATTTCAAGATCCATGATCTTAAAGAAGCAATTAGGTGAGCAACAACAAGCGCCACTATTGTTTATACCAATGGGGATCAGTTGCTTAGTGGAATAGCACAGCAGTTTAAAGAACATACTCCACAAATTATGCCGGAAGGTGGTTAGAAAAAATGTATAAAATGGAAGAAATTTTTAAAGAATTCTTGACAAAAAGTGTAGACAGGTGTATTTCTTTTTGAGTGAATTCAAATGCAGTTTAGTTTTTTTTTTGAATACAGTGGTTGTTAACCTGTTCCTTTAATTTTTGCTTGTTTACGTTTGCACAACTTAAAAAAATAAAGTGGGAGGATTTAGTGTCTAACTAGATTTGATTTCCTCTCTAGAGTCTACTTTGCACAAATTTTATTCGTCTATTTCCAACTTAGACAAAGTTAGGGCTTGTCTTATTGACACACTTTACAATAATAAAAAAAATGCTAATCCTCCCGCCAACATAAAACCAGATAATTTGTGTGACTTAAGAAATGACCTACCCAATGTCCGCAAAGACCCGTCCATTATTATAACTAAAGCAGATAAAAGCAATTCTTTGGTTGTCATGGATACGAAAGATTACAACACAAAAATTTATGCAAATCTAAATGACAAAACTACACATAAAACTTTAACCCACGATCATACTGATCAGTATTGATCAAATTATGAAAGAATTAAAAGATCTAAAACAAAATGGTAAAATTACTCCACAATTATATAATAAATTTTCCCCCGAGGCAGCTTTTGTCGAAAATTTTATGGTCTACCAAAATTACATAAGCAAGGAATTCCTTTAAGGCCAATTGTAACTTGTACGAACGCTCCCACCTCTAACATTGGAAAATGATTGTGTACAGCCTTCAAACCTTTGTTTTTTTCTCAAAAATCTTTTATATGTAATTCGGTTTGGTTTAGTTGAAAAGCTCAAAAACATAAATATTTCAGAAAATACAGTTATCAGTAGCTTCGACATTGTGTCCATGTATGCAACTATTAATGTTGCAGAATCCGAGGAATTATTCGAAAATAAAATAAATGAAAATTGACTTAATAGAAGCTTCTTTAACATGATTAGATTTTGACGTTTTAATGACCTTGGTTAAACTTTGTAACAAATATTTAATGTATTTTCAATTCCGTAATTCTTTCTACCAACAAATAAATGGCTTATCAATGGGTACGCCTCTCTCTGGGTTACTGGCGAATGCTTATGTAGAGCGTATAAAAAATTGGGCATTAAATTCATATTTGTTGAAACACATGTTTTGGGGACGTTACATGGATGACGTAGTTTCACTTTAGAACTATGGGGGACATGAACTTAGGGTTTTTTTAGGTCACCTTAATACATATGACAGGAATTTACAGTTTACCTTAGAAATCGAAATTGCAAATAAAATCTCATTCCTAAATGTTCTAATTATTCGTAACTTAGATGAACTCAATTTTACTATTTACAGAAAACCAACACAAAACAATATATATCTACATTTTGAATCAAACCATTCCCCACAAGTTAAAAGACTGGTCTTAATATCTCTCGTCAATCGTGCCCTAAACATTTGTTCTGATTCCTACATCACAGCTGAACTAGACTTTATCAGAGACATACTTTTTGGAAATGGGTATCCTCTTTTATTTATTAATAATACAATTATACGTAGTGTGAAAACTACACTACCATAAAATGAACGATAATTTACCATGTGAGAATCCCGATAAACCCCAAAACATAATTTACCTCTCATATATCCCAAAAATCACTAGAAATCTTAACAAAAGTATGCAAACAAAATAATCTGTATGTTATATTTACCAATAATTTGAAAATCAGAAATTTCCTAAATTCAAGTAAAGATAAGACTCCAGTTACTCGCCAAAGAGGTGTCTAGCCTATACCATGCGATTGTGGCAAATTCTTTGTAGGGAGAACCCACCAGAATTTCGAGAAACGTCTACAAACACATAAAGATGATATCACCAAATCTCTAAATTCTAACACTACTTCTAATTCTTTTGATTCTGCTTTAAGCAGCCAGTTTTTCGAAAATCCTAGCCACAAAACACTTTTTGAAGAATCCGCCATTATTAGCAATGATCTAGGCATAAAGCAAGTAGTTCGAGAAGCAATTGAAATCAGACTTAAGATTAATAATAGTATTCCTTAAATAGGGATTTAGGAGAATATTCACTGAATGCTCTATTCACAAATTTAATTAAAAATGACCTTACAAAATATTATAAAAAACCAATAGATATTAACACAGAACCTGTCACAAATAGAACTATAAGATCAGCAGCGAAAAAAGCTAGGCTGGAATTAAAAACGTGTTTTTAATTCATTTTCTTTCATTTCAATGAATTGCCTCGTTTCATAATAATTTATTTATCAGTCCTGGTTGAACTGGTTAGAGAAATTTTTCAGCGTGTTTGGTTTACTTGGAAATTCTTCAATCACCAGAATTTTATCAATTAATCATCAGAGCATGTGAAGGACTAATATAAAAATGATGAAACTTATCACCTGAGCAGTATCAAGTTAGCATCAGAAAGTGTGAAGGATAATTGCAAAAAAAAGAAAACTTATCGCCTGAAGACTATCAAGTTAGCATCACAACGTGTGAAGGATAAATATAAAACTGACGACTTATCGCCTGAAGGCCATCAAGTCTATATCAATCCAGAGAAATATCATCTATAGAGATAATGAAGAGTGTCGTCAAAATTACATCAAATCTCTTGGAAACCAAGAACACAAAATACAGGATAGATGATTTGTATCAAAGGAATCATATTGAAAAGGTTACTGTTTAAAATTTATTGAAAACACAAGGAGGGACTGACTTTTCTAGTAAGGAACAGAGGAGGAAAACATCAAAAATAGTCATCAAATTCTATAAGAATTTTTATAGAAGCCGCAGGTCGACGAAAAAAATGACGAAACATTATCACATAGCACAACTCTGCCTAAGCTTGCAATGAGATCTACATAAAAGAAAGTGAAAAGTTATCCTTCAAAAATGATAAAGAAAAGTTAGAACCGAGAACAAACCAGCGCCAAGTCTTTTGATATGTCCTGCTTCATAAGCCAGTCCACGCACAATTCATCTCTGGCTAATAACATGCAATCCAGTTTATTTGTAAGAAATTATTGACAAAGGTGGGCATATAGGTCCAGGACTGTAGCAAATATGAAGTCACATTTAGAAAATTTAAATACTAACTTTGATATGTGCAAAAAAATGAAAGAACGTTTTCAACCATTGAAATTAAGCTACTGCTAGCAAAGGCTAACGTAGTCATTAACATAGCTTCGAACTCTTTAGTAAAGCTACATGCAAACATTCAAAAGCAGTGTTCTAAAATCTTGGAGCATCTACAAAAACCTGATTTTTTCTCTGATGTTGAAGAATTTACCCTTGCAATGGGAAATGCAATTGAACACTTTGTGCATAATGAAGCTTATCATCTCGAGTAAGTGTATTAAAATATTTGATGTCAACCATTGTTTGAGAAGTGGTCACACTGGTGACCTTTACGCTGCAATTCCAACTGATGAGGAAGGAAGAGGAAATTTGTTTTACTATAGTAACAACAAAGAAGTAGAAGTTGGTAATAGATGCTTGTGCGAGACAACAACAAAAAACCAGCAAGATAATGATACTGAGAATAGCTTTCGAAATTTTTTACCTCCTTTTAACAAAAGGTTAGCTGAAGGATTTAAAAACACAGTCTTCTACCAAATTTGATGATGAAGACTGAAATACTAACAAATTAAAATTCTCATTGATATTTGTAAAAGATATATGATAAAGGTTTTGAATAAAAAAAAATTAGAGAGGGACGATCAAAATACATTCTACTTTCGAAAGTTAGTTGGCAGACAAAAATTCCCAAATTAAATTGAAATGTCATCGAGATCTCTGCAAATATGAGCCAATTGACATTGAAATGAGTCTTATTCTCTTTTGGACATACCATATCTCGAGACTTTTAACGTAGGACGACTTTAAATGGAAATCATGCCGCAGTCGATCCGCTCTTCGCCCTGCCATAACAATTTTCTTTTAAAAAGGTTTCAGTTGTATAGAAATTTTGTATTGAGAGGCGTGAGGAATAAAGTTATTTATTTATTTAGACAAATATTCCCAAATTAAATTGAAATGTCATCGAGATCTCTGCAAATATGAGCCAATTGACATTAAAATGAGTCTTATTCTCTTTTGGACAGTTTCCGAGATGAACAAAGAAGATTCATTAATGAAGATTCAGTGGAGTTGTATTTGGATAAATCCAATTGCTACGCAAAACCAGTCAATTAAACTTGACAAAATGGGACACTTACTTTATTGTCACCCATGTAAAGGAAATTACAGCTTTGTTCGTGCTCTGCGAGCAGAAGCACCCAAATTTCCTCTTCTAGCAAACTTTGTTAAAAGCTTGTAAAAGGCCGTAGAAAGATGAGGACTCATTATTGAGGTGAAAACAATTAGGAGCTAAAATAGTGTTGCTTTCTGGAGCCTATACGTCCTCAGGTATCTACAGAAGAATCAGAAATTATGAACTTCTTTGGGAAAAAGAAAATAAAAGTAACTGAGACAAGAGACGAATACCCATCAGTTCGAAATCAGTTTGAATGATGAATATTATGGATCAAAAATTTTACTAAGTAAGGACATAATCGTATATGAACAATTGATGTACTGCGCCAGCCCACTATGTTTTCGTAAGCAATTGACTTAGAAAATAATTCATACAACCCCAAATAAACTAAGTCTAAAAATCAATGCAGGAAACAAATATGTCAAACCATGAGAAAAAGGGACTTTCATCACTCCCTACATAGACTCCAAATCCCCACGAGTCTAAAGAAATATTTAATGTACATCGAAGATAGGCCAGATATAGGCAACCAAGATTTCCAGTTAACATTCACAACCCCCTACCTATTAAAATCGGAACATAATCTACTGACCTATATTAACAATCACGGGAAATTACGAGATTAACGATTTAGCCTACACTAAATTTAAATTTCATCAAAACATGTTTAAATCCACCTAAGATCATTAATTTAATGCAACTTAGTTCTTTTTTTATAAATTGGACTTGTCAAGAAAAACCTAGGATCTTCTGATTCCAGAACCTAGAAACATTTATACATAATTTTTTCTTTTCTTATATCGTAATTAATTAATCAAAGAAAAAGGGAAAAGTGTTGATATTTCGAATACAAAAAAAAAATAAACTCAAATTCAATTTTTTCTCTTTTTGGCCAATTATATCCCAAAATAAACAACACCATACTCCACTCCTAGAAAAACCCGGTGTCAACCAGGTAATCGCTTATTAACTAATTAGCTTGCTGTTATAAATAACATATATTAATAAGAAGAATGCCATTAAAAAGAGCCCTATGTAATCCGAACCTCACAAGTTTAAAGAGTTTGAGCAGTTTTGACGTAACATACAGGCCAGCAAAAACTCCCAATAAAACCCCCCAAAAGCCAAATTTCTTGGATTCCAGATAAGACCCAAACTTGTCAGCAATTGACCACAATTTTAATGACAAAATTCTGGAGACAGCCGTAAAGGATGCGACAAGGAACTTACGTTATAAGACTCTGTCATTCCTAGTACAAATCCCCATTGTCCTTAGCAATAACTTAATAGCGAAGATATTATTCATATTGCTACACTGTTCCTTTTCACCCAAAATTATGAGATAAGACTTCCAATATAAACAACGATTTGGGTCTCTGACGTTTACCGTTTTACTAAACAATATCCCCCAAGAAAATATTCTCTAATAACAACCTCTAATCCTCTAATAGCTAAATTCTCTAAATCCTCTAATAGCAACCCTGATTCGCGAAAATTTCTGGAGAATATTTAACGACGGAGGCTAAACAATCATTTGGCCCTTAAGATTTTTGTCAATACTCATATAAAAAAATTATAATATTATACTAGAAAAAGCAAATATACTATACGGCATTTATGAGAGTTATAAGAACTATCATTTAGTAAATAATTCAATGAAATATGGTCAAGAACTCTACCTATATGAAGAGGACTATGACGAATTAAAGAAAGTAATTTTTAATAGTAGTAAATACGACGAAAATTTTGCGTCTAAGATAGCACCGGGAAGAAATATTGCCATATATGAGAAACTAATAAACTATAAAAATCATTTATATTTGCACAAAAGATTAATTTTTAAAATAGTTCGTAATGTCCCAAATCAGCCGACTCTAAAGGAACAATGCAGAAAACACATCCGTCTTCTCATGCAAAAGGTAAACATAAATCATACCTTAAATAATCTTCGACTTCCTAAATATCTACAACGATATTTAAACCAGAGACCTTAAGTAGTGGACGTGACAGAAGTTATCAAGTTTGGGAACATTCCAATTATTGGATTAAAATATGGTTTTATCCGAGATGGAGTGTGCATTAGCCCATAAATCGAATGAATCTGAAATTCGAAGCTTGTTTGAGATTAGAGAAACAACAACATCCTTTTATAGGCAATGTTATGTAGACAGGAATATACAAACATTGTTCAAAGAGGCCGGGGAAGAGATTTCAAAGATTGAAGTTTCCTACAACAATCGGGTAATTCACTTTCCAGTAAAGCACTCGAAGAAAGATCCTATTAAAGGACCAGGTGGTATGTCACCAGATTTTATAAAAAAAAACGTCGGAGACGTAAAGCAGACGTACACCAAGAACGAGGAAAAAATGATATCAGCGAAGTCATCGCTAAGACCGAAGCAACCACTAGGACCAGTGTTCCAGCCGTCTTGAGCTGTCTATTTGGTGGTGGTATTATTTTAGCAGGTATCCTCATTATGATTTTCAGATGGAAGATCGACAATGTTGAAGATTAGCAATCATTTTTTTGAAATCATATTGTCATCCATACGAATTTAATATACAAATTCTAGACGAAAAAAAAAATAGCTCAATCAAAAGAAAGAGATCTATCCCAAATAATTATAAATAGACTATAATACAGATTTTTAGGCCCCAGAATACTTGACATGCTTGATTTAAATCAAATATTAGCCACAGCGCTAACCCTATAAAAATTTATATACAGAAAATTTTTTAAGTTCACCTAATTAATATTCAAATAATGCAATTCTTATTTTTTTTTTGAAATTGGGCTTGTCAAAAAATCTGAAATAATGAAAGAACCTCCACCAAATTATTTTCTCGCCATTCAAATAAAGAACGCTAAAATAAGGACAAAAGCTTCAGAATTACAAAAACATGTAATTGAAAATGATCCCAGTCCGACAAAGGCCATAATCAAAGTTCCTTCCATCTTACATTAAAAGTCGTTCACCTAAAAGATAATGGCAAAGTTGAACTCATAAAGAATGCTTTCGCAAAGGCCATAGCAAGTTTTCAACAAGAACTTACCAACAACCAACTACATCTTGACTTTCAAGGCATTGGAACATTTTATGAACAAATTCTATATGCGAAATTAAATAATGAGAATATAGTTAAGGCTCACTTAGGCTCTGTTTTGGAAGAAATTACCAAAGAAATCAATAAAAGCGGCATACGGATCGCAAATCAGGAAATTCTGGAAGCTCCAATTGAGTCCATTCAATTATATCAGCAGCAAAATGAGCATCAAAATGACTCATTGTTATTATTATTTTTTATTATGGTTGCATTGTTATTATGGTTGCCACCATTTCAGCAGTGAAAGAGGCTGAAGAACCTGTGTACCCAAAATGGTTGTCATGGGTTTTTCTACTTTTGGTGTTCAATTCTACATTATTATATTCGGTGCTAAATGGATGTATCATCAATGGCGATAGATAGAATCAATGGCGTAATAGAATTACGCATCAGATTGACCATTGCTCTAGAAAACAAGGATAAAAATCAAGAAAAAAAAATCAAGGCCATGTTAAAATTAAAAACAAATATTTTATTCACAAGTTTGGTTTTTGTTTCAAATGTTGGAGCAAAAATCACTCAGACTTTGTTTTTTGCCTACGACCATGTGTTTAACGGGAACCCTTTGGCCGTGTGTTTATCCTTAGGATTGGCATTTGGCATAGAGATCCTTATTCCAGAGGTCTTTTGCCACCGCTTTCCTCCTTATATGGGAAATCTCGTAAGCAAAATAATGGACTTCTTGTGTACTTGTTGTTTTGATGCAGGTACTTATGAACTGCAAAGCGAAGATGCGCAAGCCATAAGTACATTGCCAAACTATTCCAGAATTGGAAATTTGAAGAAATATATGAGACCAATAAAAGAAACTTGAGGAAAAAATGATCCACGAGCAGTGGCCACTATTACCACAGCTTCTTTGTCACGAGAGATTTTATTGAAAATGCTTGCCAGAGGCCATTCCATAGCTCTGGTCAAGTGAACAAGGCAAAGTAAAGACTATCTTAGATATATTCGCCTTCACGACATTGGAAGCCAATTGATTCAGGACGAGGAAGTTTAAATAACTGATAATTTGATTATAAAAGATGCATTAATCCATTATGTCCATGAAGATGGATTAGAATTAATGAAAAAATTTAGAACTCAAAGAGAGCTCAACCAAAAGCTCAAGAGATCAGAGCTCAACCAAGAGCTCAAGAGCTTAATCAAGAAACCAGAGACCAGAGCTCAAGCTCCCATGAGCTCAGTCAAGAGAAAGAGACCAGTTGGCCTTTGTCAAGAGGCAAAATATCTTCGGAAAAGATATGGTGATTGGAGTGGCTACATATGAAGATGTCATATCCTTTGGCAATTAATAGACGGTACAGTTTATATCCAATTCCAGAATTGGAAATTCGAACTGTTACGGGTAATAACCACACGTCCTAAATACGTAATTGACAAAACCGGAACAGATCCGCTCACTTTGGGGGAGATGGAGATAGGGTTAATTTTGAAAAAATAGAAAAAAAATTAGGTATTTTTAACCTACGAAGGAGTGATTGGAAATTAATGAAATTTCATATTTAAAAGGACCTCGCAACTCAGATTTCTTATTTCAAATCTCGATCGGATCCAGTGTCGTTGGGGTGGGATGTTGGAGGAAGGACCGGAAATCTTAAAAGAGGTTTAGAATGGTATGATCAGGATGAAAGTTGGTGGGACACCAACATACCCGCTGGTATTTTCTTGGAATGACACTTTAAATAAAGGTGTTAGCAATTCCAATATAGTACATCGGGGTAGGGATCGCCTATTATCAAAATACGATCCAAAAAAACTAATACGCGAGTTGACTTGCAAATATGTTTTGGCTTTTTCTCCAATTAGCTATGGATTGATGGCAACTAAATTTTAATTCAAAAACCTCAGCAGAAGAATTTATTTTGTCTGAACTTACAAAAAACTTTCTGTAAAACTTCCATAGTTGTAAATCTATTAAAATCATCTCTTCTTTTGTCTACATCTGAAGTTAATCCTAGTACCTAGCAACCCAGTGATCGCAGACGGACAAGAAAGAACAATCAGAGACGAACAAGACAGAAGAATCAAAGACCAAAGAGTCAAGACAGAATCAACAGGACAAAGTCAAGACCAGTCAGAACAAGACAATATTAGAACAAGACAAAGTCAAGACGAAGAATCAAGACAGAAGAAAAAAAGAGTCAAAGAGTCACAAGTAAGAAGAAGACGTAGAAATGAGAAAAACAAGGATGTTCTTAGATTTAAGCAGCATGAGAAAGCAGCAGATCTAAATAAACGTTGAGGATTAAAAACGATATAGCACTGACGAGAACTAAACGTTGTTGAAAAAATTATTGGGAATTATCCCTAAAACATTTTATTTTTTATAAAATATATTTGTATTTTCATTTGCGCTCTTTGCAATAATCCTTATAATCTATTTCACTTTTTTTATTTTAGGGATGGAGAAGATGCTATTTCGGAGGTAAAGAGCCTTATGAGTTCTCTAGGAAGTCCCGATGAAGAAATTAAAGATGCTCATTCACTATTTTTTTTTTAATGGAAGAAATTTTCTACTTCGAGGAAAGGAATATAAAATTAGTGTCAGTTTTGTTAACGAAACCTTGGAATCATTTACGGAGAAAAACAAGCTAGAAACAATTATTCAAGAATTGAGTTGTAAAGGTTTCAAGAGGACAGAGTTTATCTTAAAAACTATTATGAAACATTTCAGTGACAAGGAATTACGAGATAATTTCAAGATCCATGATCTTAAAGAAGCAATTAGTAGAGCAACAACAAGCGCCCCTATTGTTTATACCAATGGGGATCAGTTGCTTAGTGGAATAGCACAGCAGTTTAAAGAACATACTCCACAAATTATCCCGGAAGGTGGTTAGAAAAAATGTATAAAATGGAAGAAATTTTTAAAGAATTCTTGACAAAAAGTGTAGACAGGTGTATTCCTTTTTGAGTGAATTCAAATGCAGTTTAGTTTTTTTTTTTTTTAATACAGTGTTGTTAACCTTCTCCTTTAATTTTTGCTTCTTTACGTTTGCACAACTTAAAAAAAAATAAAGTGGGAGGATTTAGTGTCTAACTACATTTGATTTCCTCTCTAGAGTCTACTTTGCACAAATTTTATTCGTCTATTTCCAACCTAGACAAAGTTAGGGCTTGTCTTATTGACACACTTTAGAATAATAAAAAAAATGCTAATCCCCCCGCCAACATAAAACCAGATAATTTGCGTGACTTAAGAAATGACCTACCCAATGTCCGCAAAGACCCGTCCATTATTATAACTAAAGCAGATAAAAGCAATTCTTTGGTTGTCATGGATACGAAAGATTACAACACAAACATTTATGCAAATCTAAATAACAAAACTACATATAAAACTATAACCCACGATCATACTGATCAGTATTGATCAAATTATAAAAGAATTAAAAGATCTAAAACAAAATGGTAAAATTACTCCACAATTATATAATAAATTTTCCCCCCGAGGCAGCTTTTGTCCAAAATTTTATGGTCTACCAAAATTACATAAGCAAGGCATTCCTTTAAGGCCAATTGTAACTTGTATGAACGCCCCCACCTCTAACATTGGAAAATGATTGTGTACAGCCTTCAAACCTTTGTTTTTTTTCTCTAAAATCTTTTATATGTAATTCAGTTGATTTAGTTGAAAAGCTCAAAAACGTAAATATTTCAGAAAATACAGTTATCAGTAGCTTCGACATTGTGTCCATGTATGCAACTATTAATGTTGCAGAATCCGAGAAATTATTCGAAAATAAAATAAATGAAAATTGACTTAATAGAAGCTTCTTTAACATGATTAGATTGTGACGTTTTAATGACCTTGGTTAAACTTTGTAACAAATATTTAATGTATTTCCAATTCCGTAATTCTTTCTACCAGCAAATAAATGGCTTATCAATGGGTACGCCTCTCTCTGGGTTACTGGCGAATATTTATGTAGAGTGTATAGAAAATTGGGCATTAAATTCATATTTGTTGAAACACATGTTTTTGGGACGTTACATGGATGACGTAGTTTCACTTTAGAACTATGGGGGACATGAACTTAGGGGTTTTTTAGGTCACCTTAATAAATATGACAGGAATTTACAGTTTACCTTAGAAATCGAAATTGCAAATAAAATCTCATTCCTAAATGTTCTAATTATTCGTAACTTAGATGAACTCAATTTCACTATTTAAAGAAAACCAACACAAAACAATATATATCTACATTTTGAATCAAACCATTCCCCACAAGTTAAAAGACTGGTCTTAATATCTCTCGTCGATCGTGCCCAAAACATTTATTCTGATTCCTACATCACAGCGGAACTAGACTATATCAGAGACATACTTTTTGGAAATGGGTATCCTCTTTTATTTATTAATAATACAATTATGCGTAGTGTGAAAACTACACTACCATAAAATGAACGATAATTTACCATGTGAGAATCCCGATAAACCCCAAAACATAATTTACCTCTCATATATCCCAAAAATCACTAGAAATCTTAAAAAAGTATGCAAACAAAATAATCTGTATGTTATATTTACCAATAATTTGAAAATAAGAAATTTCCTAAATTCTAGTAAAGATAAGACTCCAGTTACTCGCCAAAGAGGTGTCTAGCCTATACCATGCGATTGTGGCAAATTCTATGTAGGGAGAACCCACCAGAATTTCGAGAAACGTCTGCAAACACATAAAGATGATATCACTAAATCTCTAAATTCTAACACTACTTCTGTTTCTTTTGATTCTGCTTTAAGCAGCCATGTTTTCGAAACTCCTAGCCACAAAATACTTTTTGTAGAATCCGCCATTATTAGCAATGATCTAGGCATAAAGCAAGTAGTTCGAGAAGCAATTGAAATCAGACTTAAGATTAATAATAATATTCCTTAAATAGGGATTTAGGAGAATATTCACTGAATGCTCTATACACAAATTTAATTAAAAATAACCTTACGAAATATTATAAAAAACCAATAGATATTAACACAGAACCTGTCACAAATAGAACTATAAGATCAGCAGCGAAAAAAGCTAGGCTGGCATTAAAAACGTGTTTTTAAGTCGTTTTCTTTCATTTCAATGAATTGCCTCGTTTCATAACAATTTATTTATCAGTCCTGGTTGAACTGGTAAGGATGCTGGGACTGTTTTGGAAAACTTTTCAGTTTAGTTTTATTGATTTTATCTTCTTGTAAGTTGTTTTTTCTTATTTGTATTGCTGAGGACGGCCCTTGGACATAGGGCCGAAATATTCATTCTAATTTGTTTCCCACTGTCTTAAAAAATTCCCTATTGTTCTTTTTGTTTTTGGTATTTGTGATGGAAAGGCAGTGTGGTCTTTGCCGTTATCTATATCACTTGATTACCTCCAGTCTAAACATCCAAACGCTGGGATCCTACTTACCGGTGACGGCAATGAACTAGGTTAGGTTAGGTCATCTTTGTCGGAAAGCTAATTTAAAACAAATCGTTAATATACCGACCACAAACGGCGGTAGTTCCCTTGACATTATTTGTACAAACCCACGTGAATTCTAACAAAGACCCAATTCCCTGCCCCCTCTTGGTGGCAGTTACCAACTTACGCTTTTGCTAAATCCAATTCAAGATCATATCCACGAGCATTGTTTTCGATTTGGAAAATTGTTTAATTAAATTAGAAACTAACAACGGGAGAAGCTTTTAAACGAAATAATAGAATTATTAGGAAAGAAGATTTAGATATTGGGATGGAATACACGATTACAGGAATCAAACGGGTTGCAGCTGAACATGGAAAGACAATCACTATCATTATTGATTTTAAAGGTGAAATGGTTGATCTATTTGCACCTAAGCGTTTCGATTCTAAAGCAGATGATCTTGACGAAAAATTAAAAAATTAAACAAAGGTATGGTTTTAAAGGTTATTGAAAGAAAAAAACAGATAATATAAGTTATTTATGTATTAATATTAAACAGTCGACTAAATATTAAAGCATAATAAATTATTACATTTTATCAGTATTATGGAAAGAATATAATATAATCAAACTAATAAACACATAAACACACACAAGTTTTAACATGGCTCTTTACATTTCTTTAAAAACAAATCGTAAGAATTTTTCAATTAAATCTTATAAACACCCCCGATTAAAATATATATCACAGGTAGCACAATAGCGCTGCCTAAGTAAAGCGCGATGTTCGCATAATGCATTTTTTTTTTCACCAATGTACTTTGTTTACTCAATTTTGCAAGTGGAGATATTCTGGGGTAATTGTTAGAGAAATTTTTCAGCGTGTTTGGTTTCCTTGGAAATTCTTCAATCACAAGAATTTTATCAATTAATCATCAGAGCATGTGAAGGACTAATATAAAAATGATGAAACTTATCACCTGAGCAGTATCAAGTTAGCATCGGAAAGTGTGAAGGATAATTGCAAAAAAAAGGAAACTTATCGCCTGAAGACTATCAAGTTAGCATCACACCGTGTGAAGGATAAATATAAAAATGACGACTTATCGCCTGAAGGCCATCAAGTCTATATCAATCCCGAGAAATATCATCTATAGAGATAATGAAGAGTGTCGTCAAAATTACATCAAATAAGTCTCTTGGAAACCAAGAACACAAAATACAGGATAGATGATTTGTATCAAAGGAATCATATTGAAAAGGTTACTGTTTACAATTTATTGAAAACACAAAGAGGGACTGACTTTTCTAGTAAGGAACAGAGGAGGAAAACATCAAAAATCGTCATTCTATAAGAATTTTTATAGAAGCCGCAGGTCGACGAAAAAAAAATGACGAAACATTATCACATAGCACAACTCTGCCTAAGCTTGCAATGAGATCTACATAAAAGAAAGTGAAAAGTTATCCATCAAAAATGATAAAGAAAAGTCAGAACCGAGCACAAACCAGAACCAAGTCTCTTGATATGTCCTGCTTCATAAGCCAGTCCACGCACAATTCATCTCTGGCTAATAACATGCAATCCAGTTTATTTGTAAGAAATTATTGACAAAGGTGGGCATATAGGTCCAGGACTGTAGCAAATATGAAGTCACATTTAAAAAATTTAAATAATAACTTGGATATGTGCAAAAAAATGAAAGAACGTGTTCAACCATTGAAATTAAGCTACTGCTAGCAAAGGCTATCGCAGTCATTAACATAGCTTCGAACTCTTTAGTAAAGCTACATGCAAACATTCAAAAGCAGTGTTCTAAAATCTTGGAGAATCTACCAAAAGCAGACTTTTTCTCTGATGTTGAAGAATTTACCCTTGCAATGGGAAATGCCATTGAACACTTTGTGCATAATGAAGCTTATCATCTCGAGTAAGTGTATAAAATCTTTGATGTCAACCATTGTTTGAGAAGTGGTCACACTGGTGACCTTTACGCTGCAATTCCAACTGATGAGGAAGGAAGAGGAAATTTGTTTTACTATAGTAACAACTAAGAAGTAGAAGTTGGTAATAGATGCTTGTGCGAGACAACAACACAAAACCAGCAAGATAATAATACTGAGAATAGCTTTCCAAATTTTGTACCTCCTTTTCACAAAAGGTTAGCTGAAGGATTTAAAAACACAATCTTCTACCAAATTTGATGATGAAGACTGAAATACTAACAAATTAAAATTCTCATCGATATTTGTAAAAGATATATGATAAAGGATTTGACTAAAAAAAATTTAGAGAGGGACGATCAAAATACATTCTACTGTTGAAAGTTAGTTGGCAGACAAAAATTCCCAAATTAAATTGAAATGTCATCGAGATCTCTGCAAATTTGAGCCAATTGACATTGAAATGAGTCTTATTCTCTTTTGGACAGTTTCCGAGATGAACAAAGAAGATTCATTAATGAAGATTCAGTGGAATTG
Source organism: Artemia franciscana (assembly GCF_032884065.1). Lineage (NCBI taxonomy): Eukaryota > Metazoa > Arthropoda > Branchiopoda > Anostraca > Artemiidae > Artemia > Artemia franciscana. The sequence goes on from NC_088874.1 coordinate 2,950,349, forward strand.
TATTTGGATAAATCCAATTGCTGCGCAAAACCAGTCAATTAAACTTGACAAAATGGGACATTCACTTTATTGTCACCCATGTAAAGGAAATTACAGCTTTGTTCGTGCTCTGCGAGCATAAGCACCACAATTTCCTCTTCGAGCAAACTTTGTTAAAAGCTTGTAAAAGGCCGTAGAAAGATGCGGACTCATTATTGAGGTGAAAACAATTAGGACTAAAATAGTGTTGCACAATTATGATCCGTTGTAGAAGCTGCAATTTCAAAACTAAGGATGAAAAACTTTGCAAGCTTTCTGGAGCCTATACGTCCTCAGGTATCTACAGAAGATTCAGAAATTATGAACTTCTTTGGGAAAAAGCAAATAAAAGTAACTGAGACAAGAGACGAATACGCATCAGTTCCTTATCATTGCTGCAAGCAGTTAAAACTGCCAGATGAGGAAAAACTTATGAAACTCCAGGTTGCACTAATAATTTGAATCAATTTGAACTGTTAATGATAAGATACGTCACACCATATCGAACAGTTGCTAGGCTTGGACAAGTCCAGGGATCATAAAGACTAGCAAACGAATTGACAGAGGCTCTCATAGGAAAAATTGTACATTTACCTGTAGATGTTTAAGCAAATGTAGAGGTAAAACCAGAAAAATCGCTAAACATTGACAGTTTTGTCGTACTTGTCAATGGACAAACAACCAATAACAAGAATGTTTGGGCAGCACTTATTCATTTAAGAAAAATACACAAAGCACGACTTTGGTTGAAAGCAAACAATATTGTGCATAGGAACAATAAAGCATACACACTAGAAGAGTTGAGAAACTATTGAGTCACATTAGAAAAAGAAAAGGGACAAGAGCCAACTTATGAAGCACCAGAGGGGGCAATATAGGAAAACTTACAAATGATGCCAAATCACCCTTAGTAGAGCATTTCTCTATACAAAAACTTGACTCATCAGTACCGAAAGACTTTATTGATAACTTTAAGAACTATAAAAACCTTGAGACTGACCAATTTCAATTGAAAAGATTACATGATTTAGGGGAGGATCAGTTTCAAGAGGAATTGGACATCAAAGCTAAATCTCTTCCCTTATGGCCAAAGACCATATGCGGGACATGTCCTGTCATTTTTCAATGCGAAATGCAGACTACATCAAGAGGCGTCTTCTTAGTAGACACCGACAGTTCCGCTTAGACAAAACAATCTATTTCACAACTTTCAGTATCAAGACCTTTCTTACTTTTGTAACAGTGCTGCACACATGATTAGGACTGTTAGGTTAATCAATGTGCAAAAGATTTTCTGGATCAACTTCGACACAGAGCTCCAGTCAAACGTGAGAAGATATCGACAATATTTTCATGCTTTGGTTGGAAAAGTCAAGTCTATGATATTACTGTTATTTATTAAAGCCTCTTGTGCGGAATGGTGTTCTCCAGAATTCATAAAACACTCAAGTGACATCAACAGTCATGTGGTTGGCGTCGATAAAATGACACCAGCTGAATTAACAGCAATAGTCCCTGTGTCTGTGGTCATACATTTTTACAAAAAATGGAGAGCCGTATTCAACAACCTTTCCTGTGCAAAGTTGAATCCCGTCTCTGGTAAAAGCAAGGACTACTATTGACGAACTGAATACCAAACGAGTGGTGCACCACATGTGCATTACACTCTCTGGGTAGAATATGTACGAGTCGCTAGAAAATCATCACTGGATGAAGTTACACGGTACATTGATAGCTTTACCACATACCATTTTCTTAATAAACTATCGAGTCCGACCCTGCACAAACTTATTGTTAATCACCAGATGCACCGCTGCAGCAAATACTGCCAAGGGAAATTCAAAAGAAATTCAGGCTTATGGATTAGTGATTACAGATTCGGCATTCTTCACTCTTCTAAGAGTTCAATTATTGGTCATATCGGCTCCAAGTTGCCAAACTATATAACAGACTGCATGACGAATGGTGAAAAGTTAGAAATTGATGAGACATGGGAAGAAGTGAATAATCCATACAAAGGTCTGGGCAGATGGGCTACGTCATTTCTATTAAAGTCAGTTGTCAAATGACTTCAATTCCCTCAATTTAGATCAGAAGATAATTGTTGACAGAATTATAGGCAACCTAAAAAAGGCAATAATAATGTTCAATTATTGGTCATATCGGCTCCAAGTTGCCAAACTATATAACACACTGCATGACAAAAGGTAAAAAGTTAGAAATTGATGAGACATGGGAAGAAGTGAATAATGCGTACAAAGGTCTGGGCAGATGGGCTACGTCATTTCTATTAAAGTCAGTTGTCAAATGACTTAAATTCCCTTAATTTAGATCAGAAGAAAATTATTGACAGAATAATAGGCAACCTAAAAAAATAAAATAATGACAAGCCCATCGCACTGATAGTGTCTAGATTTGGAGGAACTGTGAAGTCATGAGTAATTAGTGTACCTAGAAGGTTCATTTGTCAGGAATTCGCGAGGGGGATTTTCCAGTTTTTGTTATGGCCCCAACTGGATTGCCGCTCATAGTATAAAGGGTGTTACCATTCATCGGTGTTTAAGTCTGCCAGTTGACTAGCAGAGAACTGCAAAGTATGCATCGTTATCCATCAAACGATTGCTGATAATTAAGAGAAAAACTTGGACGAAAAAAAATTTCATTATAGATGAAATAAGCAAGGTTTCGTCTCTGACTCTGATGTATATTCATTTGCAGTGGACGTGATTAAATCTAATAGTTTCCCAATGGGAAATTCCAACTTTGTTCTCTTTGGATATTTTCTTCAATTAAGGCCCGTGCCAGTAAATCCACCTTTTATTCCTCTTACTCGTCTAGAGATCCGAAATAGACTTGAATCCATGGGATCCTTTAATCTATAGCAAGAATTTCAGTATGATAAGCTGACAGTCAACATGAAGCAAAGAAAGGACAAGCACAATGCAGATACTCTTGCAAACATAAGGCTTGGAATTTGTGAAGAACAGCATCTCCGGTGTCTTTCAACATGAAAATTTGGATGTATGTCGAGAGCCACCTCCGAAATAACTACAAAATTATATTGTCATTTGTGTAAGGAAGGCAAAGTGCCGGTTACTTTGATGCCCACAAACAACAAATGTAGACAAATAAACAACATGCTGCTAAAAGAAACGAGCTTAAAACATCTTACACTGACTGCCATTGATTTTCTTTCTTTTGTGGCAGGAAATAAAAGGATTGAAGAAGAAGCACTAAATAGTGAACCAAATGTAAGAAAGTAAAAGAAGGAATTGCGTAGAATAATTAAATGTTTGTTTGTTAGGAATTCATTCGACAGAGGAAGGAAATTTTTGGGTGTGGTATATGAGGAAAGAGTGGATGGAAGTTATATTAAATGATAAGCTATATCGGGCTTAAGGAGTTGGGAGAGTTATCGAGTGCATAAGGACTATTTTCTGTAGTCTAGTTGCTTATTAATTTTGAATAAAACATATTCATTCACTAGAGATACTCCTTTGTCCATCTGTATCTTAAATATGCTCCTCCAGTTGGACACCAACAAATTTCAAAGGAAGCCAATCAAATTAATTTTATTCAAAGAATAGCCTCTTCACCTCAAGATATGCTGCTTGCCTTTAAGATAAGCTGTTTGACTTCAAGATACGAAAAGGAGTGTCCCTTGTGCCAGGGAGAAAATTATCAAAAAAATATTCCTCCTTTTTACGCTTGTACTGACCCCTTTTCAAGTTTACTGTCTTTTCTTTTTCATGAAAGAAATTATTTGCCCCATATAATATGATCTAAAATTTAAATAGGTGTTCTCAAACTTTTTATTGATTGTTTTTATTAAATGACGTTGCATTCCATTGCCTGTTTTACATATGGAAGCGTTTATAAGCCTTTTATATGTTGTTCTGGTTTTGGTTTTACTTCTGAATAAAAATTCGGCTCATCCAAGCTTGTGAATTATATCTAAAATAAATTTTATCTTAACGTTTGCATTTGCTTATAAATTCTTTTTAGTTAAAGCAGAAATTTTAAACATTTGAAAATTTGAAGCGTAAGCAAAGTTACATTATTCTGCTCTAACTGATCGACTATCGATAGATGAACAAACACGTAATCAAATTTTAAAATTGCCACTAATATACCAATTTAGCTTATGCCTCCTTTAAATTCCCCTTCTTAAAATTCTCATTTAAACTTCTATCAGCAAAAAGAAATTTCTTCTTTTATATATATAATTTTCCTGACTGATAGACAAAGAACGAGTTCACATAAACGATTACGCTAGTAATTGCAAATTCCCAAGAACTATTATACTAGTTGTTTTACATTTTAGTTTTAATGGGCGGCTTTTGAGATTTGTATTCGTTAGAGAGAAGGGTCTGGAAATCAAATAGCGCCAGTTAACTCAAGGATAAACGGCGAATTCACCCTTTTTCAGATATTAGGATTTAACTCAAGAATAGATTGTACAAATTTGTCCTCAGTCTGTAAGTAAGAAAAATGTTCTAAGCACAAAATTCTAAGTAAGAAATATTTGTTAAACACCCATGACACCAAAATTGGTAGCCTCTCCCTAATCCCTAGCATAACTCCAAAAGAAAAGACTCCTTAGAAAGAGAATAGCACAGAACGATGCTAACAACTGCAAATACTATGCTAAAAAAGCAATAGATAATTGCCAGACAACCATATTTAATTTAGTTTCAGCATTCATTCAAGTTTCTAAAAATTTCATATCCCTGCTTATATCCAAGAGACCCAATATTCCTCAACCGTTATCAAAGAAATAATGCAAATTTGTTTTCCACATTAATGGCTATTACCTTGTTTCCTATTTTGTCAGCCATTGGGACCACATTGGATGTCGCTGAGTCTCATCTTCTCTCTTAAATAACATCCAACTACTATTTCCAACTTCTATTGACATTGTCCTTCTTTTTTGAAGTTATGCTTCTTCTATAGTACAGTGAGAATTCTGCGCCTAAAAAGGTAAATAATTTATGTGAAGTAAACAGACACATTTTTCTACCGTGCTTACCTCATAACACCGTGCTTTGGTACGGCAATCAGCAAATCAGTATCTATTTTTATAGTAATAGTAATATAGTAATATATAGCAATATAGTAATCAGTAATAGATGAAACACAATTCCAAAATGGTGAGCAGGGGAAATGGGCTGGCACTTACGCAGGGGCTGGGGTCCAGCCTCTCTCCCCCCGAAATCTCCAAATTTGTGTTTATTTTTACATGTTTTTCTGATACATCTTACAGAACAAGGAATTTGAAGGATTTGAAGGACCCGCGAAACACATTCCTGCGTACGTGCCAGGGCAGGGGAATTCAATCCCACCATCCTTTCACCAAAAAAACGTAGTTTTTTATTGCTTGACTATAGACCACTAAGATCGTTTCGCAACAAGACTCGAAACAAAACTTGAAATATATCTAAACGAGAAGACAAACACAAATGAAGTACTAAAAGTCAAAGTACAACTCAAGTTGTTTTACCTTTGAATACGGTACCAACGAATACTTGAACAGCTTTACTGCCTTCTGAAAGTCAAAGAACTTTGACTTGGTTATTGCAAGACATTAAAAGGACGCATCTTTCTTACTTTCAGTAACTTCCTCACTAGATGTAGTGGAGAAAACAAATCAAGGTGATTTAGCCCCCGCTCAATAGTGCTATGTACAGCATCAATTTCCTGTATAGTCGAATTACCTGGTTCACAATACTTCATAACCACTTTTTCTAAGCGTGGGAATTCTCTTAGAACATCTCGGATGGCGAAGCTTATAATCGAGTTTCGGTTCTGCGACACACAGGAGTCCGACTAAGTAATAAACTGACAGATATCAGGGTAAGTATCAAGAACTTTTCCCAGTATGGCCACTAGTCCACTAGCTATTTCGTTTGCTCCACGTCCAGCCTCAAACTCGGAACAAATGCAACAATATACTTCATTAATTTTTTCTTCTCCAGTCCTTCTCTTGAATGAAAGAATTGCCGTGAGGTTGAATGTAGTAATCTTCCTTTTATAGAAAAATAAAGAAACATTACCCCGGGGCAGCGGAAAAAAATTCTCAAATCAAAACAAAGTAGAGGAATAGATAGGTTTGACCTGTCCACGTCACGTTCAATCTTGGTCTCAATTTTACTTATCCCGTAAGCCTCATACTTGTCTTTTATTTCTTGACCCATTTCAGTTCAGTTTTCTTCACTTACTCGTTTTCCTTGCATACATCACATCGATCTGTTTTCGGAATATGAAATGACAAATTAAACTGCGTATTAAAGATCTCACGATACTTGAACTCACTAACATCATTTCTTGCTAGTTCTCTGCAGTATTCCTGATACAGTTAATACATTTTGCGAAAGTTTAGATTTGCCTCCAAGAATCTTCTGGTAGACTTGGCTGGGGTATAATGCGATTCAACGCACGGGAAAGATTCAATATGCTTTATCACTAGTTCAATGTCCTCGTTACTAGTTTCATTTTGAGGTACCTGTACTGACTTTGGATTTGGCACTCCTGTTGAAGCAACATTTGAATGTGCATAATAAACTCTTCCCTCTGAAATATCAAGAGTAGCCAAATAAAATTTCTTGCAAATCCGGACTGTTTTCGTTTTAACGACAAAATAATATCGCAGTATGAAACTCCTGTGCGTCTCCGCGTTTTTCTTGGTTTTAGTCTTAGTTGGAAAGGTCTTAGTTGTTTTCAAGTAAAATATTTTCTTCGTATCCTTGCATAGTCTCCAGAAATCACCAAAAATCTTTTGTCTCTCTTCAAAAGCAATAGCCTGATTAATCCAACTTCAATTTAGGATTAACCCAACTTCACTTGTTGAGCGTTTGCCGTACAATATATAAGTACTCAAATGAATCCCAATATCTTGTTCAGATGACTTTAGGGAAAAGGGGGCTTAGGTGGAGGCTAGTTTCTCTCCAATGTCTTTGGTCACTTAAAAGAGGTTTAGTGCTGCTCATTCATCTGGAATAATTAAGTTAAGGAAATCTGGAGTCCAGATTTCCTGGAATTATTTAAACAACGATCAGAAATTAAATAATTTTTTTAAACGAAAGAAACAAGCAACATTAAAACTAAAAACGAACAAAATCTTACGTATATTAGGGGGGTTACTCCTCCAAACCACCTCGCTCTTAACAGAAAAATTTGAATGATGTCCCAATTCTCTGACCCAACCTCACCTTTTCATCTTCACTTATTCCTAGCCTTAGTGCCTTAGTTTTCTTAACATCAATTTTCAGACCTATTCTCGCACCCTGAACTCGCAAAACCCCTAACAGTTCATTTATTTTGCTCACACTTTCATCAAGGATGCTTAAATCATCAGCATAATACCCGCCTCATATACGTAATAATTTCTGTTCCTTTTAAATTTTAATATTGCTCCGTACTTTCAGTTGAAAAAAACGTGTTTTTTATTTAAGGTGGATCTCCGAGGTTTGAAGCAAATTCTATTTCCTATAGCATTGAATACGCAACGAGATCTTCTCCTTTCTCCTTGGCTTAATTGCTCTCTTGAGGGTTGTACCAGAATATTTAAATACTGTTAAATATTACGACCGGATTTAAAGGGAATTTAAATTTTTTTTCACGTGTCTAATTGGTAACAGCTGACCATTGAAATTTGGTTGGTTACAAGTCAGATAACAGTTTAGCATTTGAATTTTCACAATGGGCAGAAAAAAAATAAGAACAAATAAAGGATGGGAAAACCTGAGACATTGGTAAGTTCTATTCCAACGTTATTGTAGATTATATTACTTTTATTCATGTACAAGTTACATTTTCAAACAGTTCGTGGTAACGAACTGTAGTAAGGAGCGAAGGGGCTCAATAGTAACCAAAACTCTAAAAAACGAAATTTTGATACAAATAGTTACATCAAAAGAAGAGCATTTTAATGCTGATTTTAAATATATAAGTTTCATCAAGTTAAGTCTTACCGGTCAAAAGTTACGAGCCTGAGAAAATGTGCCTTATTTTATAAAATAGGCGGAAATACCCTCTAAAAGTCACATAATCTTAACAAAATCACACCATCAGAGTCAGCGTATCCGAGAACCCTACTGTAGAAATTTCAAGCCCCTATCATAAAAAAGTTGGAATTTTGTATTTTTGCCAGAAGACAGATAACGGGTGCGTATTTTTTGTTTTTTCTTTGTTGTTTTTTCCTCAGGGGTGATTGTATCGACCTAGTTGTCCTAGAATGTCGCAAGAGGGTTCATTCTAACGTAAATTAAAAGTTCTAGTGTCCTTTTTAAGTGACCGAAAAACTGGAGGGCATCGAGGCCCCCTCCAACGTACATTTTTCTCCAAGGTCACCGGATCAAAATTTTGAGATAACCATTCTGTTTAACTCAGTCAAAAACCTAATAAATATGTCTTTGGGGATGACTAAATCCACCTCAGTTCCCGGGGGAGGGGCGGCAACTTATAAACTTAGACCATTGTTTACACATAGTAGTTGTTAATTATGAAGTGTACAGACGTTTTCAGGGGGACTTTTTTGTGTTGGGGTTAGGGTGGGTCGGGGGGGGGGGGGCAGGTTACGTGGGAGGATCTTTCCATGGAGGAATTTTTCATGAGGGAAGAGAATTTCCATGAAGGGGTCGCAGGATTTTCTAGCATCATTTATAAAAAGACAATGAGAAAATATTTTTTTTTCAACTGGAAGTAATGATCAACATTAAAACTTAAAACGACCATAAAATATTACTTAACCGACATTCTTGTTGAAGGTTTTCGCCAAAGTGAAGCCATGCATAACCTTCAGTATTTACAATACATCGGAGACGGCGATTCTAGTGTTTTTTACAAGCTAAGACAAAGTGTTTTATACGGATCATATATCCAAAAAGAAGAATGTGCCAATCACGTGACCAAGAACTATACAAAATACCTCCATAATGTTGTGAAGACAAAAAAAGGGATGCACAGCAAATTTCTTTCAAATGACATAATTCTAAAGCTAACCAAAAATCTACGAGGTGCAATAACAAAGAACTCGGCTGATGGTGGGTCTGCCGAAAATCTAAGACAACTCTTACGAAGAGGCCCAGAGCATGTGTTTGGTAATCATAAACAGTGTGATTCTGGCTGTGCCAAAAAGAATGGGGTCTTAGAAACTGTGGAGAACCGCTATAATAACCTTCCGAAAACTATTTTGGAGGATGTAAAACCTGGCGTGGAAAATATTTGTAAAAAAGCGGACTTATTAAGAAACGATGCAACGACCAATCTTGCCGAGAATTATATGTCTGTTGCAGTGAAATTCGTCGGCGGAAAACAAATAAGCCGCTCGAAATGTTGGTCATACCATGCTAGGATAAGTGGAGCAAGCCTATTCTACTCCTTGGGCCCGAAATGGCAATCTTCTACATGGAAAAAAACATTTGGCTACAGTCCTTGCAAAATAACAAAAGAATACACGGTGAAAACTTCTAATCTTCGGAAACAGACAAAAACAAATAAGAAAAGATATTACGCAACCATGGGTGGGAGATTTCTGGCCAAAAAGAAAGAGAATCAGAGTTTGCCTAAAGGCGATCAAAATTACGGACCAAATTGCAACAAGCCTGATATGAATCCAGAGGAATTTGAAATCGCAAATTCTGATTATGTTGCAAAAAATATGAATCTGGATGGAGCCAAACTGCAGGAGATCTACGTAAACACAAAGGGGCAAAATGATAACTGGATATTTGAGAGGAGCAAAAGGATTACTGCCACTTATTTTCATAGAATAGCTTCTCGAAAAAAAAAATGCTCCAACCGCACCCATAGTCAAGAATATCCGAATTAATTCTAATTTCAAATCTATTCCAATGCTTAGGGGAATTCTACTGGAGGCTATTGCACTGACGGCGTACGAGCAGAGAGAGGGAGTATCATTAATAAAAGGAGATCAAATGGGACTACTCATTCATCCAAATATCCAGTTTCTTGGAGCTTCTCTTGATGGTCGCTTAGAAAACGGCACACCAGTTGAAGTGAAGACTGTCCATAATATTCCCAGAGGAATGACCATAAGGGAAGTGGCATCCCAAAAAGGATTGGTAAAGAACTTTTTCTTATGGTCACACAATTCAAAATTGGAGTTAAAGAAAAATCACAAATACTATGCTCAAATTCAAGGTCAGCTAGAAATCACCAATCAAGAAGAATGTCACTTGGTGGTATATCACCATGAGCATGATGTGGAAATTTTAACTATTCCGAGATCAAAAGAGTATTTTTTGTTTATATTACCAAAGCTTCAGGAGTTTTGAAGCGATTGTTTACACTTACGGAGATATTAGACTCGCGATTGATTAGGAAAATGCCACTTAGAGAGCCTGCCTTAGTCCGGGCTGCAGCAAATCGCGGAATGAAACGGACTTTGGAGCCAGAAGACAGTGGATGTGAGAAAATTACTTGGTCCGACACTGAAAGTGAATATTGAAAGTGGATTTTTCATTGACATGTGAAGAGCATTGACATGCGAATAGTATAGAGATTGTTTAGGGGTCATAATGTATTAGTAGCAGTATTATTAACCTTAACCTATTAGGGTTGTTTGAATAGTAGACTATTATAGGTTAACTATTAGTGTTGGTGAATAGCATATAAATATTAGTAAGTAAATTCTATTTGAGAAATTTCAGCATTCTGTCGAAGTCCAAACCATGTCGATAAATAAACTCTAATTACGTTGAGATTTAGTTGCTACTTTAGGCACTTCCAGGTAAGCTAGGACAGCTAAATTTGGCAGGCGTATCAGGGAGCGGACCAGATTAAATTGGAAATAGTCATTTTCCCGATCTGACCATCTGGAGGAGGTGGGGGCCGGTTAATTCGGAAAAATAATATTTTTTCGGGGGCCGGTAATATTTCAGAAAAATTTCGGTTAATAGAAAAATGAAATATTTTTAACTTACGAACGGGTGACGGGATCTTAACGAAATTTGATGTTTGGAAAAAAGTTGCGTCTCAGAGCTCTTATTTCAAATCCCAACTGGATCCGGTGAAATTGGGGGAATTGAGGGGGGAACCTAAAATCTTGGAAAACGCTTAGAGTCGAGGGATCAGGATGAAACCTGATGGGAAAAGTAAGCACAAGTCCTAGATACACGATTGACCTAACTAGAACGGATCCGCTCTCTTTGGGGGAGTTGGGGTGGGGGGTTAATTCTGAAAAAATAGAAAAAATGAGGTATTTTTAACTTAGGAAAGAGTCATCAGACCCCAGTGAAATTTGATGTTTGGAAGGATATCGTGTCTCATAGCTCTTATTTTAAATTCCGACCGGATCCGGTGACATTGGGGGAGAGATGGGAGGGGGAGCCTAAAATCATGGAAAACGCTTAGAGTGGAGGGATCTGGATGAAACCTGGTGGTAAAAATAATCGTAAGTCCTAGATATGAGATTGACATAACTGGAACGGATCTGCTGTCTTCGGGGGAGTTGGGAGGAGGATTGTTAATTCTGAAAAATTAAAAAAATAAGGTATTTTCGAGTGACGAAGGAGAGATTGGATCTTATAGAAATTTGATATTTGGAAGGATATCACGTCTCAGAGCTCTTATTTTAAATCCCGACCGGATCCGGTGAAGAGGAAGTTGGGGGGGGGGACCTAAAATCTTGGAAAATGCTTAGAGTACAGGGGTCGGGATGAAACTTGGTGGTGAAACTAAGTACAAGTCCTAGAAACGGGATTGACATAACTGGAACAGATCTGTTCTCTTTGGGGGAGTTGGGGGAGGGAGGGTTAATTCTAAAAAATAGAAAAATTAGGTATTTTAACTTATGAAAGAGTGATCGTACCTTTATGAAATTTCATATTTAGAAGGACCTCGAAACTCAGATCTCTCATTTTAAATCCCTACCAGATTCAGTGTCATTAGGGGGGGGGGCATTACTGGTACGGATCCGCTCTCTTTGAGGGAGCTAGCAGTTGTTAATTTGGAAAAATTAGAAAAATTGAGGTGTTTTTAACTTAAGAATGGGTGACCAGACCTTAATAAAATTTTATAATTAGAAGAAAATCAGGTTTCAGAGCTCTTCTTTCAAATCCCGACCAGATCTTTTGACATTGGGGGGGAATTGGAGGGGGAAACTGGAAATCTTGGAAAACGCTTATAAACATTGTAGATACGTAATTGCCGTAACTGGACTGGATCCGTTTTCTTTGGGGGAGTTAGGTGGTGTGGTTCAGTGCTTTGGTGAGTTTAGTGCTACTGGACGTGCTAGGACGATAAAAATTGGTAGGCATGTCAGGGAGCTGCACTAATTGACTTGTTACAGTTCTTTTCCCCGATTCGACCATCTGGAGGGCTGAAGGGAGAGGAAAAATTTGAAAAATTGAGGTATTTTTAACTTACGAGTGGATGATCGGATCTTAATGAATTCTGATATTTAGAAGTACCTTGTATCTCAAAGCTCTTATTTTAAATCCCGACCAGCATTAAGCCTATGATGTTCCTTTTAAAGCAATCTATTGATTCTTAGAATTTTGCTAGAGCTCCTATCATATGAGCTCTTGGCTCTTCTTGACCTTGTCACAAGTGCCATATGAGCTCTTAGCTCTTGTTTTTGATGAATAGTATATAAATATAAGTAGTTTCAAAAATTTATTAAATACCTCTAAGGGGTTTCCTTCCTCCCTTACCTGTATTTATGACCCCAGGGAAAGGGTGCCTAATGTTTATTATGTACCTTCAGGAACATATCACTTTAAATGACATTAATTTAATAAGTATATGCATTACTCCGTAAAGCAAAGTATATGATTACCCCGGTTCCGAACCGGGGTAATCAGTCATTCATGAACGAGCTTATAAATCATCAACTATATGAGATGATGGAAAAAAACCAAAATATTCTAAGATACGGCACTGTTAGGAATAAAATGAGATCCCGTGGAACTAAAATGGACGAATATCCGACGAATACAACTTTAGATTTAAAAAAATAATGTTCGTATATTTTATAGCCCTACAATCGGCGTTTCTTTACTTTTAAGAGCCAATAATGTCTAAAATAATGTGTTTTAAAGAATAACGTTCTTTTTAAAAATAATATCCATACATTTTATAGGCCTACAATCGATGTTTCTTTACTTTTAAAGGCCAATAATGTTTAAAATAATGTGTTTTTAAGAATAATGTTCTTTTTGAAAATAATGTTCATACATTTTATAGGCATACAATCAGTGTTTCTTTACTTTTAAAGGCCAATAATGTTTAAAATAATGTGTTTTTAAAGAATAATGTTCTTTTTTAAAAATAATGTTCATGCATTTTATAGGTCTACAATCGGTGTTTCTTTACTTTTAAAGGCCAATAATGTTTAAAATGATGTATTTTTAAGAATAATATTCTTTTTAAAAATAATGTTCATACATTTTATAGGCCTACAATCGGTGTTTCTTTACTTGTAAAGCCAAACTGTTATCTGCTTTGTAACCTAACAAATTCCAATTCGTATGGTGTTAAAATGATATTGCCTCAAGGTGTTGTTGCCAATTATACGTTTTCAACTTCCTTTTAAATCTGGTCTTAATGCTAAGGAGATGTCAACATTCTTAATGATATTCTGGCAAACCCCTCAAGGAGTGCTTAAGCCAATGAGAAAGGAGGAAATGTTGAATACTAAGAATTATTGCTAAAAATCATCTGTTATAACTACAAACTTAACAATCTTTGGGATTATTTGTCGGTATAAGATCTACAAAACGACACAAAAATCAAGGCTATATGATTAGTACAATCCTTTTAAACAGTAAAGGAAGAATATCTTAAATGACAAATTTTAAAGGAAACTGATGATAATAAAAAAAAAAATTCACGGCCAAAATTTTTTAAATCTCGTGGCAATTGGAGAGGCTACTTTACATTTCTCTACGTCTTCTAAAAGTAATTTTATTGCTACTTTTAAAAATTAGAGGTGTCCCCACTAATTAAATTTTATGAAGCTCTAAAGAAAAAAAAATGCAAATTTGTTCGGCCTATTCATGTCAAAGCTTTCAATGAAGCCACAGTAATTTTTTCATCAAAGAATCTGCTCGTGTCTGTTGTTAATACGCATTTCACTGCTATAGGAAAATAGCATTGGCTTCAAACCTCGGAGATCCACCTTAATTGCTTCAAAAAATATAAATAAATATGACTTATCAGTTTAATATACACATACTGATAATTATTTCTTAAAATCGTAATAGTTTTGTATTTTTTAAATTTTAAAAGTGAAACCAATAAAAAAAATTCAGTAAAGAGCAAATTATGTTCTTTCCTTGAGAGGGCATAGGAATTGTGAGCCCCTATTCATGTTAATTTCTGCTGATTTTCAGTTTGACTCGTTCGATTATTGTAATTAAATAAATAAAAACAAGTGTTTTTTTCAACTGAAAGTAAGGAGCAACATTAAAACTTAAAAGGAACAGCGAAACTTAAAACAAAATTTAAACGAACGTCCATTCAATAAGTGAGTTTCCTTGTTGTTCAAAAGGGGGGATTGCAATTTTTACAAATCGGGCTTCCACAATTCCATTTGTGTATTTTCATATCCATCCGACTCCATTTTCAAATGGTTTCAAGCGTTTTTTTAAGAATCTATTTAAATTTGTCTTTAAGATGAACTTTTTTCAGTTACGAGCAATGGTAATAATAGTTACTATTTCTCACTGAGCTACAAATGGCAATTTTGAAACACCATCTTTAAATAGATTGTTTTTTTTAATTAATATGGGCCGTGGGTTGCTCTATAATTTTGTAGCTGTTAATGCAACCGAAGACTGGCTTTTTGCCACTGTGCATATTCAAGTTTCTATTTCATTAAATTTGTTAAGCCGTTTTCATCAGCTGGGAGGTGTATACCCCAATCTAGGTGTTGATCCCCCCCAGGGGTTTCCCCGGAAAAATATTCCCCCTCCCCCCGAGGAAAATACCCCCGTGGAAAATGCTCCTACCCAGGAAATGCACCCCGTTGAAAATAACCCCTCCGCAAAATACCCTCCCTCCCCGAAATATACACCCCGTTGAAAATACACCCCCGGAAAATATCCCCACTGAAAATATTCCTCGGATAAATATCCCCCCCTGGAAAACGTCCCCAAAGTGAAACAAGACATTCCAAATTTGAGAATTTTATTTGAACTTTGTTTTTTATTTTCCGTAGGAGGAAGGATTTTGTTAATTGTGTATTATACGCCACTCACTCAAGTTTGCGCTGCTTAAAACTCGAGAAAAACCCGGTTTCTTCGTTAGCGTGAGACAAAACGAAGACAAGTGTAGAATATACGGGAAATATATAATTTGCGCTATATATTTGCACACAAGGGGAGGGGGGGGGAAGTTTTTGGACTGTTAATTTCTTATTTCATAATACGCAGAATTAGTGTACCTAACACATTTTGCATGCACGCCCACAGTTCTTTCTTCCCCACTCCCGAAATGTGCAAATATAAAGCCCAAACTTTTTTTTAAAGAGACGGAAAAACTATCGAAGAAACCGGATCGTTCTTGAGGTTTACACATCGTAGACTTGAGTGAGTGGCATATAGAGCCGGAGCCGGATTTCTCGGTATTTTTTTAAGACGATCAGAATTTAAATTTAAAAAAAAAGAAAGTTTTCAACTCAATGTAAGGAGCAACATCAAAACTTAAAATGAACAGAAATTATTATGTATACGAAAGGGGTTGCTTCCTGCTCGCTCTTTACGCTGAAATTGTTTTTAGAATTTTTAAACAAAGCTTTCCAATTAAACGGCCATTGTGTTTCAGGAATTGTTCTTAAGGAATTAGGACAAATTGTCAAACGTTTAGAGTTTAGCTTCGGTTAAAACCTTACATCAAAACTTTAAGAGCTTAACAAATTCAACATTCCCACTTCTTAAGTTCCGTTTTCATGATAATAACAGTATGCCCTTTGGCGTTAAAAATCTTAGAAAATAGTCCCTATTGGCCCATGGGCCGCTTCTCAAGGCTCGTTTTCATGAAATAAATCAAAATCCAAATAATGCATTAAATCAAATCTTAATGAGGCAAATTTGTCTGAAAGCTACCACCCTCAAGTTCTCTCGAGATTTTGTCTTGCGAACATGAGACAATAACTAGTTTTCGTGGTCTATATACCAGACAATACAAGTTTCGGCTCAGTGCGAAACCACAATATAGCTATATTTTAATGAAAGATACTTATCAGTTATATAATACACATTCGAGAAGTGAGGTTTGGTAAATGCTAATGAAATAAAATGAAAATACAATAGGCCTACTCTAGTAACAAAATTATGAAAACTACAACGAAGAATTATGGAAAGGAGGCCGCCCAGAGCGCAGTATATTAAATACGTAGCCTAAAACTAACTAAATATTTATGTTCTTACCGGTTACTTTCCTGTTGACAGTTGGGTCACAGGTCTAACCTTAAGTCAATAGTTTCTTATAAAGAAAACAACTCAAAATGCACTCTGTGACAGAATACACGACGAGTCAATCACATAAAGCCACGGGAAAAAGCACCACAGACTTACAGGTCGGAACAGGAGTGCATTATGGCAAAATGTATGGGACCTAACTGAATATTTGCACATTAGGAAGAGGAAGGGGTTGGCTTGGAGCAGAGCCGTTCCTAAGGGTTGGGTGATCTTCAGAAAAAATAATTACAGCACCCCCACTTCCGACTCAAATATAAGCCCCCCCCCCCCCCAACCACACCCAACACCCATCAAACAAATGTGAGTTAATTACGCATGCTGGTTATACAGTATAGACACATGGAGAGTAACACTAACAGAAAGACAAAAAGACATAAGGCATATTATGATGCATCCTTCCAATGTAATCCAGTGTAATCAATCTTGATTACAAAAGTAATCAAGTAGTTTGTTCGAATTGTCCATGTGTCTTTTATACAAAGAAGGAGGGCATATGAGCCAGCCTTTGTGTTCATTTTTATATGAAGAAATTACAAAAGCTGTAACAAACAAACACATGAAAAATTTTAATCTGCTCTCATGTTTAGCGTTAGTCAACAGGGGAGAAATTGGTTTCACAAAAAGGATATTAAAAAAAAAAACTAGGGATGAATGCTACAACATTTACAGTGACAAGGCAGCATCCATTTAGTTCTTCGCAAAATAGTTTTTAAAATTCTACAAATAAAGAAACTTTTACAGTAAATTACAGATACATTAAATAAAAAAAAGTGCAAAAATAAAGTTCAATAACAATTTCAGCTTTACACCAATTCAATTTTTATTGCGATTCGTATATTTGTATTTGTCATAACATGAAAATAAAATTAAAATCATCAAATTAAGCAAAATTACTGAGAATAATAAGCAATGTAGGATAAATAGTTTATTATATATTGATATCTGTTCTTGAAAGCTCAGGCAATTTTGGATTTATGAGCCGTATGAAAGGGCAAAATGTTTAAGATATATCCAGTTTTCGGTAAATTGCAAATTTTGCCAATGTATCTTTTTTTATACTTGATATACATATTAGCTTTGATGTTGTCCAGCAACATCTTCGCAATTACCTGAAAGTATCTACTTAATACTCTTAGAAGTTCCTGAGATATACCAAACACTCTTTTTCGAAAACCCGGATAAATATAGTAAATTAATGGTGAGCTTTCCTTTCTGATAAACAAACTAATTAGAAAATTACACTAGAATGCTAAAGGAACATTTTGCAAAAGCAACATCCAAATAATCTCAAATATATAATATTCTATCTCTTACATTAACCATATCATCAATATTCTATCTACCGAATTATATTTTTTGCAATATGTTTTTCTTTTCTTTGGATTGAAGTTGTATGAATCAAGAGAAAATCCAATATAGTATAAAAGAATTTGACACACAAAATGTTGGTCTTTGAAGACATTACTATTTTGAAAAAAAGAATAGATAGAATTATACATTTCTAAAGAATTAAAATGTGTCACCAATTTTAGATTTTCCCATTGTTTGACCATAATGAATTCCACAATAATCTTACATTCCCCCAGAACATAACTTAAGCCCTTTCCCCTAGGATCTAGGGGGGAGTGTCATCCTCTTCCAAACTTGATATAAATGTCCCTTCAAAAATAACCTTATATACCCTCAGGACACAACTTACGACCCTTGCCCCCAAATTCCGGAGGTCTGTAGGCCTCTGATCACTTTCGAGTCTTAAAAAGAAATCTAGAATTTTTCATATCAAATCAGACTTTTTCAAATTTGATGTGACCACCCCCTCCAAAATAATCTTACATATCACAAGAGCACAACTTAAAGCTCTCCCCCAGCCCGGGGGCTCTGTCAATCAAAGAGTCATTGTCATAAAACAAATAGACTAGCTGGGGCAAGCAGGCCTGTAAAACTCCAGTAAATTTGAACTCTGAAAAAATAAATCTTAGAATTTCCAATCAAATGAGCCTCCTTCTAAATTGATATAACAACCCCATCCACAATAGCCTTATATGCCCCAGGACACAACTTATAACCCTTTCCCAAAGCTTAGGGGACTGTGTCAACCCCAGAAGCATTGTTATATAAGACGTCAATTTCATTTAACAAAGGGCTATCTCAAAATTTTGCAAAGATACATTTCAGAGGAAAAGCCGTTAGGGGGGCTAGTTGCTTTCTGATCACTTTTATACAACTAGAAAATTCAAATCAAATGAGGATCTATGAAAGTTGATATGACCACCCCATCAAAAATAACTATATGCCCGTAGGTCATAACTTACAACTCTTGCCCCCTAGCTTTTGGGAGCTATGTCAGCCCCAAAGGCATTTTTATATGACACAAGGATTATTTTGAACAAAGTCACTATCGCAAAATTTCAATTGGATATACTTGAGAAAAAGGGGGCATGGAGGAGATGTTGCCCACCAATCACTATTGACTCGTAAGATAGGAAACTAGAACTTTCGATTGCTTACAAAATGAGCCTCCTCCATAATTGATACGACCACCCCTTCTAAAATAAACTAATATACCCTATAAATAAACTAATAAACTATACTATGGCAAAATTTACAGATCTTTCCCATAAGCTCTGGGGGCCAGTGTTAACCCCAGAGGCACTGTTATATGACAAGTGGACGATTTTTAACAAAAAAAACTATCTTAAAATTTTTATGAGATGTACTTGGGGGAAGGGATGTTAGGGGCTAGTTCCCCTTTAATAAATTTAAAAAGAAAACTTTTAATATCAAATCAGACGCTTCCAAAGTATATATGACCACCCCTTCAAAAATAAGCTTATATACCCCCGGGGCACAACTTACAACCATAGTCCCCAAGTTACAGGGGCCTATTGCCCCCAATCACTTTTGACTCTTAAAAAGAAAACTAGAATTTTAAATTATCAGTAATATGGGCGTCATCCAAAGTTGACAAGACCAACCCTTCCGAGTAACTCTATAGGCTCCCAGGCCACAACTGGCAACCCTATCTCCCAGGCTCTGGCGGGGGCTTTGTTAGCCTAAGAGGCATGTTTATATGACACATAGACAATTTGCAGGAAGGAGGGCAAGGGTGTCTGTAACCCTCCTATAAATTTTTGCTCTAAAAAATTAAACTGGAATAATTAAATTTAACTGTAGCTTAAATCTAAAACATTTCAAACTCCTTTTTTTTACAAGGGATCAGACGAACAGCAGAACAATCAAAAGTTGCAGCCTTCTTCATATGTTGTGCAATTTTTTTGTTCCTTTTTAATTCTATGTGTTTTCTGATTTTTAAGACAAAATTGAGTAATCAAGTGCAATATAAAAGAGAAAAGTGGGGATGTTGCTACACCGTGGTACGCCTCAACCTCCTGTTCCACTTAAAGATTATTTTAGCAAAACTTTTCATCGATCTAACTTTTGTCTGTGGAGTATTCGGGTTTCTTCTTGCAAAAATCAGATACGGCAAAAAGTGGAAAGTAAAGTTTATCATTGGTAAAATATTTACCCTGAAAAATGAATCGAATAAAAAGTATTACATAAACAAGAGCTACTCTCCATGTAGGGTTATTAGTCAGATTTTTAACACATTTGAATTTTTTTTTTTTTTGCGAATATTCATCACAGTCACTCATTTTAAAATGGATAAATTCGAGGCTAATTAACACAATCAGTACTAGAATGGATTAAACTATATAAAAAAAAACAAAAACTATGTTATTAAAGCAATAAATGGGCTAATCAGGAGAAGGGAGTACACTGTCAGGGTAAAAAGTTTTATTTTGAAAACGAGCATAGACTAAGTGATTCATTAACCACAAAAACGACTTTACAACTACCCCCCCCCCCTAGTGTGCAAATATATACCCTGAATTGTATTTATGCAATAGATTTTCTATTATAATGTCAGAACAATACGTGTTGTAAAGAGTTGTTAACAAGATATCTGACAAATTATATATTACGCTACCAAACCCTGTAAGTAATTACAGATCTCGTTACGCGAACGCATAAAACACCCCTTAAAAGTCCTATTATTTCAAAACAACATTTTTACAAAAATTAGACAATTAACCAGGTTTAGTAATACTTTCTGGAACATTAATTTTGATCTGGATATTGTAAACATAAGTTTCACAGAGTCAAAATCTGGGTTTTCCTACGTTAACTTCTGTTTTTTACAGAACCATTTTTCTTGATGGGAACATTCTGAATCAAACAGTTCGTGGTAACGAACTGTAGTAAGGAGCGACCCGGCTCAATAGTAACCAAAACTCTAAAAAATGGAATTTTGATACCAATAGCTACATCAAAAGAATCACATTTTAATGCTGGTTTTAAATATATAAGTTTCATCAAGTTTAGTCTTACCCATCAAAAGTTACGAGCCTGAGAAAATTTGCGTTATTTTAGAAAATAGGGGAAAACGCCCCCTAAAAGTCATAGAATCTTAACGAAAATCACACCATCAGATTCAGCGTATCAGAGAACCCTACTGTAGAAGTTTCGAGCTCCTATCTACAAAAATGTGGAATTTTGCATTTTTTGCCAGAAGGCAGATCACGGATGCGTGTTTATTTGTTTTTTTTTCTTTTTCCCAGGGGGGATCGTATCGACCCAGTTGTTCTAGAATGTTGCAAGAGGGCTCATTCTAATGGAAATGAAAAGTTCTAGTGCCCTTTTTAAGTGACCAAAAAAATTGGAGGGCACCTAGGCCCCCTCCCACGCTAATTATTTTCCCAAACTCAACGAATCAAAATTCTGAGATAGCCATTTTATTCAGCGTAGTCGAAAAACCTTATAACTATGTCTTTGGGGACGACTTACTCCCCCACAGTCCCCGTGGGAGGGGCAACAAGTTACAAACTTTGACCTGTGCTTACATATAGTAATGGTTATTGGGAAGTATACAGGCGTTTTCAGGAGGATTTTTTTGGGTTGGTGGAGGGGTTGAGAAGAGGGGGATATGCTGGGGGAACTTTCCTTCGAGAATTTGTAATGGGAGAAAAAAATTTCCATGAAGGGAGAGCAGGATTTACTAGCATTATTTAAAAAAAAAAACAATTAAAAAATAAAAGTGAAAACGCTTATTCAGCTGGAAGTAAGGAACAGCAATAAAACTTAAAACAAACAGAAATTATTACCCATATGAGGGGCTCACCTCCTTCTAATACCTCGCTCTTTACGCTAAAGTATTTTCAGTAATTTCAACTACTTATTCTACGGCTTTTGTGATTCAGGGGGTCATTCTTAATGAATTGGGATAAAATTTAAGCTTTAGTGTAAAGAGCGAGGTACTGACGATGGGGCGAATCCCCTCATATATGTAATAAAAAAATGAGAATACAAAAGTTCTTTACGTAAGCTAATTTATAAGTTACGTAAATCTTTTACCAATAAAAAGATTCGTAAAAAATTAAAAGTTCTAGTTGCCTTTTTAATTAACAAAAAAATCGGGGGGCAACTAGGCTTCGTTCTCCGCTCTTTTTTTCTCAAAATCATTCGATCAAAATTATGAGAAAGCCATTGAGCCAAAAAAAAAAAAATATGCAAATTTCGTTTTGATTATTCCTCTGCGGAGAGCCAAAATCAAAACACGCATTGATTCAAAAACGTTCAGAAATTAAATAAAAAAAAACAAGTTTTTTTTAACTGAAAGTAAGGAGTGACATTAAAACTTAAAACGCACAGAAATTACTTCGTATATGAAAGAGGCTGCTTCCTCATCAACGCCCCGCTCTTTACGCTAAAGTTTTTTACTGTTTTAAAAAGAAGAATTGAGAGAAAGAGTCAAACTTTAGCGTAAAGAGCGGGGCGTTGATGAGGAAGCAGCCTCTTTCATATACGAAGTAATTTCTGTGCGTTTTAAGTTTTAATGTCGCTCCTTACTTTCAGTTAAAAAAAACTTGTTTTTTTTTTTATTTAATCCCACAAATAAAAGGAGTATAGTATCCATCAGTATCTCTGAAACTTTGTGCATAAGTGAATGGCTCTATGGACTTCACTCCCATGAGAACCGTGACTGAAAAAATAAACTTGAAAATACCTTGTAAATTGTATGACCGAGATGTTTTCTTTGCAGATCTAATAATTCTCCCAATGGATTGAGATATATGAAGCTATGGTACATATTATCACAATTTAAAGACTGCGAACTCTGTTTTGAAATAAAGAGTGATTTCTGAGACTGAATTAAGTATTTGACAGCTATGAACATAAAACCAGATGTAAAAAAAAAAACTTTGACAACTTTAAAAGATAAGATAAAACTAGACTTATCTTTGTCAAGGGTAATATGAAAGCATTGTCCAGAACGAAGAGATACACCCAAGTAAAAGGTTAAAAACTAAATTTACTAATAGAGGTGGTAATTGAAAGGGGAACCAGGTGGAGAGGAGGCTAAAAAATAGAGAGAACAAGAGCTAAGAGCTCATATAGCACTTGTGACGAGGCAAGAAGAGCTAAGAGCCAAGAGCTCATATGATATGAGCTCAAAAAAAAATTCTAAGAATCAATAGATTGATTTAAAAGGAAAACCAGAGGCTTAATCCCGGTCAGAATTTAAAATAAGAGCTCTGAGTCATGATGTCCTTCTATATATCAAAATTCATTAAGACCCGATCACTCACTCGTAAGTTATAAATACCTAATTTTTCTTCTCCCTTTTGCCCCCCAGATGGACGAATCTGGGAAAACGACTTTATCAAGTCAATTTGTGCAGCTCCCTGACACGCCTACCAATTTTCATTGTCCTAGCACGTCCAGAAGCACCAAACTCGCCAAATCACTGAACCCCTCCCCCCCAACTCCACCAAAGAGAGCGAATCCAGTACGGTTACATCAATCACGTATCAAGGAAATTTGCTTATTCTTTCCACCAAGCTTCATCCCGATTCCTCCACTCCAAGTGTTTTCCAAGATTTCCCCCTCCAGCTCCCCCAATGTCAAAAGATCTGATCGGGATTTTTTCCCGATCAGGTTTTTGATCTCATTCGGTGATCTCATTGGGATGAGATCACCGAACGGGTGATCGGATCTCAATGAAATTTGATATTTAGAAGGATATTGTGTCTCAGAGCTCTTATTTTAAATCCCGACCGGATCTGGTGACATTGGGGGGAGTTGGGAGAGGAAAGGTAAAATCTTGGAAAACACTTAGAGGGGAGGCATCGGGATGAAACTTGGTGGGAAAAATAAGCACAAGTCCTAGATACATGATTGACATAACCGGAACGGATCCGCTCTCTTTGGGGTAGTTGGGGGGTGGGGGCTACTTCTGAAAAATTAGAAAAAATGAGGTATTTTTAACTTACGAACGGGTGGTCGGATTTCAATGAAATTTAATATTTAGAAGTATATCGTGTCTCAGAGCTCTTAATTTAAATCCCGACCGGATCTGGTGACATTGGGGGGGACCTAAAATCTTGGAAAACACTTAGAGTGGAGGGATCGGGAAAAATAAGCACAAGTCCTAGATACATGATTGACATAACCAGAACGGATCCGCTCTCTTTGGGGTAACTGGGGGGGGGGGGGGGTTAATTCTGAAAAATTAGAAAACATGAGGCACTTTTAACTTACGAACGGGTGATCTGATCTCAATGAAATTTGATATTTAGAAGGATATCGTGTCTCAAAGCTCTTATTTTAAATCCCGACCGGATCTGGTGACAATGGGCGGAGTTTGGGGTGGAGGAACCTAAAATCATGAAAAACGCTTAGATTGGAGGGATCGGGATGTAACTTGGTGGGGAAATTAGCAGAAGTCTTAGATACGTGATTTATATAATTTGAACGGATGTATTCTATTGAGGAGGGGGGGATTAATTCTTAAAAATTAGAAAAAATGATGTATTTTTAACTTACGAAGGAGTGATCAGATTTTCACGAAACTTCATATTTAGAAGGACCTCGCAACTCAGATCTCTTATTTTAAATCTTAACCGGATCCAGCGTCATTGGGGGGGGGGGCAGAAATCTTGGAAAATACTTAAAGCGGAGAGATCAGGATGAAACTGGATGGGAAGAATAAAAACCTGTCTAAGATACGTGACTGACACAACCGGACCGGATCTGCTCTCTTTGGTGGAGTTGGATCCGGATCTGCTCTCTTTGGTGGAGTAAATATTTCAAAATATTTATTTAGCACTTTAGTATGATTTTCTATTTAGTTTAATTATCAAAAAGGAAACCGAACCATCAATTTTTTACATTCTTCTTTATCTAGGAGTCTTTCGAAAGATCACATGAACGATTGGCCAAAATCCCTAATTTAAAATTAACAAGTAAATCATTTAAAATATTATGTTTCTCAATCCAATAATGGAGCTCAAATCCCAATTACAAAACACAAAGAAAAGAATTAAAAGAAATAAATTAATGTTACAAATTTCCTTCAGTGATTTTCGGCAGAGGGAATAGTCCGCAGAGAGGAAGGTCACAAAGGGAATTTCCAGTGAAGCGGCGAGGGTTTTCCATCGGAATTCTCTTATGGAAAAGATTTTCCGCAAAACAGAGTTTGTTTCGAAGGTTTTTATTTTTTTATTTATTTTTTTTTTTGCTGCAGGTCGGTGGAGATCCCTGTCGAAAAATCTGTTTTTATTTTAACTATTCTTTATTTCACAAGTGCGTAAAAGCGCCCTCGATTTCTAGATTATAATTCCTTTTTTTTGTCAACTGTCATGCAGCTTTTATGTCAAAACAAAACATTTTTTTTTTTTTGCAAAAGCCAATTTATTTCTAGAAGTAGATATATTTCCTATCAAAAGTCCTACCTATACAAAAAGCTGCAATTTGACAGAAATTTCATGTGAAATTTCAAGAGAAACTCTTCTCTTTTTTTGAAAATAGTAATGTCAACAAAACCCTACATTTTATGCGTCAAATTTATGATATACTTTGGACTTTTTTATGATTCATATGAATCATAAGAAAGTCCGAAGTATATCATAAATTTCACTTAAACTAAAACAATTATCAGCACCTGGGGCGTTATCATGTTTTTATCATTTTATTACTGTCACTAATTGTTCCTCACAAAATAAATCATCCTTCACATTTCCTTGTCCTAGCTTATCTGGAAGTGCTTAAACTAGCAAAACCGGGACAGACAGACAGGCCGACAGACCGACCGACAAAATTTGCGATCGCTGTATGTCACTTGGTTAAAACCAAGTGCCATAAAAACCAATTACACAAAAATTACTTTCGTCCCTACCCAAACCACAAATCCACCGCCTTTTCAAGGGGAGAGGCGTACACCCATTGCCCCCCCCCTCCCTGGCTGGATCCATCACTGCTTCTGAGGTCCCTTACTCAAACGTATCCAAAATTTATATTTTGAGAGATTAAAGGCTCGGAGAATATATTATTACCGTATCAAATACGATACGTTACATAATATAAATTCCACAGGAAAACCCTTATGAAAACGAAACAATAGAAACTTATATTTAACTTGAGAACAATATGAGAATAGTGGAACAAGCTAGCTTAATAATAGAACTTGCTCAGTTTGACAACTCAACAATTTGTTCTATAGCTTTTTTCCGATTTCTTTTAGGGAAATGCCACATACACCTGTAAGTTTTTCTGGCCAAATAGTTTCACATTTTCAAATTCTCATGCTAACCATGGTATATACCGGTAAGAAGCTAATTTGAATAATTCTGTAGAACAAATAAAAGAAGCACATGATACGTTTCCGGCTATTCTTTTAAAGAGATGCCAAGGATTCTTCTAAAGTGTATTTATTTGCGTTTTAGCAAGGAGAATTATTTGGCATAAAACAACTCGTCAAATAATCAATCAATAAATCAATTACTCGGCGACTTTTTGAACAGATTTCTGCAATTAGGGAATAGGATACCGACTTTATTCAATTAAGTCCTTTAACACAGAAACGTCAAACTAGAAAATCTGAGAAGTTCTTTTTAATCGATTGGACTTCTGAACAACTCATGTAAACTAGTGGGAGGAATATTTTTATGTAACCTCTTCTTAGTTTCTGAGTTTTGTCAAAGGCTAATAAGAGCCCGAAAAAAAACAAGAGAAATGGCCAAGAATTTCCTACTTTCATTTTTGCTTGCTAATGTAGTTGTTTGGATTCTATATCTACTTTTTGCATTCCATTTTTTATTTTAAAATCCTAATTATAATGCCTTTGAAGTCTATTTCTTTATCTTTTGATTTCTGATTCAAATACATTTAGAGTCCAATCCTAATTCTTTCCCTCATAATCCTAATTTAACTGTAATATACTCTAATCTAATTTTTGCTTTAGAACCAATTTTCTTATTTCACTGTCCATGTGGACTGAATAGTCCCAGGATGGAACCTCAAATTATGTCGATTTATATCAATTTTTTATTCATGTCAATCAATAGCACCTCAACTGGCTATACAAACCTTTTAAAAGAAGATTAGCTTTAGGGTATTAATGTTCTCGGTCTGGTCAGGAAATTTTTCCTCACCGGCAGATCTTGCTGTTTCCTTTTCTTCTTTCCTTTTGTCAATTTTTAAGCTGTTTGAATACTCGTTAGAATCTTGCTTTGCTGCAACTGAAATTCACATGAATTTCACTACAAAAATTAATTATCACATTTACAGAACAGTTTTCTATAACAGTATTATAAACAGTATTCTATAGTCCAGGACAGGTATCAATTAAATCCTTAAAGAAGAGTCTAGCCGTCATGGACTGCCAAAATAAGAAAAGTAAACATGGATTATTTGTGATAAATATAGTGATAAATATGGATTATTTGTAAGGAACGAAATAAAGAATTATAATTATTTTTTTGTTTTCTTTAATAGCAACAAAAAAGTCAAATCTTTTTAATCGGTGGATACTAAACTCGTCAGAGAAATAAATAGAACTTGGGATTTCCAATCAAATAAGCCTCCTCCTAAATTGGTATGACAACCCCATCCACAATAACTTTATATGCCCCAGGACACAACTTACAGCCCTTTCCCAAATCTTACGGGACTGTGTCAACCTCAGAGAAATTGTTATATAAGACATGGACTTCATTTAACAAAAGAGCTATCTCAAAATATTGGCAAGATACATTTCGGGGGAAAGGGCGTTAGGAGGGCTAGTTGCCTTCTGATCACTTTTGACTCTTAAAATAAAACCAAAAATTTCAAATCAAATGAGCCTCTATGAACGTTGATATGACCACCCCATCGAAAATAACCTTATATGCCCCTAGGTCACAATTTAAAACTCTTGCCCCCTAGATAGGTAGCATTGTCAGCCCCAGGAGCATTTTTATATGTCACAGAGATTATTTTGAACAACGTTGCTCTCTCAAAATTACCATTAGATATACCTGGGAAAAAGAGGGCATGGAGGGACTGTTGCTCTTCAATCACTTTTGACTCATAAGATAGGGAAACTAGAACTTCCGATTTCTTATGAAACAAGCCTCCTTCAAAGTTGATATGACCACCCCTTCTAAAATAACCTAATATACCGCCAGGGCAAAATTTATAGCCCTTTTCCGTAAGCTTTGGGGTCCAGTGTAAACCACAAAGGCAGTGTTATACGACAAGTGGACTATTTTTAACAAAAAAAAAACTATCTCAAATTTTTGATCAGATATATTTTTGGGAAAGGATGCTAGAGGGGCAAGCTGCACTTAAAACGATTAAGCAAAGAAAACTTTTAATATCCAATCAGCCTCTTCCAGCGTATGTATCACCACCCCTTCAAAAATAATCTTATATACCCCTGGGGCACAACTTACAACCATCGTCCCCCAAGCTCCAGGGGCCTATTGCCCTCCAGTCACTTTTGACTCTTAAAAAGAAAACTAGAATTTTAAATTATCAATCAAACGACAATCCTCCAAAGTTGAAACGATCACCTCTTCCATAATAACTATAGGCCCCAAGGCGAAAATGGCAGCCCTATCCCCCACTCTCTGGGGGGGGGGTGTAAGCCCAAGAGGCATGGTTATATGACACATAGACTATCTACGAGAAAGAGGGCATGGGCGCCTGTAAACCTCCAATAAATTTTAACTCTAGAAAAATTAAACTGGAATAATTAAATATAACTTTGGCTTAAATATAAAACATTTCAAAGTTCTGTTTTTACAAGGGATCAGACGAAAAGCAAACCAATCAAAAGTTGCAGCCCTCTTCATATGTTGAGCAATATTTAATCCTTTTTAATTCTATATATTTATTGATTTTTAAGACAAAATTGAGTAATCAAATGTAATATCAAAGAGAAAAGTGTGGACGTTGCTAAATGGTGGTAAGCCTCACCCTCCTGTTCCACATTTTAGCAAGACTTTTCATCTATCTTTCTTTCGTCAGTGGAGCATAGGGGTTTCTGCTTGCAAAAATCAGACACAACAAAAAGTGGAAATTCAAGTTTATCATAGGTAAAATATTTGCCCTGAAAAATGAATCAAATGAAAAGTATTATATACGCAAGAGCTATTCAAATTTTTAACATTTGAAAGTGCTTTTTTGCGAATATTCATCGCAGTCACTAATTTTAAACTGGATATATTCGAGGCTAATTAACACAAGCAGCATTAGAACGGATTAAACAATGGAAAAAAAATAACAGAAAAATATGTTATTAAAGCAATAAATGAGTTTATCAGGAGAAGGGAGTACATTGTCAGGGTAAGATGTTTTATTTTGAAAACTAGCATACATTAAGTAATTCATTAACCACAGAAATGACTTTAAGACCCCCTTCCCTCCCTAGTGTGCTAATATATACCCTGAATTGCATATATGCAATATATTTTCTATTATTTTGAAAAATATTAGAAAAATTTGTGTTATAAACAGTTATAACGAAATCTCGACAATATAGACATTACGCTACCGACCCCTGTAAGTAATTACAGATCTCGTTAAGTGAAAGTATAAAACGCCCCTAAAAGTCTTATTATTTCAAAATATAAATTTTACTAAAATTGGACAATTGACAGGGTTTAGTAATACTTCCTTATTTTTTTTACTGTCATACTTCCTGTTTTTTTTTTTTTTTTTTTTTTTTTTTTTTTTTTTTTACAGAGCCTTTTTTCTTCATGGGATCATTCTGAATCCCATCAATAAAAGAAGTATAGTATCCATCAGTGTCTCTGAAACTTTGTACGTAAGTGAATGACTCTGTGGACCCTCCAGCCTCCAAACTCCCCCCTCCAGCCTCCAAACTGTTTTAAATTGAAAAAACAGCACTGTATTACAAAGTGGATGTCGTTCACTGTTTTATCGAATTTTAAGATCAAATCCAAAAGGCATAGGCAACTCTTCAAGTAGTACTGAATCTTTGCTAGATAATTTGCTACTCTTTACGAGTCAAGTGATCCAAATTCATTACCCCACATCTTCTTGAAGGTCCTGGGCGCTTAGGGGATGGGGAGAAGTAGGTGATGCTTGAGACCAGTAACGATTCATCTGTAGTGTTTGCAGACTGAACAGATTTAAAGCCTGTACAACATCATTCATTTCTCAACTGATTTTCAGCAAAGAATTTCCAGTCTATTTCTTTTGAAGTGGGACGCTCTTCTTGCTTTCTGGAAACGGCCTCAGCAAGCAATTGGTAAAGCTTTTGGGCATCATTTATTATCACGAAAGTTTCAGTTTCCGTTGCTACCACATCTCAAATATTTTAACTTGTCCAATTCCAAGTATCCATTTTTGGGTTTGGTTGTTGAGGCACGTCTTACCTCTTTGATAATGGATCCAACCATTTCTTTAAATTAAGAGCAGCAATACTAGATCGTATAGGATAGTTTTTTTTTACAGAGCCTTTTTTCTTCATGGGATCATTCTGAATCCCATAAATAAAAGAAGTATAGTATCCATCAGTGTCTCTGAAACTTTGTGCGTAAGTGAATGACTCTGTGGACCTTACTCCCATGAGAACCGTGACTGAAAAAATAAACTTTAAAATGTCTTGTAAATTATACGGTAAGGATGATTTATTCATCCTTCATTTATTCAGTCTTCATTTAGTCTTCAGTCTTCATTTAGTCTTCAGAGTGAGAACACCTGTTTGGATTCATTGGTTTTTAACTTGCTGTGAACTTAAATTAATTCAGTGGTCATAGCTAATTAACGCCCGAAGGATAAACTGTATGTCGTGTGAAAACCTGTTTAGTGAGGTGATATAACAATTGTAATAACCGGCTTGGACACGGACTTAGATTCTGGAAGACAATTAAAAAAATAAGAATTGCCTGTGTTAATTGAAGACGAAGACTGGCACGTCTATAAATAAGAAAGGCAATCAAAAGGTCCTTAGAAGACCTAATTTATTCTTGGTATCAGTTCGGAGCTTAGAGTATCAGTTCGGAGCTCATTCAGAGCGCATCAACTCGCTTGTGATCAAACGTTTCTGGCGGACTGGATTATTCTCCCTGCATTAATTGAAGGTGGGGGGTCGTTTGAGAAACGAATAAGCCCCCCTTGCGAGTAAGTCTCGTTTCATGTCATTCTAAGTAAATTCAACAGCTATTATAGCAAGAATGGTGGTAACAGAGGCATTCGTGGAAAAGATTTGAAGGAGGCCGTCGCTAAACTTGATTCCAGGCTATCTGCAATCTCAGTGAGTCAGACAGCAACAAAAGATCAGCTATCTGCGGAAATTGCGTCGCAATTTAATCAGCTAAAATCGGAAATCGTAAAACTGAAGTCTGAGATTGAAGGAAAGGACACAATAATCGCTGCGCTTCAATCTACACTAGATGTTCAAATAAAAGCGACTGACTCGACCAACCAGAGACTTTTGGAGCTAGAAGTACAAGATCGGAGGCTGAACCTGATATTACACGGACTAACGAAAGAAAAACATGGCGAAACTCTACAAGCTAATTTCGAAGAAGTCATGAAAAACAACCTTGGTCTCGAAGACAGCCCCAAGATAACAAGGCTATTCCGAATTAAACAAAGGTTCGACAATGTGTCTGTTCGTGCATCGAATTCCACCAAAAAGGCAGCACCGCCTGTTATGTTCTCGTGCCTGAATGAATGGGAGGTTCAAACTGTACTAAAATCTGTTGGGAAACTAAAATGATCGGGCATGCGGATATGCACTGACCTGCCTCCTGAACTCAACGCGCGAAGAAACCTGTTACTGGCAAAAGCAAAAGAAATACGCGAGTCGAATGCAAGTCTTTTGCATTCGTTCGACTTAAGCAAAATGGTTCGTCTTTAAAGTTGGAAGTGAGAAATGCTAGCAATGATCAATGGATTGCATACGATGATGTTACTGTATCTTAAAGGATAACAAAAGCTGTTGAATTGAAGTAAACGCACTGAGTTAAACACTGTGATGGGTGTTTCTGTTGAACGTTCTTTGTGCTTTTTTCTAGACCTAGTAGTAGTAGTAGAAATA
Source organism: Artemia franciscana (assembly GCF_032884065.1). NCBI lineage: Eukaryota > Metazoa > Arthropoda > Branchiopoda > Anostraca > Artemiidae > Artemia > Artemia franciscana. Next base: position 2,982,200 of record NC_088874.1, read on the forward strand.
ATCAAGTTCCGTTTCTGTCCTGGTTCTTATTTTTCAGTGTCATCACATGTCTTTCTGTTTGGTACACAGTCTCGTGTAAGTAACCATCCATCCAGATTCAAACCCCCGGATTCTTTGGTAAGTCATTATATTTAGTAATTTAAATGAGTTGGGAAATACCGCTAAAAAACTACTCCGTCTCCAAAAAAGTCCCCTGGATCTTGCAAAGCATTTTTCAAAGCTGGGAATCCATAGTAAAGATGATCGTGATTTTTTTATTCCTTGCTAATCACGGAGTTGATATTTTTGGGGCTTGTGAGACATTCCTTTCTGAGTCGTCTGCCCCCCTCGCTCGTATAGATGGGTATAAACATTTATTTAAGAATAGAGAAACACGGAAACACGGTGGTATTAGTATGTTTGTTAAACATGAACTGGCAACTAAAATTATTACGGATTTTGATAACCTTTATGAAGAAATGCTTTTTGAATTTATCCTTGTGGAAATTGAAACTAAGAGTGAAACTCTGCTTTGCTGTGTGTTATATAGACCGCCTTGTGGGTCACCAGCCAAATTTTTGGAATCTCTCGATAAACTGGGTCTGTATAAAAAACTACTCGATAAATCTCGATAAATGCTAAGTCGGTATAAAAAACTACTATTTATGGGGGATTTTAACATCGACCTCCTTGCTCCGTCTAAACTCAAACAAGCTCAAAATAATTCTAGCTTAGCAAATGAATTTATTTCTTCATTCCTTAGTACTGAAATGCTTCCTGCATGCCGTATCCCTACTCGCGTCACAGACACTACCGCGTCTTTAATTGATAACTTATTCACCAACCTGGATCTGAAAACATGTGATGTGATTATTTATGATGATTCTGATCATTTTTTAATCCTTTCAGAAGTTACACTTGATAAGCCAAAAGTAGAACATCCTGAACGGAAAACTCGAAAGCTTGATGCAGAATCGATTGAATCTCTTAGAAACCAATTAAATAATATTAACCGTAGTCCGTGTTTGGATAATCAGGATGTTGATCAAGCAACTAATAATTTTATAAAAGAATTTGAAAAGGCTTTTGATCGTGCGTGTCCTGCGAAAACAAGTAAATCAAGACGCCAAGAGCCAAGAAAACCTTGGATCTCTAAAGGGATTGTCCGATCAATTAAAATAAAAAATCAACTTTATAAAATCCGAATAGAGAACCCAAGTGAAGATAACAAGGAAAAATTCAGATTATATAAAAACAATTTAACTAAAGTGATCCGTGCAGCAAAAGCGTCACATTATACGAAACTTTTTGCAGAAGCTTCGGGTTCCCCCAAAAAATCTTGGGGAGATTATCCATGGAATTATTGGAAAGAAAAAAATGTCTAAATTTCTTGAATCTATAAATCATGGTCCTGAACTGGTGTCTGATAGACCTGGTATAGGAAACGTGTTTAATAAGCATTTTGCCAATGTTGGTGTACGTACGGTAAAGGAGTCTGTAGCTGCTAATAATTCTGAACAAAGAAATAAGTTTGAAGATTACCTACCTCCATCTTCTTTGTCTTCGCTATTTTTAACGCCGACTTCAAAAGAAGAGCTGATAAACATAGTTAATCTTCTAAAACCTGGTGGAGCTGAAGGGATAGACGGTTCATCTACCCGACTGTTAAAACTAATTATTGCTAATGTAGCTGACCTCCTTGTGCATATTGTGAATATTTGTTTCAGGAGCGGGAAGTTCCCATTATGTTTGAAATCTGCACGTGTTATTGTTCTGCACAAAGGAGGAGAACCTAAAGACCCATCTAATTATAGACCTATTTCAATCCTTTCCGCGTTTGAGAAAGTTATTGAACGGTGCATTTACAAGAGAGTAAATAATTTCCTAGAAAAACACAAATACTTTAGTAAGTCGCAGTTCGGTTTTCGGAAAAGCCATTCAACGGAACAAGCCATCCTAGCGGTCACGCAATATATTCATGATGCTCTTGATCGAGGTGAAATTCCAGCATCTATATTTATTGACATAAAAAAGGCATTCGATACAATCTGTCATAAGATTTTACGGAGAAAGCTTGAGAATTGCGGTATTCGAGAACCTGCTAATAACCTGATCATGTCATTTCTGTCTGAGAGAAGCCAGTATGTTGATGCTGATACTACGAGATCTGAACTGATCTCTTTGGATGGACAAGTCGGAGTTCCCCAAGGGTCAATCCTTGGCCCCCTTTTATTTTTAATTTATATTAACGATATTGATAATTCTATGAAAGATCTCGGCCTCACGGTTCTATTCGCGGATGACACAGCCCTCAATATTAGTGGTCCTACTGAACTTGTACTACGTTTAAAAATGGAAGAAGTTTTTACATATCTGCTTGAATGGTTCGCAGCAAATAATTTATGTATTAATACATCTAAAACCAAATTCCTGATTTTCTCTCGGATTTCAAAAGCACTGCCAACTTTTAATTCCCTAACAATTGAAAAATGTGATACTACAATCAGCAGAGTCCACCATCTTCGGTATCTAGGAGTGATAGTTGATTCGAATTTAAGTTGGAAGGAGCACATAAATTGCCTGAGGGTAAAGGTTGCAAGGAACGTCGGTATGATCAGGCTTCTTAAACCTTTTCTCCCTTATGATGCCCTGCGGTGTATTTATTTTTCGCTAATTCATTCTTACTTAAATTACTGTCCTCTTGTATATTTGAATACTTTTCGATCGAATATATTACCATTGATAAGGCAGCAGAATAAAGCTCTCCGAATTCTTAAGCTTTTTGTACCATCTCCCGATTCTTGCCCTAATAAGTCGTCAACTAAAAGTCTTCCTTTTTTTTTTTTAACATTTTGCCCCTTGAATCTTTTATTGTTTTCATTCTATTTTATTTAAGAAAAAACATCATTCAAATTCCCTACCTGAATATTTTTATGAACCCGATCTATTTTCTGGAACTAATTCCGATCACGACCATAACACGCGTAATCCTTGTAAAGCCCGGCAACCCTTGATCATTTCAGAAAGATCAAGATTTTCATTGAGAAACACAATATTGAGGGTATGGCAAAGTTATCATAATGTAATCAAACTTGAACTTTCTATTAATACGCTGAAAAATAAAATAAAATCAATGCTCATAGAAAATGTTTAAAGTAAAAAAAAAAAAAAAAAAAAAAAAAAAAAAAAAAAACAAAATGAAAAAAATAAATTAAGTAAATAAATAATAAATGTGTTGTTTATAGTGGTAAATCCCAACTCAGTCTGGTGGTTTGAATCTGGAACCTGGATGGATTATGGTTAATTTATGATATTATTTTATGTTGATGTAGTTATAGCATACAGTTTATTTAATTGTCTGCCATTTGGCCTCGAGCCCTCTCTCTGCCAAATTGGCTTTTTATATTGAAATTATGTAGTAATAAACAGAACTTGAACTTGATGTTTTCTTTGAAGATCTTATAATTGACCCAATGGATTGGGATATGTGAAGCTATGATATACATTATCACAATTTAAAGACTGCGATTTTTTTTTTTTTTTAATAAAGAGTGATTTCTCAGACTGAAAAAAATATTTAACAGCTATGAATATAAAACCAGATGTAAAAAAAAAATCTTTGACAACTTTATAAGATGAGATAAAATTAGACTTATCATTGTCAAAGGGAATATGAAAGCATTGTGCAGAACGAAGAGAGGAGCGCCAAGTAAAAGGTTAAGAAATATATTTACTAATAGAGGTGGTAAATGAAAGAGGAACGAGTGTAAGAGATAGAATAGAAGATATTTGCGATTATTTGGATCTTACTTTCGCAAAATATTCATTTAGCATTTTAGTGTAATTTTCTATTTAGTTTATTAATCAGAAAGGAAACCAAACCATTAATTTTTGTATATTCTTCTTTATCTAGGAGTCTTTTGAAAGCTCACATGAACGATTTGCCAAAATCCCTAATTGCAAATCAACAAGTAAATCAATTAAAATATTCTGTTTCTCAATCCAATAATGGAGCTCAAACCCCAACCACAAAACCCAAAGAAACGATTTAAAGAAATAAGCTAATGTCAAAAATTTCCTTCAGTGATTTTCTGCAGATGAAAAGTCTGTAGAAAGGAGGGTCCCAAAGGGAATTTCCGGTGAAGGGGCGGGGTTTTCCAGCGGAATTTTCTTACGGAAAATATTTTCCGCAAAACATATTTTGCTTCAAATGTTTTTTTTTGTTCGATTTCTTGTTGTAATTTTTTTTTACAGTAGATTGGTGGAGATCGCAGTCGAAAACATACAATTTTGCTGTTATAAAAATGCAAAACAAATTGTGAAAATATAATTAGATCGATGAAAAAAATAAATTCTAGGCTATTGATTATTAACAAAACTGACTCGTAAGGTTCAATCACTTCAAAAAAGACAGTAATCTATCAGTGGATCAATATTTAAAAAAACAAGAGCTAAGTGCTCATATGGTATGAGCTCTAGCAAAATTCTAAGAATCAATAGATTGATATAAACGGAAAATCAGAGGCTTAATGCCCGTTGGGATTTAAAATAATAGCTCTGAGCCACGATGCCCTTCTAAATATGAAAATTCACTGAGATCCGATCACCCACTCGTGAGTTAAATATACCTATTTTTTTCTAATTTTCCTCTCCCTTCAGCCCCCCAGAGGGTCGAATCGGTCCCTAAATACCGACCTACGCCTGGAAGTTTAAGAATCGCTTCCCTTGACTGTAGGGGATTGTTAAAAAGCCTTGACCAATTGTCGTTGTTCCTTGCTAATCACGGAGTTGATATTTTTGGGGCTTGTGAGACATTCTTTTCTGAGTCGTCTGCCCCCCTCGCTCGTATAGATGGGTATAAACATTTATTTAAGAATAGAGAAACACGGAAACACGGTGGTATTAGTATGTTTGTTAAACATGAACTGGCAACTAAAATTATTACGGATTTTGATAACCTTTATGAAGAAATGCTTTTTGAATTTATCCTTGTGGAAATTGAAACTAAGAGTGAAACTCTGCTTTGCTGTGTGTTATATAAACCGCCTTGTGGGTCACCAGCCAAATTTTTGGAATCTCTCGATAAACTGGGTCTGTATAAAAAACTACTCGATAAATCTCGATAAATGCTAAGTCGGTATAAAAAACTACTATTTATGGGGGATTTTAACATCGACCTCCTTGCTCCGTCTAAACTCAAACAAGCTCAAAATAATTCTAGCTTAGCAAATGAATTTATTTCTTCATTCCTTAGTACTGAAATGCTTCCTGCATGCCGTATCCCTACTCGCGTCACAGACACTACCGCGTCTTTAATTGATAACTTATTCACCAACCTGGATCTGAAAACATGTGATGTGATTATTTATGATGATTCTGATCATTTTTTAATCCTTTCAGAAGTTACACTTGATAAGCCAAAAGTAGAACATCCTGAACGGAAAACTCGAAAGCTTGATGCAGAATCGATTGAATCTCTTAGAAACCAATTAAATAATATTAACCGTAGTCCGTGTTTGGATAATCAGGATGTTGATCAAGCAACTAATAATTTTATAAAAGAATTTGAAAAGGCTTTTGATCGTGCGTGTCCTGCGAAAACAAGTAAATCAAGACGCCAAGAGCCAAGAAAACCTTGGATCTCTAAAGGGATTGTCCGATCAATTAAAATAAAAAATCAACTTTATAAAATCCGAATAGAGAACCCAAGTGAAGATAACAAGGAAAAATTCAGATTATATAAAAACAATTTAACTAAAGTGATCCGTGCAGCAAAAGCGTCACATTATACGAAACTTTTTGCAGAAGCTTCGGGTTCCCCCAAAAAATCTTGGGGAGATTATCCATGGAATTATTGGAAAGAAAAAAATGTCTAAATTTCTTGAATCTATAAATCATGGTCCTGAACTGGTGTCTGATAGACCTGGTATAGGAAACGTGTTTAATAAGCATTTTGCCAATGTTGGTGTACGTACGGTAAAGGAGTCTGTAGCTGCTAATAATTCTGAACAAAGAAATAAGTTTGAAGATTACCTACCTCCATCTTCTTTGTCTTCGCTATTTTTAACGCCGACTTCAAAAGAAGAGCTGATAAACATAGTTAATCTTCTAAAACCTGGTGGAGCTGAAGGGATAGACGGTTCATCTACCCGACTGTTAAAACTAATTATTGCTAATGTAGCTGACCTCCTTGTGCATATTGTGAATATTTGTTTCAGGAGCGGGAAGTTCCCATTATGTTTGAAATCTGCACGTGTTATTGTTCTGCACAAAGGAGGAGAACCTAAAGACCCATCTAATTATAGACCTATTTCAATCCTTTCCGCGTTTGAGAAAGTTATTGAACGGTGCATTTACAAGAGAGTAAATAATTTCCTAGAAAAACACAAATACTTTAGTAAGTCGCAGTTCGGTTTTCGGAAAAGCCATTCAACGGAACAAGCCATCCTAGCGGTCACGCAATATATTCATGATGCTCTTGATCGAGGTGAAATTCCAGCATCTATATTTATTGACATAAAAAAGGCATTCGATACAATCTGTCATAAGATTTTACGGAGAAAGCTTGAGAATTGCGGTATTCGAGAACCTGCTAATAACCTGATCATGTCATTTCTGTCTGAGAGAAGCCAGTATGTTGATGCTGATACTACGAGATCTGAACTGATCTCTTTGGATGGACAAGTCGGAGTTCCCCAAGGGTCAATCCTTGGCCCCCTTTTATTTTTAATTTATATTAACGATATTGATAATTCTATGAAAGATCTCGGCCTCACGGTTCTATTCGCGGATGACACAGCCCTCAATATTAGTGGTCCTACTGAACTTGTACTACGTTTAAAAATGGAAGAAGTTTTTACATATCTGCTTGAATGGTTCGCAGCGAATAATTTATGTATTAATACATCTAAAACCAAATTCCTGATTTTCTCTCGGATTTCAAAAGCACTGCCAACTTTTAATTCCCTAACAATTGAAAAATGTGATACTACAATCAGCAGAGTCCACCATCTTCGGTATCTAGGAGTGATAGTTGATTCGAATTTAAGTTGGAAGGAGCACATAAATTGCCTGAGGGTAAAGGTTGCAAGGAACGTCGGTATGATCAGGCTTCTTAAACCTTTTCTCCCTTATGATGCCCTGCGGTGTATTTATTTTTCGCTAATTCATTCTTACTTAAATTACTGTCCTCTTGTATATTTGAATACTTTTCGATCGAATATATTACCATTGATAAGGCAGCAGAATAAAGCTCTCCGAATTCTTAAGCTTTTTGTACCATCTCCCGATTCTTGCCCTAATAAGTCGTCAACTAAAAGTCTTCCTTTTTTTTTTAACATTTTGCCCCTTGAATCTTTTATTGTTTTCATTCTATTTTATTTAAGAAAAAACATCATTCAAATTCCCTACCTGAATATTTTTATGAACCCGATCTATTTTCTGGAACTAATTCCGATCACGACCATAACACGCGTAATCCTTGTAAAGCCCGGCAACCCTTGATCATTTCAGAAAGATCAAGATTTTCATTGAGAAACACAATATTGAGGGTATGGCAAAGTTATCATAATGTAATCAAACTTGAACTTTCTATTAATACGCTGAAAAATAAAATAAAATCAATGCTCATAGAAAATGTTTAAAGTAAAAAAAAAAAAAAAAAAAAAAAAAAAAAAAAAAAAAAAAAAAAAAAAATGAAAAAAATAAATTAAGTAAATAAATAATAAATGTGTTGTTTATAGTGGTAAATCCCAACTCAGTCTGGTGGTTTGAATCTGGAACCTGGATGGATTATGGTTAATTTATGATATTATTTTATGTTGATGTAGTTATAGCATACAGTTTATTTAATTGTCTGCCATTTGGCCTCGAGCCCTCTCTCTGCCAAATTGGCTTTTTATATTGAAATTATGTAGTAATAAACAGAACTTGAACTTGATGTTTTCTTTGAAGATCTTATAATTGACCCAATGGATTGGGATATGTGAAGCTATGATATACATTATCACAATTTAAAGACTGCGATTTTTTTTTTTTTAATAAAGAGTGATTTCTCAGACTGAAAAAAATATTTAACAGCTATGAATATAAAACCAGATGTAAAAAAAAAATCTTTGACAACTTTATAAGATGAGATAAAATTAGACTTATCATTGTCAAAGGGAATATGAAAGCATTGTGCAGAACGAAGAGAGGAGCGCCAAGTAAAAGGTTAAGAAATATATTTACTAATAGAGGTGGTAAATGAAAGAGGAACGAGTGTAAGAGATAGAATAGAAGATATTTGCGATTATTTGGATCTTACTTTCGCAAAATATTCATTTAGCATTTTAGTGTAATTTTCTATTTAGTTTATTAATCAGAAAGGAAACCAAACCATTAATTTTTGTATATTCTTCTTTATCTAGGAGTCTTTTGAAAGCTCACATGAACGATTTGCCAAAATCCCTAATTGCAAATCAACAAGTAAATCAATTAAAATATTCTGTTTCTCAATCCAATAATGGAGCTCAAACCCCAACCACAAAACCCAAAGAAACGATTTAAAGAAATAAGCTAATGTCAAAAATTTCCTTCAGTGATTTTCTGCAGATGAAAAGTCTGTAGAAAGGAGGGTCCCAAAGGGAATTTCCGGTGAAGGGGCGGGGTTTTCCAGCGGAATTTTCTTACGGAAAAGATTTTCCGCAAAACATATTTTGCTTCAAATGTTTTTTTTTGTTCGATTTCTTGTTGTAATTTTTTTTTACAGTAGATTGGTGGAGATCGCAGTCGAAAACATACAATTTTGCTGTTATAAAAATGCAAAACAAATTGTGAAAATATAATTAGATCGATGAAAAAAATAAATTCTAGGCTATTGATTATTAACAAAACTGACTCGTAAGGTTCAATCACTTCAAAAAAGACAGTAATCTATCAGTGGATCAATATTTAAAAAAACAAGAGCTAAGTGCTCATATGGTATGAGCTCTAGCAAAATTCTAAGAATCAATAGATTGATATAAACGGAAAATCAGAGGCTTAATGCCCGTTGGGATTTAAAATAATAGCTCTGAGCCACGATGCCCGTCTAAATATGAAAATTCACTGAGATCCGATCACCCACTCGTGAGTTAAATATACCTATTTTTTTTCTAATTTTCCTCTCCCTTCAGCCCCCCAGAGGGTCGAATCGGGGAAAATAACTTTTTGCAGCTTTAATCTAAAAAAAAACGGTAAACAAATTGTGAAAATATAATTTGACAGATGGATAAAATAGATTCTAGGCTATTGATTATTAACAAAACTGACTCGTTAGGTTCAATCAGTTCAAAAAAGACAGTAATCAATCGGTGGATAAATATTAAAAAAAAAAATAAAACCGTAATTACGGGTCATTAGAATTATATCACAGTATACGCAGACATACAGAGTATATAAAGACGCTTTAAAAACAACTAAAGACTTGTTAAAACCTTGTTTGTCGTGTAAATCAATTCAGGTATAATCAGGTAAATCATCCATATAATCAGGTAAATCAAGTATGTAAAATCAATAAGGCCTCCCCCCTTATTGATTTTAATTAATATTTAGAAATGAACGCTCTTAGAATCTAACAGAAATTTGGGGCGGGGGGTGTCCTAGGAAAAAAAAATATCAAACTATCCTGAGATGACAAAAAAAAACACCGATTAATTTTATTACAGTATCTTTATTACTAACCCGCCTTTTGAATATATTGGGAAAAATATATGCTGAACCTATAGAGAAAACGCGTCAAATGAAAGTAAAAAACAGCTCAGTTTTGAAAAGAAACGGAGACGAGTTTTAAAATTTACCTCCCCCCTCCAGCCTCCAAACTGTTTTAAATTGAAAAAACAGCACTGTATTACAAAGTGGATCTCGTTCACTGTTTTATCGAATTTTAAGATCAAATCCAAAAGGCACAGGCAACTCTTCAAGTAGTACTGAATCTTTGCTAGATAATTTGCTACTCTATACGAGTCAAGTGATCCAAATTCATTACCCCACATCTTCTTGAAGGTCCTAGGCGCTTAGGGGATGGGGAGAAGTAGGTGATGCTTGAGACCAGTAACGATTCATCTGTAATGTTTGCAGACTGAACAGATTTAAAGCCTGTACAACATCATTCATTTCTCAACTGATTTTCAGCAAAGAATTTCCAGTCTATTTCTTTTGAAGTGGGACGCTCTTCTTGCTTTCTGGAAACGGCCTCAGCAAGCAATTGGTAAAGCTTTTGGGCATCATTTATTATCGCGAAAGTTTCAGTTTCCGTTGCTACCACATCTCAAATATTTTAACTTGTCCAATTCCAAGTATCCATTTTTGGGTTTGGTTGTTGAGGCACGTCTTACCTCTTTGATAATGGATCCAACCATTTCTTTAAATTAAGAGCAGCAATACTAGATCGTAATTAGGATAGTTTTGAAACTTTGCCGAGGTTGGCTAGAACAGCAAAACTTTTACTGGGGAATAAAAAACCTTAGGGAGAAAAATCTTTGGGATATCAATTTGGAGAGGGGGGGGGGTTCAAAAGGTCCGTGACCTAGAGTGTTTGACATCATAGGAGATTTACTTTGAGCCCAGGAGATAATGAAAGTAAAACTCAAATAACTAGATTTTTTTTTTTTTTTACGTCACATCAAATTACACCGCATGCCAAAGCTATTACACAAAATCCGAATAGGATCAAAAAATATAAAATCTATAACCCTGAATTTAAGTGTTTATGGACCCACAATGTGAGGCGCTTGCGTATTCTTAGACTAACATATTCCTGCTCATGTCCCTCTTCACTGGGAGGACCTTCTGATCCGTCTACCAGTATTTGCTCTTATGTCCCTACTTTACTTACTACACGGAATTGTTATTATGTTTCAAAAACGTTGGTTTTAAATTACTCCATTTGAAAAACCAGAAAAGGGGTCTGGATCTGTTTAATGATTTATTTCCTATAATAGAGCTACTTCCTAGAACGAACCCTTCCGGATGTCTTGAATATATGTAAAAAATTCAAAATTCTGAGCATTTTGGTTTGATATTTATTGATTTACTTAAGCCCCCCCCCCTCCCCAGTCTTCAGGTTTTTCTTAATCTTATTAAAATTGACATCCCTTTTCCATGCATGTTTTTGCATCAATCTTATCAGGGGGACTCTCTTAGGTCCCTCTTAGATCTTAGATCTGCTTCTTTTGTTTCTTATTTTTGGTTCCTTTCCCTTCAGCTAAAAATAACCCCGTCTCTCTCAATAAATTTTATCGTTCCTTTGTACCAGCTAATGTTTGCTTTTCAATATCATAACTTATTTTTACAATCTAAATCCCCATGCCTCCAGCTCGGGGAAGCTTTCTCACCTTCCTCCTTAAATTGCTACCATACATTGTTCATTCAAATTTTTACTTTTTGGTACTGCTTTTATACATTCCACGCGTGTTTTTACCTTTCATCATTTGATGTTCACTGCTCAAACCTCCCTCCCACCCAATGGCCGAACTACCTTATTTCTCCTTTATTTAGAGCTAAGCTTTCCCAGACGAATTTATACCTTTAATTAGGGCGTATTTCAGCTTCAATTACACCGTTTAGGTAATACCAAGAATACTGATAGCAGATTTTTACCAGCCTCTATGTTTTCTTCGGGTCATAACCAACACCAGGTAGGCTCTCATGGCAACTTTTGACAGTTGCTCTAAACTGGGAAAACGCAGATCTTGAAAATTTTTCACGTAAAACGATATCATTGACATTAGTACATAAACTTTTGCTTATGGCCCTTCAAACTTTTGGATTAAAAATAAGGCTTGTGTTTTCAAAGCTTTAGTGCCTAACACTGGAATTAAGAAAAAATTAATGTTTTTGAATTCACTGAAGTTCACTTCAATGAAGTTCACTTTTTACCAGGCATTGATAGAACATTTTAGAAGGTAATAATCATTAGAGATTTCACTAATTTGTTTATGCTTATATAAAAGGAGCAATTCTCAAGACAAGCTATATCATTTAACTGCAACTACGTGAAGTCTCTAGGAATAAGAAAGAGAAATTATAATTTATGAAAATATGTCTTTTGTACAGACCTATGCCTTCAGGCACAAGGATATGTCTCAAGAGTGTGTTACCGAAAGAATTGGCGGAGGGGGGGCTATTGAACAATTTGGGAAATGTTAGACTATAGCTTTTGCAGAAAAAAATTAAAAATTTTGTAATATAATGAGAAAAAAAAAACAAAGAATCGACAGTTAATTTTGCAAATTTAACATGGCCCTTCAAATTTGAAGTTCACAAAATTTTTATTAAAAGTTGAACAGCAAAAAGTGAATATTAACAAAAAACTATATACATTTACTGCTTTAAGAAAACTATGAAACAAACACAGCAAGAAAATAAGTAGTATATGCAACAAACTATAGAGATTAAAGATCGAATTTTGAAAGCATATATCACCCAGATAAAGAGTGATCGAGGATTAAAAAAATTATAGTAGGTGTGGAATTTTTACTTTCCTTTCAAACGAAGTGACATCTTCTTACTTGAAAAGTTGAATTAGGGTAAATGCTATTGAAATATTTATAATATAAATGAAATCACAGAGAAAAGGAAAATGTTGATAGAATAACATTGGTTCTAGCAACAACTGATTTTAATTATAATGTTTTGAGTTGAAGCAACAAGAAATATGTATTTTGTATTCAGACATCATACTCACTCGTTAGTTTTATCCAAACAATACTAGCATATAGCTGTGATGGCACATTGGGATTGGAAATACAACAGATCAGTCATTTATGACAAGTTGATATTGCCATCTATATTCTTTGAAAAAAACCATACATCTGAAACATAGGTAGCGTTGACTATGAGATAATTGCTGATAAAATCATATAATTTATCCTTAAATTTTATAGTTCAGAATTTAATGCGAAATATTCAGTTTTGTTTCGAAAATTTTGTATATCTGATTCGTTGTACCCACAATGTTTTATACAGACTTGGCAAAAAAAAAATTAATAGTCTATTGTGGCAACCAAAAAAAATTTACAAAATCGTCAGTAAATACTAGTTGAATATTTCAATTTCAATTTATATGTACTTAACATCGAATATAATGCACACATTCTGAATATACTATAAAGAATGCAACAATTAAGAGTAAGAAAAAAAACTAGATCTACGTAGCAAGGCCAACGTGAGGTGATGCGGCAACCTTTGTTCGGCTTCGCCAAGTAGTGTTGCGAGAACACTCGCAACACTTTGGTTTTTTTCCCTCGCTTCGATTAAACGCTGAAGTTGTTAAGTTGTGAAGCTGTTAAATCCCTTACATTTCTTACCACTGAGAAATTGGTCTTACCATCAAATACACAGGAAACAAATAATAGGTACGCAAACTAGAACCACATTTTTGTATAGCCTACTGTTTGAAATATGGTCAGTCAGTTGGGTACCCAAAACAATCTATTGGCATTTTCTCAAAAAAACATCTTAAAATCTTCCTCTTCTTTTGAAGCCCCTATACTTCAGAACCATACTTAACTCTATCATCAATTTAGCTTCCAATATTCTAATCTGGGCTTGAAGACTTTTCTTCATATCCTGTCAAACTTTTTTCAACAGTGGAAAAATATCCTGGGACTTAGGTGTTCAGGTGTCGGGTATTCGGTTAGGTATTAATTGTAGGTATTAGGTATTCAGTTAGGTCAATTAAGCTGTCTGCTTGATCAATGTTTCGTTACCCAGTGTCACCTGTTCATTTTGACTTACTCCTAGCCTTAGCAACCTAGTCTACTAAACATTAATTTTCAAACCTATTGTAGCATCCTGAACTTGCAAAACGTCTAGAAGCTCATTCATTGTCCTCATACTTTCATCTAGGATGCTGAAATCATCCACAAAATCTAACTCCAAGAAATATTTACTTCCCCCATTGGTTCCATGTTTTACATTAGCCTTTGCTTATCTCCTTAGGCCCAAGTCCATCAAAATAATCTATGCAAATAGGCAGAGAACACAAAACTGCTTAACTCTTGATTTTGAACAAAACCAGCTACTAACCTCTATTACTACCTTGACTTTAGCTTTGTTATTTATGTACATAGCACTGATTACTTTGATGTATTTGTTTGTTGGGCTACACCATAAAAAGAAAATACCTTTGATAAAGGTCTTCAATAAGCTGAATCAAACCATTGCTCATAATCTATAGAAATGACGACTAAAGGTAATTGATAACTCAGGCACTTCTTAATTATTAATGTCCTAGTAAAACTGTGTACATTCTCTATGCTTCCTAAAAGCACACTGTTCTTCTCTTAAAGTTTTGTCTACTGTATTTCCTAGTCTACAAATTATACCCTGGATTGCAGTCACTAGCAATAGGACAAATCCTGTGTTCTTACTATGATTACCATCATAATAATTAATTAGCTAGACTGTGGAAACTTTTTAATTAGAAAGGCTGTGGCTGATACCTAAAAATAAACAATTTGCTTACATCACTTTTGTTCTACAGAGGTTTCAATTAGGATTTTCTTTAAATTCCTAGGTGCTACCCTTTTTCATAAATCACATTCATAATCTTTAGTGACTTATTTCTAAGCCCATAACCACCATATTTAAGAACCCCTTTTACCAATTATCAGCACATGGGGCATTATCATGTTTTAATCATTTTAGTACTGTCACTAATTGTTCCTCACAAAATAAATCATCCTTCAAATTTCATCGTCCTAGCTCATCTGGAATTGCTTAAACCAGCAAAACCAGAACAGACAGACAGACCGACCGACAGAATTTGCGCTCGCTATAAGTCACTTGGTTAATACCAAGTGCCATAAAAACCAATAAAAAAAATGACTTTCATCCCAACCCAAATCAGAGCAAACGGTCCCAACCAAAAATCTACCACCTTTTCAAGGGGAGAGGCGTACACCCCTCGCTCTCTTTCCTGCCTGGATCCATCACTGCTTCTAAGGTCCCTTACTCAAAACGTGTCAAAAACTTGAACAATTAATCAGCGGCTTTTTGAACAGATTTCTTTAATAAGGGAATAGGATACTGACTTTATTCAATTAAGTCCTTTAACACAGAAGCCTCAAACTAGAAAATCTGACAAGTTCCTTTGAATCGATCTGACTTCTGAACAACTCATGTAAACTAGTGGGAGGGATATTTTATTTAACCTCTTCTTAGTTTCTGAGTTTCGTCAAAGGCTCATAAGAGCTCCAAAGAAAACCAAGAGAAATGGGTAAGAATTTCCTACTTTCATTTTTGCTTTCTAATGTAGTTGGAATTCTATTAATGTATTGGAATTCGTTCTATTTCTTTAGCTTTTGGTTTCTGTTTCAAATATATTTACGGTCCAATCCTAATTCTTTCCCTTATAATCCTAATTTAACTTTAACATACTCTTTAAATTTTTGCCTTAGAACCATTTTTCTTATTTCACTGTCCATGTGGACTGAATAGTCCCAGGATGGAACCTCAAATTATGTCGATTTATATCAATTTTTTATTCATGTCAATCAATAGAACTGGCTTTACAAACCTACTTCAAAAAGAAGATTAGCTTTAGGGTAATTAGTGTTCTCGGTCTGGTCAGACCGATAGTAAATAAAAAGAGCTAAAAGAGCTTGCTGTTTCCTTTTCTTCTTTCCTTTCGTCAATTTTTAAGTTGTTTGAATCCTCGTTAGAATCTTGTTTTCCTGCAATTGATATTCAAATGAATTTCATTTCAGAAATTAATGCTCACATTTACAAAACAGTTCTCTATAACAGTATTATAAACAGTATTCTATACTCCAGGACATGTATCAATTAAATCCTTTAAGAAGAGTCTAACCGTCATGGACTGACAGAATAAGAAAAGTGGATATGGATTATTTGTGATAAATATAGTGATAAATATGTGATAAATATGGATTATTTGTAGGGAACGAAATAAAGAATTATAATTTTTTTCTTTAATAGTGACAAAAAGGGAAATCTTGTTTAATAGTTTTTGTGTGGATACTAAACTCGTCGGAGAAAAAAAAATAGAACTTGAAATTTTCGATCAAATAAGCCTCCTTCTAAATTGATGACAACCCCATCCACAATAACCTTATATGCCCCAGGACACATCTTAAAACCCTTTCCCAAAGCTTAGGGGACTGTGTCAACCCCAGAGGCATTTTTATATAAGACGTCGACTTATAAATAGATTATAGGCTATTGATTATTAACAAAACTGACTCGTTAGGTCAATCACTTCAAAGAAGACAGTAATCAATCAGTGCCTAAATATTAAAGAAAAATAAAACGGTAATTACGGGTCATTAAAATTATATTAGAATATACGCAGACATACAGAGTATATAAAGACGCTTTAAAAACAACTAAAGAAAAAATCAAACTATCCTGAGAAGACAAAAAAAAAACACCAATAAATTTTTATTACAATATCTTTATAGCAGCCTCGCCTTTTGAATATGTTGGGAAAGTATACACTGAACCTATAGAGAAAACGCGTCAAATGAAAGTAAAAAACAGCTCAGTTTTGAAAAGAAATGGAGACGAGTTTTAAAATTTACCTCCCCCCACCAGCCTCCAAATTGTTTTAAAATTGAAAAAATAGCACTGTATTAAAAAGTGGATCTCGTTCACTGTTTTATCGAATTTTAAGATCAAATCCAAAAGGCATAGGCAACTCTTCAGGTAGTACTGAATCTTTGCTAGGTAATTTGCTACTCTTTACGAGTCATGTGATTCACATTCATTACCCCATATGTTCTTGAAGGTCCTGGGCGCTTAGAGGAAGGGGAGAAGTAGGTGATGCTGGAGGCCAGGAACGATTCGTTGGTAGTGTTTGAAGACCGAAGAGAGTTAAAGTCTGTTCGACATCTTTCAGTTCTCAACATCTTATCAGTAATGAATTTCCAATCTGTTTCTTTTGGAGTGGGGCGCTCTTCTTGCTTTCTAGAAATGGTCTCAGTGAGCAATTGGTACAGCTTTTGGGCATCATTTATTATCTCAAAAGTTTCAATTTCCTTTGCTACCCATCTAAAATATTATTACTTATCCATTTCCAAGCATTTATTTTTGAATTTGGTGGTTGAGCCACCTCTGACTTCTTTGTTAGTGGATCCAACCATTTTTTTTTAAATTAAGAGCAGCAGTACTAAATCGTATGGGGCGGTTTTGAAACTTCACTGAGGTTGGACAGCAAAACGTTTGTTGGGGAATAAGCAGCTCTAGGTGCAAGCTTTAAAATATCAATTTGGAGAGGGGGCTTTAAAAAGGTCCGTGACCAAGAGTGTTTAACATCTTCGGAGCCATAATTTGAAAGTGAAATTGAAATAAATAGAACTTTATTGATTTTTTTACGTCACATGAAAAAAAAACCGCATGTCAGAGGTATTAGACAAGATCCGGATAAGATAAAAAATATGAAATCTATAACCACCAAATAAAAAGCAATTAGGGGTCCAAAATGTGAGGCGCTTGCATATTCTTAGACTAACATATTCCTGTCCATGTCCCTCTTGACTGGAAGGACTTTCTTATCCATCTACCAATATTTCCTCTTATGTAGCCTACTTTACTTACAACACGGAATTGTTACTATGGTTCAAAAATGTTGGTTTTAAATTACCCTAAGTGAAATACCTGAAAAGGGTTCTGGGTCTGTCTAATGAGTTATTTCCTAGAATAGAACTAACCCTTCCAGATGTTTTTAAAATACGTAAAAACTTCAAAATTCTGAGCATTTTGGTTTGATATTTATACATTTTCTAAAGCAACCCCCCCCCCACTCCCCGGTCTAGTCTTTTCTAAATCATATTAAAATTGCCATCTCTTTTACCTGCATATTTTTGCATCAAATTTATCAGGACTTTCTTATACCCCTCTTAGATCTTGACACTGCTTCTTTTCTTACTTATTTTGGGTCCCTTCCCCTTCAGCTAAAAATTCCCCCGTCTCCCTCGGTAAATTTTATCGTTCCTTTGTACCAATTAATGTTTGATTTTCAATATCATAACTTATTTTTACAATCTAAATCCCCAAGCGTCCAGCTCAGAGTAGCTTTCTGACCTTACTCCTTAAATTGCTACCGTACTTTGTTCATTCAAATTTTTACTTTTTGGTACTACTTTTATACATTTCAGACGTGTTTTTACCTTTCATCATTTAATGTTCAACTCTCAAGCCTCACCCCTCCACTCCCCCAAACGGCCAAACTACCTAAAGCTAAGCTTTCCCGAAAGGATTTATACCTTTCATTAGCTCCGGTTTCAGCTTCAATTACACCGGTTACGTAAAGCAAGAACACTGACAATAGATTTTACCAATCTCTTGGTAAAATTTTTCTCTGGGTCATAACCAACACCAGGTAGGCTCTCATGGCAACTTTTGACAGTTACTCTAAACTGGGAAAACGCAAATCTAGATCGCTTGTCAGCTAATCAACATCACTGTATGGAAAAGACATTTCCTTCTGGGTGGTATGTCTGTTATTTGTCTCATGGACATTTTAGACAGATGAATTTGGGGTGAGTGATTTGTTAAAATTTAAAATTTCTCAAATAAAAACAATATCTATGATTTTAGTTACATTTTTCCTATAGCCCGTTAATGTTCGTAAATAAATACTTAAAACTTTTAAATTATAAAAAAGGATTCTATTTTCAAAGTTTTATTGCCTCATACTTGAATCAAGAAAAAATTAATGTTTTTGAATTTAATTTCAGGTATAAATTTTAGTTTCATTTAAAATTATATTTAAATATTCAATTTTGTTCAAAAAGTTATTTTTAAGTTTAAATTATGTCTTAAATATAATTTAATTGATTTGTTTCTATCGGTTGTCTAACTTTAAAACCTCTTTTTCTTCCCTCTCTTTCATAACATAATTTAAACTATGAAATCTAAACCTTCCTGAATTAAGTAATTATCCTTCATTTATTTGACAGAAGTCCATTAACAAACCCATCTATTTGTTGTCAATTTTCTTTCTCACCTGTAATAGATTTACATCTTTAGGCTAATTTAAAACAGATAGATTTTAGAATTAAAATCAAGTTGGTGGCCTTAGAATAAAAGAATTAAGAGCCCTGGCTAATTGAAAAAAAAAGAGCTAAGAGCTCATATGGCACTTGTGACGAGGCAAGAAGAGCTAAGAGCCAAGAGCCCATATGGTATGAGCTCTAACAAAATTCTAAGAATCAATAGATGGAATTAAAAGGAAAATCAGAGGCTTAATACCGGTCAGGATTTAAAATAAGAGCTCTGAGTCTCGATGTCCTTCTAAATATCAAAATTCATGATCCGATCACCCACTCGTAAGTTATGAATACCTCATTTTTTCTAATTTTTTCTCTCCCTTTAGCCCCCCAGATTGTCGAATCTGGGAAAACGACTTTATCAAGTCAATTTGTGCAGCTCCCTGACACACCTACCAATTTTCATCGTCCTAGCACGTCCAGAAGCACCAAACTCGCCAAGTCACTGAACACCTCCCCTCAACTCCCCCAAAGAGAGCGAATCCAGTACGGTTACGTCAATCACGTATCACGGTCATTTGCTTATTCTATCCCCCAAGCTTCATCCCGATACCTCCACTCCAAGTGTTTTCCAAGATTTCCCACTCCAACTCCCCCAAAAGTCAAAAGATTGGTCGGGATTTGAAATAAGAGCTCTGAGACGTGAATTCCTTCTAAATATCAAATTTCATTAAGATCCGATCACCTAGTCGTAAGAAAAAAAATAACCCAATTTTCACGTTTTCCAAGAATTCCGGTCCCCCCCCCCAAACTTCCCCCAATGTCACAGGATCTGGTCGAAATAATTAAAATTAGAGCTTTACAGCACAAGATCCTTTAAATATCAAATTTCATTAAGATCTGGTCAACCTTTCGTAAGTTACAAATACCTCATTTTTCTAAATTACCCCCTCCCCCACAACTCCACCAAAGAGAGCAGATCCAGTCCGGTTATGTCAGTCACGTATCTTGGACAGGTTTTTATTCTTCCCATCAAGTTTCATCCTGATCTCTCCGCTTTAAGTATTTTCTAAGATTTCCGGTCCCCCCCCCTTCCAACTGCCCCCCCCCAATGACACTGGATCCGGTTGAGATTTAAAATAAGAGATCTGAGTTACGAGGTCCTTCTAAATATGAAGTTTCATTAAGATCCGATCAATCCTTCGTAAGTTAAAAATACGTTATTTTTTTTAATTTTTCAGAAATAACACCCCCCCATAGAGCGGATCCGTTCCAATTATGTAAATCACGTATCTAAGACTTCTGGTTATTTTTTCCACCTAGTTTCATCCCGATCCCTCCAATCAAAGCGATTTCCATGATTTTAGGTTCCCCCCCCCAAAAATCCCCCCTCCCAATGTCACCAGATCAGGTCGGGATTTAAAATAAGAGCTTTGAGATACAATATCCTTCTAAATATCAAATTTCATTGAGATCCGATCACCCGTTCTTAAGTTAAAAATACCTAATTTTTTCTAATTTTTTTAATTAAACCCCCCCCCCCCTTCCCAGCTACACCAAAGAGAGCGGATCCGTTCCGATTATGTCCTTCAGGCATCTAGGACTTGTGCTTATTTTTCCCACCAAGTTTCATCCCGATCCCTCCACTCTAAGTGTTTTCCAAGATTTTAGGTTTCCCCGTCCCCACTCCCCCCCCCCCAATGTCACCAGATCCGGTCGGGATTTAAAATAACAGCTCTGAGATACGATATCCTTCCAAATATCAAATTTCATTAAGATCTGATCAACCGTTCGTAAGTTAAAAATACTTCATTTTTTCTATTTTTTCCGAATTAATGGGCCCCCAACTCCCCCCCCCCCCCCAGATGGTCAAATCGGGAAAATGACTGTTTATAATTTAATCTGGTCCAGTCCCTGATATGCCTGCCAAATTTCATCTTCCTAGCTTACATGGAAGTACCTAAAGTAGCAAAACCGGGACCGACAGACAGACAGACAGACAGAATTTGCGATTGCTATATGTCACTCGGTTAATATCAAGTGCCATAAAAACGAAAACTGATAGTCTGAGTAAGAGGCAAAGCTGGCAAAAGCCTTTTTCTTTTTAAGCATCAGGGTAATGAGAGTTTTTATGGATTTTCAAGAAAAACCTCGTACCTTACCCCGAACATAAGACGATACTCATCATCTATAGTTTCAACAGACTCAAACTCTTATTATCCATGATCAACCCCCTCGAAGGAGAAATAGAAGCTAAAACCGTCTTGTTGTCTTACTGAAAAATGCAATATTCTCAATTATATTTAAAGTTCACTTTTTACCTGGCTTTGAAATAGCATTTTACAAGGTAAAAACCACTGAAAATTTAGATTATTTTTTTCATGCTTATAAAAAAAGGAGTAATTCTCGAAACAAGCTATATCATTTTACTGCCACTACGTGAAGTCTATAGGAATAAGAAAGAGAAATTATAGTTTATGAAATATGTCAATTCTGTAGAGAGCTGTGCCTTCAGGCACAAGGTTATTTCTCATGTGTGACATACCGAAAGAATTGGGGGGTAGGGGGCTATTGAACAATTTTGGAACTGTTTGACTATAGTTTTTGCAGAAAGAAAACAGATCCTAAATTGTGAAATATAATGTGACAAAAGCAACAAAGAATCTACAGTAGACAGTTTTGAGAATTTAATGTGACCGTTCAAAGTTGAAGTTTGCAAAATTCTTATTAAAAAATAAACAACAAAAAGTGAACTTTAACAAAAAAAATAATATGAAAAAAACTTCGTTTTCTTAAAGAGTTAAAGAGGCTGCGTCCCAAAGTCGAACCTTAAAACGTACAGGAATTAGAAGAGGCAGTTGGGGGGCTGCCGCCCCCCAAACCCCCAGCTTTTAAAGACTCTTTTGTACAGGTTTTTTTTTGTGGGGGGACTTCATTGTTACTAATTACTAGTTTCGGCGCAATGGTTCTCCTGTCCTCTTGTGTTTAACATTTTTCGAAGTTATTCCATTATTCATTCATTTCAATTTTTTGTTAATTAAAAGAGGGCCATTCCGAAGCCAAGAGCGGGGGGTTAGCAAAAAAACAAAAAACCTGTACAAAAGAGTCTTTAAAAGCTGGGGGTTTGGGGGGCGGCAGCCCCCCAACTGCCTCTTCTAAATCCTGTACGTTTTAAGGTTCGACTTTGGGACGCAGCCTCTTTAACTCTTTAAGAA
Organism: Artemia franciscana; assembly: GCF_032884065.1. Classification (NCBI taxonomy): domain Eukaryota; kingdom Metazoa; phylum Arthropoda; class Branchiopoda; order Anostraca; family Artemiidae; genus Artemia; species Artemia franciscana. The sequence goes on from NC_088874.1 coordinate 3,004,368, forward strand.
AACGAAGTTTTTTTCATATTATTTCTGTACGTTTTTCTACAATCCATGGTGGATGTAATTTAATAATTCCTATACTCCTCGTACAGGAATTAGGAGAGGAACTTGGGTGGCTGCCGCCCCCCCCCCCGCTTTTAAATCATTGTATAAAATAGAAAAAAAAATAGATAGAATGACCGAAATGTTTCTTTTGCTCATAAGAAGCTAATATTCTGTTTCCTCTCAATTGATAAGCTGTCCAGGTGTTATCAAAATTATACACTTTTATTTTGATGTTGTGAAAAAAAACCGCCCGTAAGGGACTTGAACCCTAGACCCGAGGATTAAAAGTCCCACGCTCTACCGACCGAGCTAATCACTTGCATGTGTGTAAATATAACTTCTCAATAACTTTAAAAAATTTCAAATTAACATGGGCTCTTATGGAGAGAAATGCGTTAATTAAGTAGCTAATGCGTGGTTTCTGGAAAACAGGGAAGGAGTTATCGGATCGAGCTGAAATTTCGCGGATAAGCTCCTGGGCCGTAAGGGACCTTAACTTGTGAATTTCAGCCCGATCAGACAACGTTAAAAGGCGGGAAGGGGTGAGGTTGGGGGGTCGAAACTTTCGGGGGGTTAAGATTTTCCTACGAAACTTTCCAGGAAAATTACTCGGAGAATTCCGCATCGAATGAGTCTTCGTACACCCAGATCCGATGTCGGCTGTGACCTGTAGGCGTCTAGAAAAAAAAAGAAAATGAATTTTAAGTGGCTATGCGTGGTTTCTGGAAAACAGGGAAGGAGTTATCAGATCCAGCTGAAGTTTCGCGGATGAGCTCCTGGGCCCTAGGGGACCTTAACTTGTGAATTTCAGCCCGATCTGACAACGTTAAAGGGGGGCTGGGGTTGACGGGTCGAAACTTTCGGCCAGATTTTCCCCATTAAGGAAAAGTTGGAGGGGAATGAAATTTGGCAGGTTTCTTAGTTGGAGCTCGGGCTACAAAATGCATCCCTCCCCATCCCTCTGCGACCACTGGAACCGAAGATCGCTTAACATTGTCGTGGGTCGCCTCTTTATAGAGGCACGAGTGTGCCTCCTTGACTATATACATTTACTGATTTAAGAAAACGGTATAACTAACGCAGCAAGAAAACAAGTAGTGTATGCAACAATTTATAGAGATTATGGATCAAACTTGGAAAGTATATAACACTAAGATAAAGAGTGATCGAGGATTTAAAAAAAATTATAGTAGGTGTGGAACTTTTACTTTTCTTTTAAACAAATGACATCTATTTATTTGAAAGATGAATAAGGGTAAATGCTATTGAAATATTTATAATATAAATGAAATCACAGGAAAATGTTAATAAAATAACATTGGGCCTAGCAATAACTGATTTTAATTATTATATTTTGAGTTGAAGCAACAAAATAATAGATATTTTGTGCTCAGCCATCATACTCACTCGTTAGTTTTATCCAAACAATACTAACATAAAGTTGTGATGGCACATTGGGATTGGAAATACAACAGATCAGTTATGCCAGCATGCTGCCAGCATGCAATCTTCTTCAAGGAGATTGCGATAGAACTCGGCGACTCGATAACATTACGTCCCTGTAAAATAATAACATATGTTTAGCGTCTGTCCTTTATAAGAGGTAAAGCGTTAAATCAGTTCAGTTTAGTTTGCTCGGGGTTATTTAAAAAAAAAATATAACAGTCATAACATACATAATTCCTCATTTCTTTGCCAAAAATGCATTCCGAGTCTCTTACCGCCTCAAAACTAAATACGCACTATTGCTCTCCCTCCACTTCTCGGCACGACCATGGACCTACCAGCAAAAAAAAAAACCCTTACAAGTCCCCACCTTTTCATCCAGGAACAAACCACTCCAATCCCCATACACAAAAAAAATATACAATAATGGCTAAAATCACTTAAATATCTATATTTTTAATCAATTTAAACTAATTCAAAACAAGATGATTTTTATTCTCTTTTTGAAAGAACCATGGGAGCTCCTATCTCTCAGTTCAAGCGGTAGGGCATTGTAAGCCTTAGCGCAGACGATGTCAGTCGAAAAATCCGACCTCACTTTTGGCTTATGTCGAATATGGATCTGTGCAGATAGTCTTGTAGTTGGAAGATTCTGTTCGGCTACCAAATGGAATAGATTCCTAAAAGGCGGTGGAAGCAAGCCGGAGAGAAATCTTAAGGCGAAACAAAACAGGAAGGCTCAAACAGCGATTTCAGCGAGAGATAATCGTCTGTGCGTTTGATGATCTTCAAGACATTCTTGTGGATAGAATCCAGTTCTTTCAGATGTGATTTGAACGTCGACTACCATACCATTGCGCAATACTGTAAGTGGGGTTTATTAAGCGCATTGTAGAGAAGGGTAAGGGTTTTACGTGGGAATGTGTGCTTCAGTTTCTTCATGGTACCCAGATTACTTGAAAGCTTTAATTTTATAGCATGGATGTGAGGAAGGAGAAAAAGTTTTTCATCCACTATTGCTCCTAAATATTTTGCACATCCATTTGCTGGTCGGTGAACCTTTCCACGAGACGTCACAATTCCTGTTATTTCCGGGTGAAGAGTTCCTACTCTAGAGAATAATAGGATGTAAGATTTTTCGACATTGATGACAAGTTTGTTGGCATCCATCCATAGACAGGTCTCTTCTATGATGTTTTCAAGCTTCCACTGGAGTGAAGGCATGACGAGTCCGCAACAGGTCATTGTAGTGTCGTCAGCGAATGCTATAAGTTCATCTTGCTTGTTAGTAATGTCCTCAGATGTTTGATCAAAGCATAGGTCACAGCATTTTGGAACGTCATGGTTTGGTTTAAGGATAATAGTTAAGTCATTTACATGGACTAAAAACAAAAGAGGACCGAAGATCGATCCTTGGGGCACACCAAGTTTCACAGTAGTGTCGCTCTTACGGTCGTCATCAATATAGATGCCCCTATTTAAAAGGTAAGATTCAAACCATTGCAGGGCTATCCCTCTCGCTCTAATAAGTGCCAGCTTTCACGGTAAGAATGTATGATATACAGTTAAGTTTTCTTGATGTCAATCAATAGAGCAGCTGGCAGAAGACCTGAGTCAGGTGCCTTATTGATGAATAAGCTTAAGGATGCCAGAAAATCTTCTGTTCAATGACCAGGTCTGAAGCCGAACTGACAATTATTAAAAAATCCTTTTTTTAGAAACTGGTAAAGTAGTATTTGCAAGGGTTTTTCAAAAACTTTTGAAAAGCAGATAATATTGATATGGGTTGGAAGATCGATGAATAGTCCTGAGGGCCACCTTTATGCAGAAGGATTAGTCTTACTTTTTTTTATTATAGAAGGAAAAACACCACTTCTTAGAGACAAGTTTATCAAATAAGTTAATGGCTCTAGGATAGAAGGGAGGACTGCTTTCAGGGCTTTTGTGTGTATCTAGTCAAATCCAAATATTGATGTGCCTTTCAAGGTCTTCACAATTAGCTCTACTTCAGTTGATGTCACAGGAATTATTGCCATTGATTTGGTGCATGCTGAGCCACGGTAATGCGTGTGGGTTTTTGGTGACTTCTCGCAGAATTAGATGTATTTCATCCTATCCATGCAAAAAATGTACTGAGTTCTTTTGCGACCTGAGTGGGTTCCAAAACAGCCTCCCCGTTGACAAAAAGTCTGAAAGGCAATTCTGCTCTCTTATCATTTGGTCGCAAAATCGAATTAATGACCTTCCAGATTTTTCGTCCATCTTTCCCACTTTCCGATATTTTGTTATTCACACAATCTCTTTTTACTTTCCTCAAAAGTGAATAAAGGCATTTCTTAAACATCTCATATCTCTCTAGGTTTTCTCAGTTTGGGTGGTTTCTGTAATTTGCCCATAATTGTTTTTCTTATTTATGCACATGAGTAAGCTTTCGGTAACCCATCGACATATTGGTGTATTTTTTCTACCACGGTTTCGTGGTTTCTCTTTAAAACACGGGTAAAAATATTTACCCAATAAAGAAATATCTTACTTGTGCTGGGGTAGGGGATAGTCAGAAACCAAAATGCTACATTCAAAAATGGCTTAAAATGTGGAATATAATGGTAGAGCTTTACTTCATTTTACTTCATATTCATAAAATTCTAAATTTTCCTTTTGGGAGAATAAAGGCTTGGAAAAAACCTGGGGTTCAACACTCCAAACCATACCCATCAAACAAATATGAGTTAAATACACAAGCTGGTTATACAATATAGACACATGGAGAGCAACACCAACAGGAAGACAAAGGGACATACGGTATTTTATGATGCTTCCTTCTACTGTAATCAAGTCTAATCAATCTTGATTACAAAAGTAATCAAGTAGTGTGTTCGGCTTGTCCATGTGTCTTCTGTACAAAGGAGGAGGGCATATGAGGCAGCCTTTGTGTTCATTTTTAAAAGAAAAAATTACAAAAGCTGTAACAAACAAACACATAAAAAATTTTACTCTGCTCTCATGTTTAGCGTTTAGTCATAAGGGGGGAAATTGATTTTACGAAAAAGATATTAAAGAAAAACCTGGGGATGAACGCTAAAACATTTGCAGTGACAAGGCAGCATCCATTTAGTTCTTGGCAAATTAGTTTTTTAAAATTCTACCAACAAAGAAACTTTTACAGTAAAGTACAGCTACATTAAATACAAACAGTGCATAAATAAAGTTCAATAACAATTTAAGTTTTACACCAAAATAAACCATGCACTCAATTTTTATTTCGATTCGTATGTTTTTATTTGTCATAACATGAAAATTAAATTAAAATCATCACATTAAGCAAAATTACTGGGAATAATAAGCTATGTAGATTAATAGTTTATTATATATTGATATCTGTTCTTGAAAGCTAGGGCAATTTTGGATTTATGAGCCGTATAAAAGGAAAAACATTTAATATATATCCAATTTTTTGTAAATTGCAAATTTTACCAATGTATCTTTTTTTTACTTGATATACATAGTAACTTTAATGATGTCCAGGAACATCCTCGTTATTACCGGAAAGTTTCTACTTAATACTCTTAGAAGTTCCCGAGATATACCAAACACTTTTTTTCTAAAATATAGTAAATTAATGGTATGCTTTCCTTTCTGATAAATAAACTAATTAGAAAATTGCACTAGAATGCTAAAGGAATATTTTGCAAAAGCAAGGTCCAAATAATCTCGAATATCTAATATTCTATCTCTTACATTAACCCTATAATCAATAGTCTATCTACCGAATTATATTTTTCACAATATGTTTCTCTTTTCCTTGGATTAAAGTTGCATGAATCAAAAGAAAATCCAATATAGTATAAAAAATTTGACACATAAAATGTTGGTTTTTGTAGACATTACTATTTTAAAAAAAAAGAAAAAAAATAGATAGAATTATACATTTTTAAAGAATTAAAATGTGTCACCAATGTTAGATTTTCACATTGTTTGACAATAATGAAATCCAAAATAACCTTACATTCCCCCAGGACATAATTTACACACCTTTCCCCTAAGATCTAGGGGGCGAGGGAGGAGTGTCAACTCCAGAAGCAAAGTTTGCACAAAAGGGCTATCTCGTAGTTTGGATCAGTTAAATTTTGAGGGGTTAATGCGTCAGGGTGGAAAGCTTAGATGCCTTTAAGAAAACCTTTAAGATAGAACCTTTAATATCAAATCCTCACTCTTCCTAAGTTGATATAACTACCCCTTCAAAAGTAACCTTATATACCCTCAGGACACAACTTACGACCCTTGCCCCCAAACTCCATAGGTATGTTGCCCTCTGATCACTTTTGAGTCTTCAAAAGAAATCTAGAATTTTCTATGTCAAATCAGACTACTATGTCAATATGACCACCCCATCCAAAATAATCTTACATACCCCAAGGGCACAACTTAAAACTCTCCCCCGAGCTCGGAGGAGGGGGGCTCTGTCAATCCAAGAGTCATTGTCATAAAACACATAGACTAGCTGGGGGAAAGAGGCGCAGGAGGTCTGTAAAACTCCAATAAATTTGAACTCTAAAAGAATAGAGCTTAGAATTTCCGATCAAATGAGCCTCCTCCTAAACTAATATGACAACCCCACAATAGCCTTATATGCCCCAGGACACAACTTACAACCCTTTCCCAAGGCTTAAGGGACTGTGTCAACCCCAGAGACATTGTTATATAAGACGTAGATTTCATTTAACAAAAGGGCTATCTCAAAATTTTGCCAGATACATTTCAGAGGAAAGGCCGTTAGGGGGGCTAGTTGCTTTCTGATCACTTTTATACAACTAGAAAATTCCAATCAAGTGAGCCTCTATCGAAGCTGATATTTCCACCCTATCAAAAATAACTTTATATGCCCCTAGGTCACAACTTACAACTCTTGCCCTCTAACTTTCGGGAGCCATGTGAGCCCCAAAGGCATTTCTATATGACAGGAATCATTTTGAGCAAAGTTGCTATCGCAAAATGTCTTTTGGATATACTTGACAAAAAGAGGGCATGGAGGGGATATTGCTCTCCGATCACTATTGACTCATAAGATAGGGAACTAGAACTTTCGATTTCTTATGAAATGAGCCTCCTCCATAGTTGATACGACCAACCCTTCTAAAATAACCTAATATACCCCTGACAAAATTTACAGCCCTTCCCCGTACGCTCTGGGGGCCAGTGTTCACCGCAGAGGCATTGTTATATGACAAGTGGACTATCAAATATACTTGGGGGGAAAGGATGTTATGGGGGCTAGTTCCCCTTTAATAAATTTTAAAAGAAAACTTTTAATATCAAATCAGACTCTTCCAAATTATATATGACCCCCCCTTCCAGAATAATCTTATATACCTCCGGGACAAAACTTACAACCATAGTCCCCAAGCTCCAGGGGCCTATTGCCCCCAATCACTTTTGGCTCTTAAAAGAAAACTAGAATTTTAAATTATCAGTTTAATGAGCGTCCTCCAAAGTTGACATGACCACCTCTTCTATAATAACTCTATAGGCCCCCAGGCTACAACTGGCAACCCTATCTCCCCGGCTCTGGGAGGGCTGTTAGCACAAGAGGCATGTTTATATGACACATTGACTATTTGCGGGAAGGAGGGCAAGGGTGCCTGTGACCCTCAAATTAATTTTAACTAAAAATTTTAACTGGAATAATCAAAACTAAATTTAGCTTAAATCTAAAACATTTCAAAATCCTTTTTTTACAAGGGATCAGACGAAAAGCAAAACAATCAAAAGTTGCAGCCTTCTTCATATGTTGTGCAATTTTCTTTCCTTTATAATTCTATATATTTTCTGATTTTTAAGACAAAAATGAGAAATCAAATGCAATATAAAAGAAAAAAGTGTGGAAGTTGCTAAACGATGGTACGCCTCAACCTCCTGTTCCAATTATAGATCATTTTAGCAAAACTTATCATCGATCTATCTTTTGTCTGTGGAGTATACGGGTTTCTTCTTGCAAAAATCAGACACAGCAAGAAGTGGAAATTCAAGTTTATCATTGTTAAAATCTTTACCCTGAAAAATGAATCGAATAAGAAGTTATACATATACAAGAGCTACTCTCCACGTAGGATTATTATTCAGATTTGTAACAGATTTGAAAGAGTGTTTTTTGCGAATATTCATCACAGTCACTCATTTGAAAATGGATATATTCGAGGCTAATTAACACAATCGGTACCAGAACGGATTAAACAATAGGAAAAAATAACAGAAATATATTATTAAAGCAATAAATGGGTTTATCAGAAGAAGGAAAAACACTGTTAGGGTAAGAAGTTTTATTTTGAAAACGAGCATGCACTAAGTGATTCATTAACCACAAAAATGACTTAACAACTTCGCCTCCCCCCCCCCTCCCACCCTAGTGTGCAAATATATATATATACCTGTCTTGGATATGTGCCTTGCCTGAACTATATTTGTTTTAACATTATAAGAGTTAACTAAATTAATTTAATAAAATTAAATAATAAGTTAAGCAAACTGAATAAATCATGACAAAATAACATTAATAATGATATTCCAATGATGAAAATATCCATTATAAATAAAATGAATTTATAATTTTTAAATGAACTAATTAAGTAAAAAAGAAAATTCTGGTTACGAGGACCATGTGCTGCTTACTGCTGATAGATGGCGCTGGCTGATAGCAGGTTTTCTACGATCACGTGTGGAAACCTTTAAAAAGTAATTGTTCATGAAAAACAGAAAGTAAAAAAGTTTTGTTGTTTTCTTTGAAAACTCAGTATCTTATTAAAATTTTCACAGTTTTCCAGTGTTTTATTTAATTCTAATTATAAATATAAAAAGGCTATGGGGTCTAAGAAATTATTCAATCAGATTAACATAACGACGTCGCTTTGACATTTTCGCTTTACAATACGCACCACATTCATTTGGATTTTTGCTCTATGTTCCTTTCTATACTATTATATTAGTTTATTTATTGTATACTTTTATTTACTATCTTCCCCGAATCTCTTCCGTTCTTCTGAATCTGTTTACTTTTTTTTTTACTTTTTTGTTTCAACTCTGTAGATCTTCCAGTGGGACGATTTTCACAAGATAAATAACAATAATTAAAATATTGTATAATACGGTGATTACAGGTAATAATGATTACAATAATTACAGGTAGCATTGTTTATTTGAAAAACAAACCTGTGTCTCTTCGTCCTGTTCTGTCTTTTTCATAATTCTTAGTCGACTGGGTAGGTTCAGGAATTTTACATTCTTGGCAACATGGTTTTGGGTTCGGTTGGTACCAATAACTCTTGGGATATTGGGGCTTGAGGCATGCCAATCCATTGAAGTCAATCTACAAGTGTTCCAGTCTATGAAAATAGATACAATGAATTCTTTTAGATCTCAGGTATTTTTTTATAGAGGTTAGTCGACCAAATCAGCCTTTAGTGTGGCTGAATACAAGAGAAAGGAAAACAAATTTTCCCTTTTGTCTCTTAGTAATTTGAATTTAAGTGTTTTTATTTATATATTATCATCGCAAAGTTAGTCAGACTGGACGAAAACCTAAAAATTATTATAACCTTTTCTATGGTTCATTAAGTATTTGAAACACAGGAATTCATATTTGGGAGAAGGGGGAAGACAAATTCAACGAAACAGGCAGATTTTTTGAACAAAGACTAGTTGAGAAAAAGCAGGATCTATAAAAAAAAGGTCCTAGAGTGCCGGGACAGAAATTATAATTACCACTCGCTCTTATCACCTTTCTTATCCAGTGGTGAAATTAGGATTTTTCTAAAATCGCTAGGTATATCCCATTTTTCAAAAATCATTTTCATAATGTTCAGTAGCTTATTTCTAACCTCAGGGCCACTATATTTAAGAAACTCATTTCGCACACTATCAGCAACTGGAGCCTTGTTATTTTTTAATCCTTTTAGTACTGTCGCTAATTCTTCCTCAAAGAATAAATCTTCCTTCAAATCCAAGGTATAACAAAACTTTTCATTTCCAACTATGGTTTTCTTTCTGATCTCCAATCCAAGCTCTACAAGTTAGGTTAACCTAACCTCAACAAGTTATGGCAAGACCGCCCAATCAATTCTAAATAGTTTGGGTACAAAGTTTGGATGAAATGAGTTGATCCTTGAAGATATCAAATCATCTTAATCACTTTTATCACTTTTAAGGTTAATATCTATAAATCCATTGCAATATTAATTTCCTTATGCTAAGAAAAGAGATCTCGCTCTCTGACCCAACATGTCAGCATGAATTTTTGCAAAAGTGATCTTTGAAAAGGTATCAAAATTTGGTGGGTTGTTTTTGTCTAATTTATTTCTTAGGAAATCGTCATTCCTGATCTCCACAACTGCCAAACAGGGACAGTGTTTACAGATGCCAGGGTCTCTTAGTAGATGCCTGGTAGTCGTTGCCAGGCTGGGTTACATGCTCTTAATTTTACGAAGCATAGAATATCTGGATTCTTTTTTTGAAGAACAGTCTATTTTGTTGATACCCAAGTATAAGTGGCATAAATTTATAAAATAAAATAACCCTGATTTAGCAAAGAACTTCACAGGAGCAGATTAAATCATCAGACAGCTGGATAGGTGCAAAATGCTTTTTGATAGTATTTCTGAAAAGGGGAAAAATTTACCAGTTCAAAAAGAGATAAGTTACTATAGTATGCTTTATTTGTAGAAGGTTTACCTTTATACTTACATTACAGCTACAGAGGGCACACTTATCAAAACCAAAAGGGGGCAAGTAGGGATGCCACTTCATACTGACTGAGTAGTGCTTCCTATCACCTTCAAAATAAAAGCTTTGCATGGACAATTGCACTTTCGGGATTGTCATGTCTAAAAACAAACAATTGACGTATTTTATATCAAACAGGTCGTGGTAACTAACTGTAGTAAGGAGCGACCCGGCTCAATAGTAACCAAAACTCTAAAAAATGGAATCTTGATACCAATAGAATTTTGATACCAAAATGGAATTTTGATACCAATTTCTAAAAACAAACAATTGACGTATTTTTTATCAAACAGTTCGTGGTAACGAACTGTAGTAAGGAGCGACCCGGCTCAATAGTAACCAAAACTCTAAAAAATGGATTTTTTTTTAAACTCTAAAAAATGGATATATATTGGATATTGATACCAATAGCTACATCAAAAGAATCGCATTTTAATGCTGGTTTTAAATATATAAGTTTCATCAAGTTTAGTCTTACTCATCAAAAGCTATGAGCCTGAGAAAATTTGCGTTATTTTAGAAAATAGGGGGAAACACCCCCTAAAAGTCATAGAATCTTAACGAAAATCACACCATCAGATTCAGCGTATCAGAGAACCCTACTGTAGAAGTTTCGAGCTCCTATCTATAAAAATGTGAAATTTTGCATTTTTTGCCAGAAGGCAGATCACGGATGCGTGTTTATTTGTTTTTTTTTCCAAGGGGTGATCGTATCGACCCAGTTGTCCTAGAATGTTGCAAGAGGGCTCATTCTAACGGAAATGAAAAGTTCTAGTGCCCTTTTTAAGTGACCAAAAAAATTGTAGGGCACCTAGGCCCCCTCCCATGCTAATTATTTTCCCAAAGTCAACGGATCAAAATTCTGAGGTAGCCATTTTATTCAGCGTAGTCGAAAAACCTTATAACTATGTCTTTGAGGACGACTTACTCCCCCACAGTGCCCGTGGGAGGGGCAACAAGTTACAAACTTTGACCTGTGCTTACATATAGTAATGGTTATTGGGAAGTATACAGGCGTTTTCAGGAGGATTTTTTTGGTTGGGGAGGGGTTGAGAAGAGGGGGATATGCTGGGGGAAACTTTCCATCGAGAATTTGTCATGAGAGAAGGAAATTTCCATGAAGGGAGAGCAGGATTTACTAGCATTATTTAAAAAAAAAACAATTAAAAAAAATGTGAAAAAGATTTTTCAGCTGGAAGTAAGGAGCAGCAATAAAACTTAAAAAAAACAGAAATTATTACCCATATGAGGGGCTCACCTCCTTCTAATACCTCGCTCTTTACGCTGAAGTATTTTTAGTAATTTCAACTATTTATTCTACGGCTTTTGTGATTCAGGGGTCATTCTTAATGAATTGGGATAAAATTTAAGCTTTAGTGTAAAGAGGGAGGTACTGACGATGGGGCGAATCCCCTCATATATATATTAAAAACATGGGAATACAAAAGTTCTTTACGTAAGCTAATTTATAAGTTACGTAAATCTTTTACCAATAAAAACATTCGTAAAAAATTAAATGTTCTAGTTGCCTTTTTAATTAACCAAAAAATCGGAGGGCAACTAGGCTTCGTCCCCCGCTCTTTTTTTCTCAAAATCATTCGATCAAAATTATGAGAAAGCCATTTAGCCAAAAAAAAAAATGCAAATTTCGTTTTGATTATTCCTCTGCGGAGAGCCAAAATCAAAACATGCATTGATTCAAAAACGTTCAGAAATTAAATAAAAAAAACAAGTTTTTTTAACTGAAAGTAAGGAGCGACATTAAAACTTAAAACGCACAGAAATTACTTCGTATATGAAAGAGGCTGCTTCCTCATCAACGCCCCGCTCTTTACGCTAAAGTTTTTTACTGTTTTAAAAAGAAGAATTGAGAGAAAGAGTCAAACTTTAGCGTAAAGAACGGGGCGCTGATGAGGAAGCAGTCTCTTTCATATACGAAGTAATTTCTGTGCGTTTTAAGTTTTAATGTCGCTCCTTACTTTCAGTTAAAAAAAAACTTGTTTTTTTATTTAATCTTAATAACAGAATTGGTAAACATTTGCACTTCTTGGAGCTTCACAACCTAAACAAAAAAACAACAGTGTTTATCTTCAATAGATAAACAAAAAAAAGCAACAAAAAGAAGGGATTGAATCTAAGTTCAAGGAAGGGAGAATATACCACTTTTCAGGTCTGAAAGAAAAGCTCAGCAAGGTTTTAATAGAAAATAGACTTGTTTGGTAGAAGCGTTGGCTTAAAGAGAAATTTCAATTTCTCTTTAAAATGGTAGTTAGTAATGGTTTTGAAAATGGTAGTTAGTATATTGGCATAAAAAACGATGATAAAAAAAATGAACATAGAACTTAGCAAAGATTATTGCAGTTGTCAGGGTCAAAAAATTCTGGTCCTAGTGGAGTAAGTAATATATTTGACATGGAGGAAGGAAAATGCTTCTTTTATTTAATGACAGGACAAGACTGAATTAATTGAAAGTGTGAAGAAATTCAAAGAAAGCAAAGGTAGCATTGATTTGACTTACAATACAGCAGATTGTATAGTTCCACCTTTGCTCTATAACAAAATTGTGTTTTTGGTCAGGGACCTCTCAGATCTCCCTGTAGACAGCAAAACTCAGTACAGTTTGGATTAATGTACAAGAGAGAAGGTTCTAAATTTAACTCGGGACATTTTTTCCAGTCCAAGGGGCTTGCAACTCCCAAACATATTGCATTCTATGTCCATTTGCACTACAAGACCAGAAGCAAAGCTTTCTTTCTTCTTTTAAACATGCTGGGCATTGCAGTAAGCTTTACAACCTTACAGAGGAGACTGATTAGTGAAGCTGTTTCCATTGAAGACAATAAACCAAGCTTGTGTCTACATTCCGAATGGATTCAAGAAACGCCAACTTACACACTTTGCATTAGACAACCTTGATTGCTGATTAAATTTATTCAATTTCATTTTCATAGTTATATTATGTGCCTAAGCAGATTTACGTTTTTTTCCAAGGTTTGTTCCAAGTCACACAAAAAGTGATAAAAAAGTTATTTTTGTAACTTGTCCTGCTCCAGCTTGTTCAAAAGTAACTACAGTAGGTACCTGGAATGGTCAAAAGGCTACTACAAATTAACTTTTTCGCAGACAGCTGAAACATTCTTTATTGTATTTACTTTCTCATAGTCACCAAGAAACAGAGAATAATGAGAAAAGCTAACCAGTTTCTGAGAGCATAAGTACCATATGCTTTTATCAAAGTTTTTACCAACTTGAAGATGGTTGGAAAGGCAGATAAATTTGGAGGCCCTACCCTCCCCATTTCTGAGAGAATGTGAGCAGTAGGTTTTATTACAATTATACTAATCGAGTGAAGGTTGGAAGGGCTGCAGATAGTGGGGAGGTGAAAGATTATTTTGGGGAGAAAAATAATAATATACCCAATCTACTTCATAAAGAGGGTGTGGAGGCCCATCCCCCTTCTGACAGCAAGTGTGTTGTTGCCTTTTATCAGAACTTTTATAAACTCAATGGAGTGTAGAGGAGTTTATCTGAAAGCCCTTCCTCATCCATTTTTAGGGAAAGTTGTGCTATTGGCTTTTAAAACCTTTGACAACCTGCCAGAGGGCTTCTTTCCCTCTGATAGAACTCCGGGTGTCAATTTAGAGCAACATCTACTACAGTTGTTTCATCTAAACGGTTAATTTGTAATGTCAGCTGTAATTAGTTCAACTTAACTTCTTGTCAGCCAGGAAAGTTTGGCAAGTTGTACCTAAAGCGAAAAATAAAGGTGACTGCAAAATGTAGAGATCTCATTGCTTTACCAGCTCATCAGAAGGTTTCCATTTCAGACTTGTTTTACAATATGGATTGCTTGTATAGCGTTAAAAATAAAGCTCATGAATGTGTCAAGTGATTCAGCAGAATGTCCACCTTATTTTGATTTCAAATGTTTCTCAACTGCATATGACAATAAAGTTGATATTCATATTTCCAAGATTTGGTATATTCCAGTGGTTCCCCATTCTCTCTCTGCCCAGCAGTTGTGGAAGAAGTCAGTAAGACTTTCCAGAAAATTTCAAAGAACCAGGATTGAATTATACCATTGTCACATGCAACCAGGCTATATATATAGAATTGTACATGCCTTAAGAGTGAAAAATCTGGCTGTATATTCTGTCATTGTCCTCAGAATAGGTGGTCTTCATATTTTAATGAATTTTATGATTACAATTGGTAATATAATGAAGGGCTCTGGCTTAGAGGAGCTGATTTATGAGGCTGGAATTCTACTAGAAGTAACTGCAAACAAAGTGATGTGTGGAAAACCATATTATAAAGCCATTGCTGCTTGTACTTTAGTTCCTGAGGCTATATCTATTCTATACTGGGAAGCATTTGAAGATTTTTGCATCAAATCCGACGATTTATTGTGCATTACTATTTTCGAAGAAATTGGAGACTTACTACAGATCTTGGAAACCACAAGAGAAGATACTTGCATTGATGGGAACTTTCAGTGTCTCAGGGAAAACTAATTAGAATTTGTATTACTCCTATTAAGGTTTAAAGCCTATAGGAAGGCATCAGACCATGAGCAAACACACTTTATTCCATGAGTTTTTGCTACTCTTTTCTATTTACATTGATTTTTTTATACTTCAAATTACAAGATTTCTAGGGGTGCATTCCTCCCCCCTCTTGTGGGTACCCATTGGAAATACACAATTTCGTCTTTATAATTTCACATCAGGGAAGAAGGGTGTGGTAAATTTTTGTGGAGCTGGTTTCACAATGTGGTAGCTAAAATTACTCTGCATATTATCAAGTAGCCTATGAATTGTTTTCTTAACAAGTTTTCTTCTCAATAACAGAAAACCTAGAGCTTACCATAGAAACAACTCCAAATTTACTCCAATTGTGCTCTAATACTTAGAGAACATCAAAAGTAGAAACCTAGGTCACCCAAACTAACAAGACCTTTAAATTTAACCAGACTGCTAGGGATGTTGGCATCAGTGAGAATAGGGGAGGGGAGTGAAAATCTGTCAATATAAGACATAGAGTGGAATATGTCAAGAAGACTAAGCCTAAAATAACTAGGAACCCTGGTGTATAGAAAAAACAATTAGTCCTAACTCAAGCTTATTCTTGGACATAGATGTTAGGAACTAAGGCTAGAGAAATATCCTACAGAAATTAAAGATACATTATCCAAAGCTAAAATACAGCCCTATTGAAAAACTAGAAGGCTACATGAAAAAAAACTACATTGGTCTAGCACAAATAGCTGAAACCTTTTAAACAGCTGTTCCGACAAGTTATTAAATTATACAATTCTAGACAAGCAACTTTTTACTATTTTGGAAAGTGATTAGGTTAGGAAAATTAAACTTTAAGCATTGAACACAGTGCAAAAAATACTCTGGGAAGGTATTGCTGAGCTATTATGTTAACCATCTTTTTACTTATAAGTTTTGTAAATTTGTCTACTTAACAAGTGTAATACCTATTGACATTTTGCCAAAACAATATTAAACCCTATTTTTTTAGTTTTCAGTTTCTTTTTTTCAGGTTTTAGTTTTGAAAATAGAATTATGATAATTGCCTAGATATCTACCTCCACATAAGGAAACATATTAAGAAAACAATTCTTACATCTTAATATGAAATTTTGAAATTCTGTTTGCAGAAATTTCAAACCTCATAAATTGGGATTAATCAAAAGTCAGAAGCTGTAACCAGTTTCTTGTT
The DNA here is from genome assembly GCF_032884065.1 of Artemia franciscana. Taxonomy (NCBI): domain Eukaryota; kingdom Metazoa; phylum Arthropoda; class Branchiopoda; order Anostraca; family Artemiidae; genus Artemia; species Artemia franciscana. The sequence continues at coordinate 3,020,355 of NC_088874.1, forward strand.
CTTTATTTACTACTACTACTAATAACTCACTAAAGCACCAACCTGCCTGGGGCCAACACAGCTATGCATGCTCCTCCTCCAACCCAATCTATTCAAAGCCTCCATCTTTACACCTTCCCACAAAGTTCCCATTTCCATTAAATCTTTATTTATGACACCCTACCACTCGTGGCAAGGACAAACTGCTTTCTGTTTAGCCCTAAAAAAGTTGACTGACAAGGACAATCTTTGGCAATATGTCACCCTTCATAGGCAGAACCTGGCCTAGCCATCTCAACCTCTTTTTCACTATAGCCCTAAAAAGCAGTTTGAACTACATTTTTTTTACAGCCTACTGTTTGAAATAGGGTCAGTAGACAGGGTATCCAGAACAATCCATAGGCAATTTCTCTGGAAAACATCTAGTAAATGTTCATCTGCTTTTCAGAGCATCCATGCTTCTTTATTGAAGTGTCCTCATGAGGCAGAAGGAGTAGAGGTAGGCACTTTAAAATACTTTCCTGGGACACATTTTAGCCAGTAGATCCATCCTTGAAAGCTCCATTTTCCTAATATAGATAGGATAACAAAAAGTAGCTTGTCTACAATTTCCTTCATAATTTACCCCTTAATTCACCACAAAACAAATTTGTTACCTTCAATCAGATATTTTGCCAACCAATTATTCTGGGAATATCTTGGAAAAATTCTAGTTTAGCTACTTTTTGCTATAATGGAAAGGGATTGTCATGAAAATGAAACTTTCAGGGATAGGTCTACAGAGTAAAGTCTGTAAAGAGGGCAGTGACCTTTGATGACCATGCTATGAAAGTGAAACCTTGCAAAATTTATCATCTGCTTGAATGAATGATGCTTGTCTGTTATAGTGCCAGCCTCAAATTCTTCATCTAAGTACATTCTATGTGGAATTATTTTTTTTTACCATGTATAATTTTTTTTTCTTTGCAGTCTGCATTAGAATAGTGTCTGACCACAGATGTTAAAATGAAAACTTTGTCTTTGTCAGAGGCTGAAGAAGAGGCAATTAGATTTTTCCAAGTTAAGGGGCTGATGCCCAAAACAAAACAGTTTGTCAATGGACCCAAAATTATTTTATACTTTTTGATAAAAAGCCTTGCTGGAGCTGTATGAGAAAGGCATGTCAGAAACAAGCTTGTTTGCATGTCAATATGTGGTATGATTACAGCCAAATGCCATTTGTTTCATATATATGTAGTTTAACAAATGATCATCTATGGCCTGTTATGAATATGAGCTAGATATTTCAATAATGTTGTTATAAGACCAGTAACAAATGAGATACAGGAACTGTTTTCAGCTTCACATCTTTGCAAAATTCTAATTGATAAGGTTTCAAAGATGTGCAAATAGGTTACATTTCTTTAATTTAGAAAAAAACATAGATATGGCTTAAAATTCTACTCAAATTACAGGAATTACATTTTCAGAACTGAAACATAAAACAAAGGAGCTGAAAACTAAAAATTAAGGTAGTTTGTTGTTTTGTCAAAATTTTAATAGTTCAAAATTTCTATCAAGCAGGCAAATTTCTTAGACTTTGAAATCAGAAGAGGGTTAACATGGAAGCTTGGTATTACCTTCTCAGATTATGTTTTGGGCCCTAGATTCATTACTGAGAGTTTCATTTTCCTAATCTAATCCCTTTCCAAGAAAGCAAAAGGTGACTAAATTAGAATATTACAAATCACTCTGCTTGGTTGATTACATCAACGATATTACAACCCTGAACTATTTAAAACTAAGGCTACTTTTGCTCTTGAGCTTTAATTGACTTTTGATAATGTTAGAAAATTTTGTAGGCTAAATAATTGATAGGGTAGGCTATTTGGAAGAATTTAGTTTCTACTTAAGCTACTATGGCTATCATGGGAAGGGGTTGGGTAAGGAAAATGAAGCTTCAGGGATGGATCTATGGGCTAAATTATGGAAACTTCCTTGGTAGCTAGAACAAACTTGAGAATTGAAATTAGGTTAATCATAACGAAATATACCTAAGCATGAAAAAAATATAATAGTTTAGAAACTAATTTTTGCAATAAATTTGCACATTAAAGGGGGGAGGGGTAAAGCATAGCATATATCAAATACATAACCTAAAAAAAACTATTCTAACCAACTTAACCAAAATACCAACTAAATATATAAATAAAATATAGCTAAAATATATTTTCCAAACAAGCCAAAGCTAATTGTCTGGTATCAAGAGGTTGTTATAGCTGTTTCAGTAAAATTCTAGTTTACGGACTTCTTGCTATCTTTGAAAAGTGTTAGGTTATGTGAAATTTTGAGTGATGGGTCTACAGGCTAAAGTATATCCCTGGAAAGTATTTTAAAGTACCCACCTCCACTCCTTCTCCCTCTAGAGGGCCCAGAACTTTTCCAACATGACATGTCTATACCTATTGAAATTTAGACAAAACATAATTTTACCTAATTTTTCAGTTATGTTGCTTTTTCTCTGCCTTCAGTTCTGAAAATGCAATTCCTGGGATTTGAGTAGCATTCTGAGCCATTTCAATGTTTTTTTTTCTTAAATTTAGAAAATGTATTTGTGTATCTCTAAAACCTTATAATCTGGGATTGAGCCAAGTTGTGAAGCTAAAAACAATTTTGTTGTAGCCTGCTTCATACAAGCAGAAGATCTATTTTGCAAGGTTTCACTTTTATATTACACATATTCTTAAAGGTCATCACAGGTCAGGACCCTCTAGAGGGAGTGGAGGTGGGTACCTCAAAATACCTTACTAGGCCATACTTTAGCCTGTAGACCCATCCCTGAAAGTTTCATTTTCCTAACCTAACCCCTTTCTGAGATATCAAGAAGTCACTAAACAAGAATTTTACTGCAGTTTCTTTTCTATTGTTTGCAATACAATTTCTCATGTGTAAGAAGTATTGAAGTATGTTGCAGCAAGGTAGCTTAAAGTGCCTACCACCACTCCTTCTCCCTCTACAGGGTCCTGAAATTTGCCAACATGACAGGTCTATACCTATTGAAATATTGACAAAACATTTTCCTAGATCTTCAGTTTCTTTTTCTCTGGCTTTAGTTTTGAAAATGCAATTCCTGATACTCTAGTAGGCTAGCCTAGTATTATAATCCATATCAACTATTTTTTTTTCTAAATTTAGGAAATGTCTGCATATCTTTAAAACCTCATAAATTGGGATTGATCAAAGATATGAAGCTGAAAAAAATTTTGTTGTACATCATTTGAGAAAAAGATCCATTTTGCAAAGATTTCACTTTTATAAGACAGACTTATTAAAGGTCATCCTTATAAAAGGATATTATAAAGGTCAGACTTATAAAAGGTCAGTAAAAGAAAAATATCCTAAATACCTGGTCTTCAACAGACAGCAAAGAGCCGCCAGAATAGTACTTTTGGTGTCATTTTGACATTTTTCAGGGTCTGTGAATCTATTCATACTTCAGGGCCATATTTTGGCCTAAAAATGGTACTGCTTATGCTAAAATAACGCCTTTTATATAACTTTTGAGCTTTCTCAATATAAGTACCTTAAAATCTGTAAATGTCTGGTTATATAGAACATACTAGGCTCAAATATGAAAGGGAAATCTTGCTTTTAAGGTGTCTGAAAATTTTCTATATTCCATTTGTGGAGTCATTTTGTGGGATGTGGAAGGAGTTTTTGAGTCACTGTATATTGAAACTTTAATCCCAGGACAGAAGTTAGTTAGGCTATTGGAGAAGTTTGCCATGCTTAGTTCTATTTCCAATTTCTTAAATAATCTCAGCAAAATAATGGACTTGGTCAAAAACTAGCCATGTGACATGGTTGTCATTGGTAATGGCAATTTAAATCTTTTGGGTAATTTTTTTTTGTTAATAGATTTCTTGCTGTAATGCTTCTTTATGTTATGCTGTCAGTGATGTTTAAAGCTTCTAGAGTAATTAGGAGAACAGACACTCTAATTTACAATATTCTGTCTTCTTTACTAAGCATCTGCTAAGTGAAATTTCAAATCACTATCCAATTTTTTTGGAAATAGCCTTTTTTGAACCTTTTTCAGGAAGAACTCCATGGCAAAAGAAGACTTCTTATCATTTTTCTAAAACGAATCTGCTACAGTTAGAATTGCCTTTGACTGAATAAGTGCAGGATTTGATTGACTCTGCGTCAGATTTTAACACATGTTTTAATTTGTTTTACGATTCAGTGCAATTCTTTTACTCTTAACTGAGCTTCTTTGTGCTTCTTTTGATCTTGGAATTTTTTGGAAACTCCTAAAAGTACAAGGGTAACAGTTCTTTGAAAGGTGGCTCCAGAAGCAAACCTTCAATTTGTAGGCTGACCCCTCCCCTGCCAGTACTCATGGAGATTTTGAAAAGGCCATACTATAAAGACTCAAAACTAACTTGATGCACAACAGTTCCTTCATGAATTCTAGTTTGTGTTTTGTGTTGGTCACATGATTGAGCATACATTTTGAGTCCTTAATATATATGACATCATTCTAGGAAATCTTTTCCATCTTGGATTATCAGCGATTATCAACTCTTAGTTCCATTTGTATCCTTGAAAATAAGGATTTTTATTGGCAAGAACCCTTCCAAAATTATGCTATTGTTTTTGTACCCCACTTTGGTTGGTAAACCCAGGTTCAAGTCAAAATCCAATGATGACTTAGTTATATTAGATGACAACAGTACATTATCTATGGTAGCATTTGATCAAGTTTCACTAAAGAAATTTTTTTTTTTACTTCAGAGAGTTTGTGTTTTTTTTGTTTTTTTTTTTTAAGAATTTCTACAGCTCTTGTAGGTTTTTGTGTGGTATATTTGTCACATGGGATTCTCTCTTTGGCCTGAAAGAGGTTATTTATGATTCCTTGGAATTCCTCTTGATGAGAATTTTTCTTAACAATTGAACATTAATACGCTAAAAGTTAAAACTGCCAGGAATCTAAACAACCTATTTAAGCTGAAGAACACATCCCTCAAACTTATCTTGAAACTCCTTTTCTTCAGCTTGATCATATGTTTCATGTTGTCATACCACATGGATGTCTACATTCCAGTCACACTCTTCTTCTGTCTATTTTTTTTATATGTAAATGTTTTAAATAGTAGGTGTTATTTGACAACCAATCAAAATTTTCCAAAGTGGTTCTTCTTGAATTAATCATGTAAGCTGGTCTGCTATCAGCTTCAGGAATAAAAAAAAATTGAAAGAAAATGCAAAAGAGGAAGAAGTGATAATATTGAAAGGAAATTGCTGGAGATGGAAGAAAATATTGAAAGAAAAACACAAAGGGACATTGGCATCAATTTAATAGGGCTGAAGGGACCTGTGCACACCTACATTTTAGAAACACATGATTTGGGTATCTTCATTGAAAAATGCCTTTTTATTTTCATTGAAAAACTAACAAAGAATAAATTTGCCATGACCACCCCTCCTTAGATATTGAAAAATACATTCCCACAAAAGAAGCAAAATAATTCCTCTGCAAAGGAGAAAAAAAGTTCCAAAGCAAAATTGAACAAAATTATTCCTCACAATAAGAGCAAATAGAGATTTGAGTGACCTGACAAAAAGGGTTGGTACATAGGAAGGCATCTAGATTTTAAAGACAAGGAAAGGTTAAGCCTATGTTCTTCATTGCCTGAGCCTTGTCAACTTACAAATGGGTGATTGTATCTTAAAGCTATTTGATATTTAGAAGGACCTTGTGTCTCAGAGCTCTTATTTTAAATTCCAACTGTATCCAGTGATATTGGGGGAGTTGGAGGGGGAAACATGAAATTTTGGAAAATGCTTAGAGTGGAGAGATTGGGATAAAACTTGGTGAGAAAAATAAGCACAAGCATGCACAAGATAAATAATTAGCACAACCAGACTGAAGCTGGGAGTTGAGGGGGGGCGGTGGTGTTAATTTGGAAAAATTGAGGTATTTTTAACTTAAGAATGGGTGACTGGATATTTAGAAGGAGCTCATATCTAAGAGCTCTTATTTTGAATCCTGACCAAACATGGTGACATTGGGGGGAGGGAGTTGGAGGGGAAAGCTGGAAATCTTGGAAATTGTTTAGAGTGGAGATTGGAATGAAACTTGGTGGTTAGAATAAGCAAATGTTGTAGATACATGATTGTCATAACCAGACTGGATCTGCTCTCTTTGGGGGAGTTATGGGGGGGGGAGGGTCCAGTGTTTTGGTGAATTTGGTGCTTCTGGATATGCTAGGACAATGAAAATTGGTAGGTGTGTTAGGGACCTGCACAAATTGACTTGATAAAGTTGTTTTCCACAATCAACCATCTAGGGGGTGAAAAGAGAGGAAAAATTAGAAAAAAATTTGCATTTTTAACTTACAAGTGGGTGATCAGATCTTAACAAATTTTGATATTTAGAAGGACCTTGTGTCTAAGAGCTCTAATTTTAAATCCCAACCAGCATTAGGCCTCTGATTTTCCTTTTAAATCAATCTGTTGATTCTTAGAATTTTGCTAGAGCTCTTAGCTCTGGTTATTTCAATATAGCCGATCATTTACATCCAATGGTTTATGCACTGAGATTACATTATTTATAAAATTTGTGTGTTGGGGTAAGTCAAACACTGTTAAAGTTATCCTATAGTGGAAGAAAAGTGTAGTCTGGTCTTTGTCTACAAGTCAGATTAGTATAATAGATTAAACATATTATGGAAAAAAATAGTAAAGGATAAAAAATTCCTGTCCTTTAGAGGACAGTGACCTTTTATCACCTATATAAATCCTTGTTTTATAAAAATAAACCTTTCAAAACAGATCTTCTGCTTAAATGAAGTATAAAAAAACTGTTTTCACCTTCAGAACTTTGCTCAATCCCAATTTACAGGGTTTCAAAGACCTGCAAATACATTTCCTAAATTTTGAAAAAAAAACTAATGCTACACCTTAAAATTCTACTCAAATAATAGGCATTGTATCTTCCGAACAAGGCTAAAACCAGAGAAAAAGAAATTGATAACCAAAAGTTAAAGTAAAATGTTGTTTTGTCAAAATTTCAATAGATATAGACATGTCAAGTAGGCAACTTTCTAATAGGTTACTTAGAAATCAGAAGAGGGCTAACATGGAAGCTTAGCAATACCTTCCCAGAGTAGGCCTATTTTTTGCCATAGATTCATTCTTGTAGGGTTCCTTTTCTAAAAACAAAACCCTTTCCAAGATAACAAAAAGTAGCTAAACTAGAATTTTACCCTAATTTTCCTGGAACTCCTAATCAAACCAGTAAAACAAATTTTGTAAACTTAAAATCAAATAAAAGCAGAATCAAACTTATTTTATAGACAGGACAATTTTCTAAGCCTTAGAAATCGGAAAGAAAATTTTAAATGGAATTACAATCTTTGCCAAGAATCTACTTGCAATCCCAAGAACTACATTGCCTATAGTCCGAGAAAACCAGAACCAATTTTTTATAAAAGTAGTGAACAAATTCTTAGATACCCAAAAGTCAATGTATAACCCACAATAATGCAAGGACTATATTAAATTTTTACTTTGGTTCCTTCCTTCAGACCCGTGTTTCATTAATTTGAAGTAAAACTCGAAGCTTTTGCTGCCACCTAAAAACATAAAATGATAGGTAGTAATGTTTCGAATACGCCGAAATTTGGCACGAAAGTATAGCCAACCAAGGATTAAGATCAGAAAAAAAGTAGGCTAAATAATATCAATCCGGAACAGCTTGCTTTAGATTTCCAATGAGTTATTATGTTTCAGTTCATCTTCTTTATCTTGATGAATCAAAATATTTGGCTTTTTTAATCAAAGGCCCCAATTGGGCAAAATTATTGCCCATCTTTCTGGAGTTTATTCCGGGAGCATAACCAGCATAATAATCAACAGCCCAGTTGAGTGCCAAGCCAAGCCATTCAGCCCCCACCTTGTGTTGTACCGGTTAAAGAGCAGTTTTGAAGAAAAAAAAACAAGTCAAGTTTCCCTTCTGACTTTAGAGCCATAGTGGAAAGCACTGTTGAAATGATTTCAGGTTCCTCACAGGTTATATTAAACTAATAGTTCTTTTATGTAAATGACAAAGTCGCTATAGATCTCAGTAAGCATGTAATTGGTATAACAACGTTTCTTGACAAATGAATTCTCTGTGTCGACCTCGTAGTTGTTAGAGTCGTATGCGATCTCTGGGTCCCATATTACCAGTCTAAAGTTAAACCCACTCAGTGGAGGATCCAGAGGGGAAGGGGGGAGCCCCCCTGACGTAGTGGTGGAATTTCGGTTGGGTCAGTTTACTCTGGTTTAGGTTTGGAAGAAACTTAGTTTTTTTGTATTTGGTTTTGAATGGGTTAGTTTTTAATAAGTTTTTAATTATTAAGACTGTTTCTTTTCGCAGACAAGTTTGAAAAATTTTTTTAGCTACTTTGTGTGGTCTCTGTTAGATTTTACTAGTGATACATACTCTTAAATTTAAGTTTATCAAGGGAATCTGTCCGTTTTACCACAAAAGCCAACTGGAAGGCAAAAATTTTCATCATTTCTTAATAACAAAGAGGGAAAATTTAAAATCCTAACTTCTTTTGACTGTCAAAATGATATTTCAGGATTGTGCTGTAATAACTGGGCTGAAAAGCAAAATATTTAATTCTCTTCACTACCAAACATTTGTTTTCGAGTCTTGCTATAGCACTGAGGGAAAAAAGTTGATATCATTTCTTAGTTTGGCTGTCTGTTTTGGTTTTTTGGGTTTGCTTTTTTGCGAAGCAGGATGGTTTTTACAACTTCGTTTTTTTAGGGGATTTGTATAATAGGAAGTAAATGCATGAGAAGTGCAAGAATTATCAATTTAAATTTTGGATTTTGATGAGAAAATGGTGGCCACTTTACTGCTTATTTTTATCTAAATATAGCTGTATATTATATGACAAATCTCCTCTGTTGATCCTGAAACATTAAAATAAAGGCCATACTCTTTAAATTTTAATAAAGGCTCGTATGAGTGTATACTTAAAACTTAGTATATGAGGCAAAATCTCCTTCAAAGGATGGATTAATCATTTAAGAAGAATAGATTTTCAAAAAATTGTTTATAAGAGAAGGCAAATTCTCAGTTTGAATCAGTGGAATGGCATTGATTTTTTTCAAACATTTAAAAATAAAAATAAATCATGATAAGGGGAAATTCACACAACTTGAGTTAACCACGGAAACAGAATGCAACTGCAATTTTAATTGAGAATTTTTCACCTTCCCAAGACCAACCAGTCACAAAATATAGTTATGTTTTTGTATAGAGGTTGCATATATTTATCCATAAAATTGTCTAAACTGCTATATATACCACAGCTGTATGTAACAAGAACAATAAAAAGCTTAACTCACTCGCTATAGTGGTCAAAAATGCAAAGGCAAAAAATTATGCAGAAAATATTAAACTTTATATTTTTTTCATAGATGGTGAACCACTTTTTATTTTTTTTACGGCGGGGTGGTTTTTATAAATTACTATTTTTTTATCAATGTTTGTATAATATTTTAATTTCAACGGATTTATTAAAACTTAACCCTTGCCAGATTTTATATTAAATTTACGACCATTTCCACTACCTACCTACAACACATAATTATCGAGGTTCCCTTTAAATTACGGGTATTTCTTTGTTCGCAAAGTTTATCAAATCAACCTGTTATGCACCCTCCCCCCCATAAACAAAATCCTGGATCCGCCCCTAAACCCTCTGCACCATCACAGAACACATGATAAATCTGGTAGTGTGTTTGTCCGTTATAACTACAGCCGCTGAAAGAAATTGGTAATGTTAAAAATAACGTATGGTGCAAAAATCTTGTTTTTATACTTTAAAAAGTCTGCTTTCTTTTTGTCCACGTCATCAACATAGTCTTGAAGAACAAAGGTTACAATAAACTATTTTGGTATTGAAGAGCTCTCTAATATAAAATAACACGGAACATAAGTGGATCCTATTTAAAAAAAAATCCACTTCCATCTAGATTTTCACGGGATAATAGCATCAAGTTACATTGCAAAGTTTTTATTAAATTGTATTTCCAAAAACCCTATTAAAGCAATTTTATACTTTGTAGACCTAAAAAATGATACAGGACAGTAAAACATTGAATTTTTACAGCACTAGGGCTCAAAGATACTATAATATACTGGCTTTGACTTTGACAGTAACCACACTCTTGCAATGTCCCACTTCAGAATGACACTAAAACAGCCTGAAAACTGTCTAGGAAGTTCCCCAAATTTTGATTAGATCTCCTGAATGACAATGCAACTCAAAGAGCCTACATAGCTGCTCTATCGGAAAAGATCTCGGATCTCAATTCAAACTCCCTGCTACCTCTGCATAAGAGTGACATTGAAAACCTGGTAACTAGCATCACGCAAATGGTCCGTGATGTCACTATCTCCACGCTAAGTGTCCAGAAAGATAACCAGAAGCCTTGGATCACAGAAGAGATCATTCACCTCTGTGACGAAAAGCCACCAGCACCAACAACAAACTAACGTCAACAACACCAACAAGCTTGAAAAAGAAAACAAAGAGCGATACAAGCAACTAAAAAGAACTATAGAGAAAGCAATACACAGTGCTCGCCGTGTCTTTGTTATAGAAAAATGTGAGCAGCATGAAACGGCTTTTAAGAATGAAGACCCACACTTAATGAACAGAAGAGTATGGGAACTGGCTAAAAAGAAGGACCATAGTGCTTGCTCCCTCCTTTAAGGAGCTAGCCCTTCAAGGAATATATAATTTAAAATAGAATCTAATCTAGATGGAAAGAGTAGTTTGAAAAAAAACTAAATTCAACCATTACCCCTGACCTATCTATGCTATCCCGTTTCCCCGTTATCGCTACTGACCCAAGCCCCCTCTCCCTTCACTATGAAATTTAAGAAACTATCAGAGATATGAAGATCAAAAAAGCTGCTGACCGTGATAGAATACAGCCTTAATGTCTGAAAGTGAATTATGAATTTGATCTGTATCATAAAATCGCCATAGCTTCCTGGGAAGTCAGTCACTACCCTAAACTATGGTGTGAAACCACGGTAGTCAGTCTGCTACAACTACCAACACATCAGACTGACTAGTCATGCTGCTAAAATAATAATAAATGTCATGCTAGGGCGAATCTGAGTAATAGGTTCAGCCGTCATCCCAGAATACCAAGTGGGTTTAAACCAAATAAGTCAACGCTCGATCAGATTTTCACAGTCCGTCAGGCCGTGGAAAAATATCTTGAACGACACCACAGTATCTACCAGCTCTTCATAGATTTTAAAAAGACCTCGTTTGGAGAGAAGGGCTATGGGACTATCTTCTTCACTTTAGAATTCCACATAATTTAGTCTTCTTCATAAAGGACATGTACACAAAGTTCAGAAGTAGTGTCATGACTGGAGAAGGCCTTACCAAAAGTTTTACAACGTCAATTGGCGTTCTATAAAGTTTCTTGCTGTTACCGGAGTTCTTCAATCTATTTTTAACTGCAGTACTTCGAGTAACTGATATCCCATCTGGTACCCTCATATGAGTGGTAATAATACACAAAATTACTTATGGTGACGAAATAGCTCTAGTTTTGAGCCTCTCCGTGATCTTCAGTCCTGGAATGAAATTGTCTAGATGACGACCAGCCCTTTGGAGATTACCATCAACACTTCGAAAACGATGACCATGCACTGCTTACGTCAACTTGATTTTCAGGTAAACTCCTGCCTCCAACTTGAATATTATAGCATATAGTAGGTCAAATAATTTATTTACCTTGGTAGCTTACTCACCTCTGATATCACTCCAAAGACATTAAGAGATCTCTGGTACTTGCTAATTCCAACTTTAAAAGTCTTATATCCATCTAGAGGAACAAGAATTATTCAACAACGCTTAAAGTGAGGCTATTTAACTCGGTTATCATTCCTATTGCCATTTATGCTTGTCAGCCCTGGACGCTAAGAACAGATGATAGGTATCGTCTTACTGCCTTCGAAACAAAATCATTGTGACGTATTGCCAGTATCACTTATCACGATAGATCGTAATCCAACATCAAGTTTTCCCGTAAGCTCGAGGTCAAACTAACTATCCTCGACAGAATAAAACCGCAGCAGTTTAGATAGCTAGGGGACATAAAACGTATAGATAGTAGTCGTCTCCCGAAGAAAGCCTTTGAAGGCTGAGTACATGGTTCTCAACCTAAAGGGTGCCTCCCAAAGAGATGGATGAACAACTCCTCACCGCTTAGCCTACTTTTTCTTCTCCGACCAACAGAAGTGCATTTTTTGACAGAAGTGCACGTGGGAGTTGCACCAATAGAATGGTGAAAAAAGAGGCACCAAAAAGACTTCTATGGACGGATCGGACTTGATTTAAGTAATTAAACTTTTTTTTATATTCATTTATCCCATTAGCTGCAAACAATACTATATGTTTTCACCAATGATGTGTTTTCATGTTTCTAAGATGGGGACTCTGCAAACATTCTTTTATTTATCCAATCATGAACCTTCTTAGCTGTTACTTTCATTCAATAATCAAAAGTGTTGAGTACCCTATGCTGTGAAAAGATCATGTTATTATCACCATTAATAAAGATCATAATAATGATGACCTTGATTGATTATTTTAGCCTTGTCATTTCAAAAGTTCATGAAAGGTTTCTGAAAATTGCTGAGGAAACATATACTGCACTAGATGGATCTCGGGAAAATTGGCATTTCTCAAACTTCCACCTTTTATCATAACTGATGAAAAAGTGTTAAAATACACCCAACATGTGGATGAATTATTTTTTATCCACAAGAAGCCGATCCACCCCAAATTCTAGGTGGATAAGGAGGAGGATCTTTATTTATGTGGATTGAGAATCTACACTATTTTCGCTTCTATAGGCCTAAAGTAATCTTATCCACTATCCAGTAGAAACCTTTGAATATAATCGTATATGAATCTATTACTTTAATTAAATATTTTTTAGGTGTTCGATTTTGCTATGACTTTCTTTATTTTTAAATAAATACCTGTCAAGGGTATTTAAAAGTTAGAGTTATGATTTATTGCCTTGAAAAGAAGGAGTCACAAATTGAAAAAATAAATAAATAAAAATGCCTGAAACCAATGTAGCCAGACTTTTTCTCTTCATTTTTGTGTTAATGAAAGTTTTCTAGACCCTGTCAACATACCCTAAAATTTTTAAGCGGACCAGCGAAATGCTATAAAAGTTTTCACACTATGAAGCAATGCAACCAGAATTTTTTTTCCCAAGATTGCTGTTCCCATTAAAGTCCCCTTAATCCAGTCAACTGACAATTTCATGGTAATCTGATAAAACAAACCCGTGTTGGTTACCATGGATCAATACAAACTAATTATATTTTAATATTTTCTTGTTTTACAGTTATTTTGCCCAATTGAAATACCCAGCAACTTACAAGCCAATCAGACAAAGCAAACTTAGGCACATTTCAGAAGTCGCAAATCAATGCAATAAGTTTTTTTTTGTATTTTTGACTTCATTTTCTCTGTCTGCATACCCTGTAAGTTTAAACCAATCATAAAAACAAATTCTTTAGGATCAGTTCCAAATGTCACATATACATATAGCCTTTCATACAATCTCGCTCTGTAAGTTTCAAGCCTATTAGAAATGAAAAAAAAAACTTTAGGACCGTTTTTGGGCGTAGAAAATTCGATACAGCCAATCAGTTTCAATTTTTTGTTTTTAATAGCTATGTTTATTCTCTTTAGCTGAAATTGTTTCTCAAGTAATTGCTGTGTTGCCATTTTTTAGTTATTAAGGCTTGGGAATAGGAATCAAGAATAAGTTCGTTTTTTCGTTGTTAGTAATCATAAATTACTGCAGGTAGATCTTGCGCAATTTTTTTTGTATTTATCAAGAATTTCATAGCTTTCATTCCGGGCGGATCCAGAATTTTTTTTTTTTTGGGGGGGGGAACATAATAGATTTCTTCGATAAACTAGCGAACAAAGAACAACCAGCAATTTAAAGGGAACTTAGACAATTGTGTGTCCTACATAGGTAGTGGAGCTGATGGTAAATTTAATCTAAAACCTGGCGAGGTCCTAATCAATCTGATAAAATGAAAATAATATAAAAATATCGATATTAAAATATCAAAACCATCCCGACATAAAGAAAATCAAAAGCTGTGCACTGTCTATAGAAAAAAAGATTTAATATTTTCTGCATAATTTTTTGCCTTTGCACTTCTGACCATTATAGCGAGTGAATTTTCCTTTCCGCTGTCAAAAATTAATTGGTCTTGAACCATCTTCTGGGGTCATACACTCTTTGCGAAAACTTTCATAGGCCAAACCCTTTAGTATGTCGCCTAGCTTTGTGGCAACATAAGTATAAAAATCCCCAGCGGTATATACAGCAGTTTATACAATATTATGGACAAATATATGCAACCCCTACACAAAAATATAACTATATTTTGTGACTGGTTGGTATTGAGAGGGTGAGAAATTCTGAAGTAACATTGCAGATGATTTCGTTTCCGTAGTTAAATCAAGTGGTGTGAGTTTCCACTCTTTTTCTACATTATATTAGTAAATGTTAGAAAAAAAATTGACGCCATTGCACTGATTCAAACCGAAAATTTAGAGACCCATCTATACTAATTAGATTAAAAAAAAAATTTTGCCTTCTTTTGCAAACAGTTTTTCAAAAATCTATTTTTCTTAAACTAAATATTCAACCTTTGAAAGAGCATTTCGACTTATATACTTAGTTTTAAGCATATACTTATACGAACCTTTATTAAAGTTCAAATGAGTTTACCCTTTATTTTAGAGAGGACAGAGAAGGTGAAATGTCATATAATGTAGAGCTTTAATTTGATGAAAATAGGCAGTAAATTGAGCACCATTTTGCTCACCAAAATCCAAAACGTAAATTAATAATGTTTGCACTTCTCATACATTTACTTTCTATTATATAAATCCCGTTTCACAAAATTTGCACAAATTAACAAGCCGTAAAAATTGCATAATGTCAGCGTTGTTAGTGGAGGAATAACAATTAACTATTCATTCTCAAAATAAAATCTATGAACAATTATTTTAAATTTCATCATTAAATAATTAACTTCTTAATACTTAATTTCGGTCAATTCAGTGTTTACAAAAATCTTTCTCTATATAATTGCCAAATAAAATATTCAGCCAGGAAGTGCAACGGGGGGGGGGCGCATTTGGGGTCAGCCATCCTGATCTGTTGCAAACCCTTCGGGCAAATTTTCCCCGTATTTCTCCAGGTATCCATTCAGAGCTTGGTCGACTCTGGCTGAGCTTACAGAGACAAGTCACTGACCCCTTTCCCAAAATCATGTAACCGGTGACACCAGGAACCAAACCCCAGTCTTTCAGACAAAGGATTCTAACTATATGGTTATGACTCCTTTGGTTCTGTGTGTTTTCGCCGCCCCTCTGAAAATACCCCCTGCGTGTTTTCTAAAACTATATTAGCAGTTTTAGCAGAGTTTACATCAAAGGTCATTTCCCATTGAATTTAATTACCATAGTTTGCACTTTTGATTCATTCACTAACTCTCAATTGTGCTGGTAAAAAAAAAACTACCTCGTTTGCAATGTATGTTTCCATTATTATGAGAAGGTAAACTCTTTATGGTTTAGATTCATTGGGGGACTTTATTAAATCGTCATTGGTTAACAGGCTAATATTCACAGAATCTCCAATTATGACTAAATTTTTTCTTCAAAACACCCCTTCTCCTCAAAAAGTTTTTTTTTCAATATATAAGAGAGCAAAATATCTGGGGGGGGGGCAGTCTCTTTCCCTATTTATTTTATTGATGCCTGAATAAGACCTTTTTAGGAACATAAACTAACACATTGTGCAGAAAATTCGTCTTTTTTTTTATTTTTTCTTCAATGGAACCATAAAAAAGACTAAAGAAAGTACCTCCGGAAAAGGTATTCGTTAAAATCTAAAGGGGGATATAGGTGGAAAGATTTCCTCTGTAATGTATTTTTGTATCTTTTTATTCAGGTGAGGATAGTATTTCCTTTGGAATGGCTAGTTAATAAATAGATCTTGAAGTATTTATATTTTTGTTTGATCATAACTTATTCAACTATAACTCAGGAAGGAATTAAAATTGCGTAAAAGATATAAAAAACACGTTAATAAACATTGTTAGAAAATATTTTTTCAAGTATGAGGTTACAAAATAGGTAATGCGTTGCTACTTAGGTTACAAAATGTTTGTTTCCTTTTGACTACAAACATCATACTAATAAAATTGTTGCTTCATTAAATTCAGAAAGTTAGTTTCACGATTTTTTGTTTTAATAGCTTTTCTGAATCATTACCAATTTAACTTTTCACTCTTATATAAGAAGGCTTATTAGATCCGGAAAAAAAAGCTTAGAGTAATAAGGTAAAACTTTAAGGAGATGTTGAAATGGATGTTGAGTACGATTAAAACAAAGCATGTGTTTTTTGGTTGTGAAAAGACAATATCAGCAACATCTAAGGAGTGACCGAGGGTAATAGGCGTTTAAACTTCCAAGAAATGTTATTTCTTGTAATAAGAAATAAGAAATTTCTTGTAAATAAGAAAAAATATTTCTTATTTTTTACGAATTGTTGATTTTTATTTCGTACCCTGATACTTGAATTCTCTGTTTAAAGATTGATTAAGCTGCTCGTGATAATGAATTGTAAGTAAGAAGCTACTCGTCTCCGAAATAAATGTTCGAAAGGTTCTGTTTGAAATACTTGGGAACTTAAAATGACTGCTGTAGGGTTGGAAAAAGTAACTCAAAATATAGAACAGAAGCTCTCATGCTACTACTTAAATAAAATATTTGGACTAAAAGTTCATTGAGTTTTAATGCCGCTACCTGAAATTATTCTTTTTAGTCGTCATTATATGTTATTTTTGTGAACTGGGTTTTACTTTTGACTTCTCTTCAACTGAAAGAGAATATTTGTCCAAGTCTTGGGAAAATAGCCAAATGCTCTCAAAACTGTTTTATTCGTCATATAGAAAGAATCTAAAAAGGGGTGGTAGCTATCATGGTGTTCATAAAGTTAAAGTAGCTAATGAGAATATGGTACTTTTTATAGTTATAATGATCAATGAGTATCGAGTATGCGTTTAGGTATACATTATTTTGCTTCTGATAAAATGGTACATGTAAAATTATGTATGATATTTTTAGCTAGTATATGCCTTGCCAATGAATCAATTTACGTTTTAATGTTAATTCAGAAAACTATTTATGTTTCTAACAGCAAGTTATACTAAGTTGCATTTGCTACTGCTCTATATATCTTACATGTAAAAATACTTTTTGCTGAAAACAAAGCTGTCAAAAACAAGTTGTGCGGCTGAAGTGTTGGTAGCTTTCGGAATTTTTTACATTTCTGCTATCGGGAGCCATGGAACTTAATGCCTAGCTTCACCTCAGATTCAGTTAGCTTGTAGAAATTTGTACAATCAGGGTTAGTAACAAGGATTTTAGTAAATTTTAAACGATTTGGGAAGCTTGACCCTTAATTGGTTTTGGACACTAAAGAACAAAGGGTGCAGCGGAAGAACCAACCCCAGTAGAAGCATTCTCATTACCATGATAACTAGCAGAAGGGAATTTTGGAAAAACAGGTATTGGAGAAACACGATTAGGAAGGTGAAACTGGTTTTCAAGTTAACGGTAGCTTAAGCTAGAACAATAAATATTCATTACAGGCCAATTTTTACATTTATTTACTTTCAAACCTCAGTCACATTGACAGAATGGGTGCCCAGATGAAATTTTCCAGGGATGGGGGGAGGGGGCTCAAAAGAATAGTAGTTACGAATGGGGCCATGTGAAAATATTTTAGGATGCATTTTCTCAAGGATTATTTTTTAATTGATTTAGAAGCAAAATTCCAAATAGAAAGACAAAGTAATTTGACATGCAAAATGAAACAAATGTCAGCAAACTTTTCCTGAAAAAGTGATCAATGCGTTTAATCTCTGCTCTCATTAAGACTCAGCCATAATAGTTGAGGTGGGGGGGGGGAATTATATCTTCCTTCTTATTGCAGAAAAAATTTAATGAAATTCTTCTATTTTTTTAAATAAACTGATTTACTTTATAAATTAAACGAAAACTTACCAAGTTTGAAGTTTGATTGTAATTCTACTCCAAAGAAGGAGCGCCAGCGTAGCTGAGAGTTCAACTGAGATAGACGGGTGCAATCGCCTCAATTGACTGAACCAAACCAGTATTTTAAAGTCGTTGTAGTATGCGGTGGTTAAGCTCATGATGAAACGCTGAGAGTTCAACGGGAAGGGAAATTGGGAGGGCAGTTGAACTCTCAGCTACGCTGGCGCTCCTTCTTTGGAGTAGAATTACAATCAAACTTCAAACTTGGTAAGTTTTCGTTTAATTTATAAATTCTACTCCAATAGGAGCGCCTTAGCTTCGCCTCGAGTTAAACTGAGATTTTAAAGTTCAGCATGAGCTAAACCAGCACTAATGACCAATAATAACCCTATTCAATAAAAAAAAAAAAAAAAAAAAAAAAAAAAAGAGGCCGCTGTACAAAATTTCATTTTTAGTAAAATAATTCAAATATAACAGAATGCGATGAGTGACTTCAAAAGACAGATAACTGTTTTCCACTTTCAATTGGTTTATTATAAAACCTTGCAAACGTTTTAGCATTTGTCCAGCCTACATATCTTATGATTTGGTCAACATCAACTCTTCTTGCTTTAAGGTGGGACATTGAGGCAGACCGTGTGCTATGAGCACCGTAAACACTGGTATCTATACCTGTAAGAAATAATACTTCTTTTATCCATCTAGAAATAGATGACTTGGACGCAGCAGTATAAGGCTTACGATATGTAAGAAAAAGTGCGTCGTCTCTATTCAGGTATGACGTCATTTTAATATACCTAGCTAGGTGCGTCACCGGACAAAGGGACGGCTCTTGAAAAGGTCAAAATTTAACTACTGATTTGCGGTTTCCCGGTTTCGTTGTTTTTAATAACACATTAATTTGAAAATCAAAACTTCCATCGTCATTATTTATCATATTATTAAGTGACAAACTGGCCAACAACTGAACTCTTTCACAAGCCGATAGAATCAATAAAACCGCTAATTTTTGTGTTAGTGTCTTTAATTTAAGGTTTTCGATATCCCAAACTGGCAATCTAAATAGATCGAATACACATTTTACATCCCAAATACTAGAAATCTTGGGTAGGCTAGGCCTTCTATTAAAGACACCTCTCATGAATTTCTTAGTGATGTAATTACTGCCAAACTGAAGGCTTGGTAAAATTGCGGATAAAGCACTCTTCGCAGTATTAATAGCACTGTATTCAACACCTGAGTGAAATAGTTCCGTAAGAAAGGTCAAAGTCTCCGGTACAGTTGCCTCCAAGGCCTGGATTGTGTTTCTTCCACAAAAGTCGATCCATTTTTCAATGTAAACCCTGTACTGACGCTTAGTTGAATCCCGCCATCCATCCATGATAATATCGACTGTGGAAGGAGAATATCCTTGGTGGTGAAGCCCTTGCCGGAGACGACACAAGCCGCTAGGCGTAACGTTTTGGACAATGGATGGTGTAAGGTCGGTTTCTGTGGAAGAGACAAAGTAAAAGTATCATTTGATAAAAGTATAGGACTTCCTATTAAGAGCTTTAATAGTAAGGGATACCAAACTTGTGTGGTCCAGTTTGGGAAAATCAAAATACCAGTTGCCTGATCTGTCTCTACCTTCTGAAGGGTCCTCAGAAGTAAGCTAAATGGGGGAAAGGCATAAAAGAAATGAAGCTCCCAACTCATTGCAAATGCATCTACGAAAAAACATTCTGGACCTGGTTTCCAAGAAACAAATGGTTTAATCTGAAAATTTAATCTGGTTGCAAACAGATCAATATCTATCGACTGACATACCAACAAATTCAAAATAATGAATATTCTAGAATCCAATTTCCATTCTTTTTCATTATCAAATTTTCGAGATGCTTTGTCCGCGATATTAGCAACTCCTGGCACATGCTCTGCAGATATCCACCCTTTATCCTGCAATACTAGCTGCCAGATCCTATTTGCGAAATAGATACAAAATTGAGATTTTGTTCCTCCCATTTTATTTATATAAGCTACTGTGGTTATATTATCTGAACGCAGCCGGACATGAATGCCCTTAATATCCTGAGCAAAACACTTTAATCCCAGATAAACGGCCTTCGTTTCTAAAACATTGATGTCAAATCCCTTCTCTTCTGAGGACCATTCGCCTGTGGCTGTTTTCATGGAATATTCATCCACGAGTGCCCAGCCTAATTTGGATGTATCACTACACAAATATTTGTCAATTGGCCTAGGTTCAATTGCTTTAGAAGCATGATTGGCAATGTTCAACCACCAATGCAATTCGGAAATTACATCGGATGTTAAAGTTAGCCTAGCCGCAAAATCACCCTTCGCGTGCTTTAGTGCTTGAGTTTTCAATGATTCCGCTTTCCGGTAATATAAAGGCCCTAATTCCACTGCTGGGAAGGTTGAAACAAGAACACCTAGAGTTTCGGCCAAATGTTGAATCGTAGTCGATTCTTGACGGAGAACTTTTGAAACTAAATCTAGAACCTTTTTAATTTTTCTTTCTGGCAGGGAAATACGCATTAATCGCGAATCTAGTAAAAAACCCAGAAATTCTAATCTTTAACTTGGAATGAGAACTGACTTCCCCAGGTGAATTACAAACCCCAGCTCTGACAGTAATTTCACTGTTTCATAGACATTGTTTTGACATTCTAAAACTGACCTTCCCAGAAGAAGGGTATCGTCTATATAAACAATTGACAAATAACCTTTTCGTCGAAGAAGGGAGAAAACGGGTTTCATAAGTTTCGTGAGAACCCTTGGGGCAGATGATAAGCCGTTTGGCATACATTTGAAAGCATAACAACAATCTACTTCAAAACAAAGCTATATTTGATACTCAAAATCAACAGGGCATGAATAATAAAAGTCAACAAGGTCAACAGAGGCCATATAACAATTTTTTGTCATTAAAAGAACCGCAGACTGAACACTTTCCATTTTAAAATGGTAATATTTAATACTTTCGTTTAGTTTTTTAAGATTCAAAATAAACCGAGAAGACCCATCTTTCTTTGGGACCGTAAAAACGGGAGAAACTCAAAGTATTTCTTTTATTCTGAACTCGGGTACTTTAATAATAACTCCTTTATGCAATAAAATATAAACTTCTTTTCGTATAGCATGCATTTCTTCAGGCGTAAAACTTTTGTTTTTTGTTACCAAAGCTTTTAGTGGTCTTTTCTCGAATTCAATCTTATAGCCTGAAGCCACAATATTCAAAATATTCAAATCACTTGTTATTGACTGCCATTTTGAGATAAACTTACTAATTCTTCCTGCTTTAAAATTATCAACCAAATGTTTTGACTGCCTATTAAAATTTACAACAAAATCATAAAACTCAAGGTCAGGGTATGTTAAATGGTACATACCACCTATTTGCGATCCCTTTTCTGAAAGTTCTGGAATTTCGGCCTCTCCTGACGGTCCTGGTTCTGCTTTTTTCGATAAAATGGACGGGGAGCCTCGTTCTGCCATCGGCGATAACGGTAGGCCCCCCCTTGCACGTTTTTTTGGTCTTCCAAATGATTTTTTCAAATCCGCCACGGATTTGGCTTTGGACGTTGTTTTGGCAACATCTTTGCCAAAAAGAAACTCCGTGACTTTGACTTCGGGAGCGCATAAAGCGGATGCCACCATGGGATCTGGGCTCAACTTGAATTTCATCGCATGGCGTCTTTTTAGACTTAAATCATAATTGGTGAGGCCAAGCATGTGAACTGCATCTGTTAGGTTTTTTACAACCTTTTCTTTGATATGCTCATTTTCGAGCTCAAGAATATCATTTACTGCCTCTAAAACACAAAAGGTTGAGTGAACAATTGTCCGCTGCACTTGAAGTGCCTTAGCATCCCTCTGCTTAGCACGTGCTGAGAGAGTGGCCCAAATTTCACTATTCACCTTGGGAACAACAATTTTATCTGTATTCGCAGGCCTAGGGTGGCGCTCAAATAAATCTTTTAGCTTCCCTATTTCCATAGGCTATGAGAAAGCTCTATTTGCAACTTTGGCAAGTTTTATATGGATCTTGGGACCCTCTTTGTTACCAGAACGTTCCTCAGAAATCTTTTTGAATAGAGAGTCATTTGACGTGTTTTCTTTTAATCTTTTACCTTTTCGCTTTTCCGGAGAAGCCTTCCGCTTTTTGTCATGGATTTTTACGGGGCTCACAGAGCCAGTTCTTATGGTTCTAGAACCTGTTTGTGGGCTCCGAGAGCTAGATTTGTCGTTCCTAGAACTAATTTGAGGGCTCCGAGAGCCATATCGAGCATGAGTTTGAAACTCTAGGCTCCGAGAGCCACTATTTGTTCTATGATCACTATCACTCTCACTTGAGAGTATTCTGCGACGCGAATGAGCTTTATTTTGCCTTCCACGTTCATAATCTTCATCAACTAAACTGTCCAACAGTCCAATCACTATTTCACTGTCACTCATTATTTAATTTGGTCTGAATCAAAGCGAATGCAAACGTCAACTGGTTTGGTTCAGTCAATTGAGGCGATTGCACCCGTCTATCTCAGTTTAACTCGAGGCGAAGCTAAGGCGCTCCTATTGGAGTAGAATTATATTTCATTAAATTATACACAGAGATTTATAAGTGCATATTAGCTATCCTGAAGGGAAATTCAGTCCTAAATTTTGCATACAAGTCCAGTGGACATACACCGTCACGCTTTAATCCAATCTTTAATTTCAAGTGGTTCTTCTTTTTTGAAGAACCACTAAAAGCCTACTGCAGTACTAAACCACCTGAGTCCAACACAGCTGCGCACTCTCCTCCTGGATCCAAATCTATTCAAAGCCGCCCTCTTTACAACCTCCCAGGAAGTTCCCTTTTCCCTTAATCTTTTTACAAAATCCTCCCATCTCAACCGCGGACGAACTGCCTTCCGTTTACCCTAGAAGAGGGGTTGGAGCCACACTTTTCGGAGAGGCTACTGCTTACTCATTTTACCGTCATTTGCATCGAGGATGCTTAAATCATCATCATAATTTAAGTCCCCTTGGGGATTTTTTATTCCCGGTTTGATTCTATACCCTTACATTATACGCCTTAGGACATATTCCTTACGACACAATCCATTACAATGATCCGTATTAATTGTGATAGAACAAAACCTTGATCAGCTCCTGATTTAATACAAAGCCAGTTATTAACCTTAACTTAACCTTATTAACCTTAGCTATTAACCTTAACCAGTTATTTCTCTTCTCATTATATATATATAAATATATATATATATATATATATATATATATATATATATATATATATATATATATATATATATATATATATATATATATATATATATATCATGAAGAGAAATCACCAATGCTACAGCACAAAAAAAAAAAAAAAAAAAAAAAAAAAAAAAGAGACAGAAGGAGAAACGGAAGACTGTTTTCCTAAATTAGTGATTAATATAGACCAGCACTTGAATGAGGCCTTAACCCTACTCATCCATACAATCACATAGGTCAAACAGCATAGCCACACACAATCAACCATAAAGAATAATCCATGGACAGGCAGTCATGTCGTCAATAAGTATAAGTCGTCATTTACCGAACAATAGAAAAAATAATATAGACAAATAATTCAGAGGCAACACCCAACATAAGGGCTTCGCAACCAGTTGATTTTGTTCAACATTATATATATATATATATATATATATATATATATATATATATATATATATATATATATATATATATATGCTTATCTACCCTTTCCCTTTCGCAACCAGTTGATTTTGTTCAACATTCCCCAAAATATTCCCTGGAATTATTTGCCATTTGAGACAGTTGCAGTCACGAGTAGTCACAGGCACAATATTCATCAAATTTTTTCCCTTGATTTTTTTCATTTCCTCAAAAAAAGACGCTCTCTCATATGTATTCCTTTTATCTTCGTTTCTCCAGCCCTCTTCTCAAATTAATTGGTTGCAACTCAAAGCAACTACGTCTCTTAAAGCCAAAGTTTGATTGGATATCGGAAGCCAATACTTCATTTTTTTTTTATCTGGTTCAGTCACACACTACGCCCTTTTTTTTCTTTTTTAAATTTACTTATTTCCTTAATTAATTTATTTACAATGTTTTTTACGGCTTCCATATGCTCATTTACAGTGATCTATTCAGATATGCTCATACTTTCCCAAGTGATATATTCATCCATCACCGTGTCAAACATTTTCTGTACATTTGTATCTGAGCAATGTCCTACTTCATTTAATTTCTGTCTATATTGATAGGTTATTAAAGGTTTCTGTCCTCTGTCTCTGGCTCTTGGTCCAACTGTCTTAAATTCAGGCATTTAAAAACATTTAATTTCAATCATTTAATTTCTGTCTATATTGATAGGTTATCAAAGGTTTAAATTAATACCTCAAGTTTATTAACATGCGCCTTAAAAGACAGAGTTGAGTCAATTTAGATGCCTAAATCAAACAGTTCGTGGTAACGAACTGTAGTAAGGAGCGACCCGGCTCAATAGTAACCAAAACTCTAAAAAATGGAATTTTGATACCAATACATACATCAAAAGAATCGCATTTTAATGCTGATTTTAAATATATAAATTTCATCAAGTTTAGTCTTACCCATCAAAAGTTACGAGCCTGAGAAAATTTGCGTTATTTTAGAAAATAGGGGGAAACGCCCCTAGAAGTCATAGAATCTTGACAAAATCACACCATCAGATTCAGCGTATCAGAGAACCCTACTGTAGAAGTTTCAAGCTCCTATCTACAAAAATGTGGAATTTTGTATTTTTTGCCAGAAGGCAGATCACGGATGCGTGTTTATTTGTTTTTTGTTTTTTTTTTCCCAGGGGTGATCGTATCTACCGAGTTGTCCTAGAATATTGCAAGAGGAATCATTCTAACGGAAATGAAAAGTTCTAGTGCCCTTTTTAAGTGACCAAAAAAATTGGAGGGCACCTAGGCCCCCTCCCACGCTAATTATTTTACCAAAGTCAACAGATCAAAATTCTGAGATAGCCATTTTATTCAGCGTAGTCGAAAAACCTTATAACTATGTCTTTGGGGACGACTTACTCCCCCACAGTCCCCATGGGAGAGGCAACAAGTTACAAACTTTGACCAGTGCTTACATATAGTAATGGTTATTGGGAAGTGTACAGGAGTTTTCAGGAGGATTTTTTTGGTTGGGGGAGGGGTTGAGAAGAGGGGGATATGCTGGGGGAGCTTTCCATCGATAGTTTGTCATGGGGGAAGAAAATCTCCATGAAGGGAGCGCAGGATTTACTAGCATTATTTAAAAAAAAAAAACAATGAAAAAATAAATATGAAAAATTTCTTTCAGCTGGAAGTAAGGAGCAGCATTAAAACTTAAAATAAACAGAAATTATTACCCATTTGAGGTGCTCACCTCCTCCTAATACCTCGTTCTTTACGCTAAAGTATTTTTTGAAATTTCAACTATTTATTCTACGGCTTTTGTGATTCTGAGGTCATTCTTAATGAATTGGGACAAAATGTAATCTTTAGTGTAAAGAGCGAGGATCTGACAAGGGGGCGAACCCCCTCACATATGTAATAAAAATATGAGAATACAAAAGTTCTTTACGTAAGCTAATTTACAAGTTACGTAAATCTTTTACTAATAAAAATATTCGTAAAAAATTAAAAATTCTAGTTGCCTTTTTAATTAACCAAAAACTCGGAGGGCAACTAGGCTTCCTCCCCCGCTCTTTCTTTCTCAAAACCATTCGATCAAAATTATGAGAAAGCCATTTAGCCAAAAAAAAATGCAAATTTTGTTTTAATTATTCCTCTGCGGAGAGCCAAAATCAAAACATGCATTGATTCAAAAACGTCCAGAAATTAAATAAAAAAAAACAAGTTTTTTAACTGAAAGTAAGGAGTGACATTAAAACTTAAAACGACCAGAAATTACTTCGTATATGAAAGAGGCTGCTTCCTCATCAACGCCCCACTCTTTACGCTAAAGTTTTTTTACTGTTTTAGAAAGAAGAATTGAGAGAAAGAGTCAAACTTTAGCGTAAAGAGCGGGGCGTTGATGAGGAAGCAGCCTCTTTCATATACGAAGTAATTTCTGGTCGTTTTAAGTTTTAATGTCACTCCTTACTTTCAGTTAAAAAAACTTGTTTTTTTTTTATTTAATATCTAAATACATCCACTCTTTATATAGAGGAAGTTCCAATACTAATATTTTTAAATGACAGAAGCTTTGCTGCTCTCAAACCTCTCCCAAATATCACGAATTCTGACTTCTTTAGCTTAGGTTTTAGTCGATTAGCATGAAACCAAGAATTATCATAAAAAGCAACAGTTTTGAGGGCTGCTCGTAGGTCCTCTTCGTTGCTCGACTTCAAATTAACTGCTCTGTTATTTTCAAACAACTTTGGTAATTCATCGTCCGAAGGCCTGCAGTTTGGAAGGACATTTATGTAAATAAAAAAAATAACGGTCCCAATACAGACCGTTGTAGAGCTCTAAATTTTCTAAAGGAAAAATATGAGATTATTTCCCATCAACTTTGGCGGT
Source organism: Artemia franciscana (assembly GCF_032884065.1). Taxonomy (NCBI): domain Eukaryota; kingdom Metazoa; phylum Arthropoda; class Branchiopoda; order Anostraca; family Artemiidae; genus Artemia; species Artemia franciscana. Next base: position 3,047,086 of record NC_088874.1, read on the forward strand.
AAAACTTCTTTATAATAAAAAAGATCTCACTAAATCAAGAGCTATTTGACGAATTCCTATTATTTACAACTTATCAAAAAGAATTGCATGCTCTATTGTATCAAAAGGTGTTTTAGTGTAAAAAATAGAGTTGCCGCCAAATAACTATGGTCAATAGCATTACCTTAAATTACCTTCAATCGCATTTACAGCGAGATAAGGTGGACTGCATCCTCCTGTAAAACATCTCGCTGTTGAATTGATGAGGTGACACAATTAGTGGGTGTGATGAGGTGTGGCCTCCCACTGGTACTTCCATTCTACGTTACTCACGCCAAATCAACTGCATTTTTGTAAGAATTAATCGATTCACCAGAGATAGTCTCATTGGAAAGACTGTTTCAAGTTGAGACAGCACGTACTGGGAAAAAGTTTGTCCTCTCTATGCGTCCGGAGTGCTCCTGTTGCAGCTACATTGAGTGGCCTCGTGTCATAGTGGTAAGGGAGGGAGTAAAAATAGAATTAACCATGTTGCTTTGGTACATTTTCTTGACAAAAATGACATCTCCTCTGGGCCGCCGGTAAACCAATGCTGGTATCTTCAGGCGATGCTGACGTTCAGGGTAGGGAAGCTGTTGGTGTGGGTCACAAAGCTTAGTTGCTCTTCTCTGTACGCTCTCTAGGGCTGCCACATCTCCCTAATATTGAGGATTTGTAATGGGGCAGCCAAACTCCAAATGTGGTCTTACAAGAGCATTATATAATTTTCTTATTATCAGAGGATGTTGTGATGATATGGTTCGTTGAATTAGTCCCAGGGCTCTGTTGGCCTTAGCAACTTGTTGCATAGTGTGCTCATGGATTTTAAACTTCCTGTCAACAATCACCCCTAAGTCTCGTTCACTCTCAACAGCCTCAACTTGGATACGTGTGCTAGATTTATCCAGCATAAAATATGAAATTTGATTGTTGTGGAGACCCATATGAAGGATTTTGCATTTTGATGGGTTGAACTCCATCATCCAGGTGGAAGCCCATAAGGAGAGACTATTCAAGTCATTTTGCAGGTTTCCATCGGCAATTCCACTTAGTTTGCTGTCATCAGCGTAGATAATGATGGGGTTTTGTAGAACATCCCGACAATCATTAATATAACGAAAAAAGAAATCACCAATGCAACAGCACAAACACATTAAAAAAAAATATAGACCAGCACTTGAATGAGGCCTTAACCCTACTCATCCATACAATCACATATGACAAACAGCATAGCCATACACAATCAACCATAAAGAATAATCCGTGGACAGGCAGTCATGTCGTCAATAAGTATAAGTCGTCATTTACCAAACAATAAAAACAGTAAAGACAAATAATTCAGAGGCAACAACCCAACACAAGGGATCATCAGGAGAATACACTTGCCTATAGGGTTTCGGCACTTTCAATTCTCTACCCAGTCCAGTGTTATGCTTACCACAGATTACCCATGGTATCCCCGTGTCAGGTATCACCCCCAAAATATATGCCTATGAAAAAAACAAACCAGCAAATGTAAAACAACCAAGTAACACCAAAACAAGCTTATCCTGTTAATATATTCCTCTGTTTAGCAGCAGTAGGTAAACTAAATGTGATAAATTTTACCAAATTACAAATAATAACCCTTTGCGAAAAAACCTGAATGAACTGAAATAATTACAGATTTCATCATTACCATGAGGCTATTTTTGAAACATCCGCTCTTTTAGATACACAATTCACAAAATAGATGACACTGCATCAACTTTTCGCGAACCTACGAAATTAACCGAAAATTTCTCTAAGTATTTCCAGATAATTCTTTTGGTATTTATTTAAAAGATTGTTATAATGAAAACTAAATTTTTTAAATTGCCAAGTTAATTTGTTTGCAGGAAAACCTCTTAATATCAATTTTTGGCTTAAGATTTTACATCTATTTTAAAATCAATATAATTACTACAAATCCTTGCATATCGAAGTAACTGTGAGAAAAGCGTCGAATATGTGATATTTGAGTGTATATTACTTTCAGGGAATGGGAAACTAATCACTTCAAAATTGAAATCATCCGTTTTAATATACATTTTAAAACTTAATTTATTATTATCAGAAATATTAATATTTAAATCTAAGAAATGATCTTCACGACCAGTGCCATGATTAGGTTCAAGAGTAAGTAAATATCATCTAAATATCTTTTATTATTTGACAAAACATGTTTGAAATTATTTGGATTATTCTTATCCATCATATAATTATATTCTAGTTGACTTAAAAACAAGTCAGCTATAAATGTGCTGGCATCCCCCCCCCATGGGAATTCCCACGATCTACTTGTACAAATCACCACCAAATCTTATATAAATATTATATAAAACAAATTCTAAAAAATCAAAAATCATATCCAAGCTGTAACATCTCAAGTTAACTGTAGTCTTAAAGCAATTTGTCCATATAGCTTTTTTATTATAAGTGTCTATTTTTAAGAACCTCTTACTAGATAAGAGGAAAGATTTCTTGATAACCGTTTTTAAATTATCTAATACTACTTTAAGTGATAAATTAGTATACATTGTCGCAAAATCGAAAGACTCAATTCTTTTAGCTGAAACCATTGTGAAAGAATCTATCACCTGCAGTGAATTATTAATACTCCAATATGGATTAAAGTTCGAAAATATTTAATACCAGAACAATAGGTTTTAAGTTTATTTATAATTTCCTTTAAAATTAAAGAGGGGTCAGTAGCAGCAATGCCGGTTGGACATTTAGCTGCTCCAGCAATAAACCATAGTTTAGGGGGATTCTTATGAAATTTTACAGTCCAATAGAGGAAAGGGAACTGTTTATCATTGTCATTTATTTTAATATTAAAATTTTTAAAAAGTATTTCTCCAGTCTTTTCAATTTCATTCTCATGCTCTAAATTTTCTTTTCGTAAACATTAGTTGTGCATAACTCCCTTTTTAAGATATCACAATACAGCTTCTGACAAATTATGGCAAAATTATTATTAGCTTTATCCACCGGCACAATTACAAATTCATTCTGTAGATTAGCAATTGCTTGTTTTATCTTAGCATTATAAAATAGTGATTTAGTGTTACTATTTTTAAGTTAGAATATATTTCATTTCATATTTTACTAATAATTAAATTCTTCCAACTTTGAAAAGTCTCTTTATTTTTATTCTCTTTCTTACACCACTTATCAATAAATCAAAATCATTTTCCAAGCTATCAAGAACACTCGATGGTTTCAGATGATAAGAAAGACGGAAATTAGCCCCTTTATTCATTATAATTTGAAGATCATCTTGTTTTATTATTGACAAGTCCCCTGTTATAACATATTTGTACGTGGGATTTACAAATGGGCCAAGCTGCTTACAGTTCAAGTTCTATTTATTTTCATAAAATAATAACAAAAACAATATCCCAAAGGGCTCAGTGGCCCATTATTTGGGAAACGGCATACAATAAATAAAGAATCATAAAACTCGTCATAAACATACTAACCAACATCTAAATATAAATATGTAAGGAAAAGAAATCAACTCACCGGCAGTCCCCACGAAACAGCAACCCTCTCATCACCCGACAATAAAATACAAATCAAAATTCTCACGTCATCGAGGATACAACACCAACAAAACAACAACCCCCCCCAAAAAAAAAAAATAAATAAACCGGATAAAAGTTACAAACCGGTTTCCAATTTATATCACTATCTAATCTTTTAAGTATTAAATTATAATTAAAAATCATTTGCCCAATAGTTTTTGAAAATTTATAAGTTAAAACTGGACTATAATTGTAATTCAAATTACTAGGAAGGGCCTGTTTCACATCCTGCTGATTTAAAATTTTTGGTAAATTAATATCTTCAATCTGCTTACAAGTAAAATTTATAGGTAAATATAATCTGTTGTTCTTATTACCAATCTTTTTCTTTTTTGAAATAAATTTCGTTTTAGTTAGAATGCAAATTGTATCGTATATTACTTTAAAATTATATTCAAGAGCTGTATTATTCTTAACAATCCAGAAAAGTTTGATTAAATTCAAGAGAAATGAATCCCTAGATTCAGGTAGCTGGCATAGATCTATAGAAAGCATTGGTAAATATAATTCATTTTTTTATTATTTTTCCTATGTCCTCTTGATCGTTTTTTACGCTTAGTTGGACAAGTAAAAGAAGGATGGTCCTTAAAACCATCAATACATTTAACAATAACATGAGACATGTTGCCATGTTGTGCTACACGATCATTTAGCCCAAAAGCATAAGCTGTACCAAGAGTAAGGATCCAGAAATCCTCCTGTTTACGTAGTCTATTATTCTTCTCTTCTTTATTTAAATTTTCTAACTCTAAATTTTCTAAAATTGTGACAGTTATATCTGATATGGAACACGTACCATTATTACAATGTTGAACTAGACAGTTATTAGTTTTTTCTTTATTGACTGTTGTCTTGTGTCCAGAAAATCTTTTATATATATTATTAATTGTTTCCCCCACATATTAAATGCAGCATTTACTAGATTCTAATAGGTAAATTACATCGGTTGTTTTACAATTAACATTACCACGTAACTTGCAGGCAAAATTTTTATTATACAGTGTACTCTTAACAGAAGTCCATGACCTTCTGGATTCGGCCAATCAGAAACAATCTTATCCACTCCACGGTGTCAGCATGGACTCCATATGCCTGGAGCTTATGTAAAAGATATTCGTGGACAACTTTATCGAAGGCCTTGGCTTGGTCGAGTAACAGGACATCAACGGCTTTACCTTCCACAATTAATTTAGTGACTATATCATAAGAGTGGATCTGGTTCGTCTCAATGGAACGACTCCTTCTGAAACCATGTTGAGATTTCGACAGTAAGCCATTTATTTCAAGGTGGTTAATAATAGCGTCATTGAAAATACTTTCGAACAGTTTAGAAATGACTGATGTGAGACTAATAGGCCGGTAATTTTCAGGGTTATTTTTATCTCCCTTCTTTAAAGTTGACACTATATTGGCTGATTTCCAATCAGCTGGTACCATCATCATCCTTATGGACATCTTAAAAATATCAGCCAGTAGCTTGGCAATAAGAGCTGCAGCTTCCTTCTGCAAACGTGGATGAATGCCATCGGGGCCCCGGGTCTTGTTCGGATCCAACTTATTCAGGTGCTTGAGAACATCATCCGCATCAATCACAACAGATGGCATTTCGTGGACATGGTTTCTTTTTGGGAAAGGAGGAGGAGGAGATACTAAAACTGAATGAGAGAAATTAGTGGCAAATACGGCATTTTAACAATTTGTGATGTCTGTGGGGGTATGTCTGTGGATGTCTGTGGTATATTCTACGTCTATTAGGATTAGAGCTGGAAACATACTTCCAAAACTTTTTAGGGTTTGTTTTTGCACTAAGGGCTATATTTACTTCATAATCACTTATGATTTTACGCGTGAGATTTCTCAGCTTGTTACGGCATTTCTTAAAATCAGCAAGATGATTCTCCTGTTTTGATTTCTTGTAATAATAATAATAATAATATTTATTTCTAACCCACTTACATCAAAAAGATAAATAGTGGAGTAAAAACTTGAAGAACAACGGAAAACAAATAACAAATAAAAAAACAAATAACAAAAAAACGAGAGTCAACAATAGACATTAATCATACAAACGGATCAGACCGTGGTGAGGCGACAAACACCGATACGCCGTTTCTGAGAGCTTTTTGTGTAGATCAGTCAGCTTCTCAGTAATGTTCGGAAGATGGAACTTTTTGATTATCTTTCGATTCTTATACCACAGAGGAAGATAGAGAAGAAATTTACAGAAACGGAAATAAGAGGATCGAATATCGCTAATGTCTTTTTTGTTAAATATAGGGTAAAGCCCAGAAAGGTAAAGAACAGAATGATCGGAAAAAGTAGAATAAAGCTTACCAAGGGCAATACGATTGTATTTCCCTCGATTGGCTACAATTTTAGAGTAACCAATCTGAATTTTCACTCTAGCATCCCAGACAGCACGCTCCCGAAGAGTTTTAAGATTTTTTGTAAGTGTAATACCCAATCACCGGATCGAATCTACATGAGGGATAGAAAAATTTTGAAAAATTAGAGGCCTAGGAGAAGAGGGAACATTGAAAGAAAGATACTCACATTTATCAACATTAAGCGAAAGACCGATTTTAGTAAAAGAAGAAGAAACTTTATGAACCATCTGCGATAGACTGAGTTTAGACCGGCTAATTAGAAGAATGTCATCAGCATAAGCAAGGTAAGAAATATCACTCAAACCAACAAAACACATAGAAGAAATATTCTCAAGAATGCCAGAGATACAAAATTTGAAAATACTAGGAGATAACACTCCACCCTGCCGTACGCCCCGACGAACAAGAACATTAGAAGATGAAAGGGCACCATTAGTTTTAATTCGAAGATAAGAATTACTATACCAAAACTTTAGAAGAAAAATAACTGAAAGGTTAATACCGTGACTATAAAGAGAGTAAAGAGCCTGACAATGTACAACACTATCAAAAGCCTTAGAAAGATCAAGAGCACAAATATGAAGACCATACCCTTTAGCCGAAGCATCTTTAAGAAGGAAAGCAAGAGCACGGTGAGCGTGCTGGCACCCGATGCCAGACCGAAAACCAAACTGATTTTCCCCGAAATTAGCATTCATACTAATGAAAGGAAGTAGGATGTGTTCAAGGATTTTACTAAAATTACAAGCAACCGTGATAGGCCTGTAAGAAGAACAATCCAAAGGAGTCTTACCTCGTTTAAGTACAGAAGTGACAGTTCCACACAAAAAGCTATCAGGAACGAGGGAACAACAAAGGCACATTTGGAAAAACAACTGTAAATGGAAAAACAAAGACGGGCAATTTATTTTTAGATGACAAGCACTGATACCGTCAATATCAAGAGAACTTGATTTCAATTTCTTAACAGATGCAATTACAGCGTCAACTGAAACGGGAATAACTTGTGCCTGAGTCAGGGAAGGCGGGAGAACCGAATCAAGCAGTTTCGAATAAAGCGCGTGCACTGCATAATTCAATTTGGAAAATATAACTGAATAGTGGTCAGACCATGCAGAAGGCGTAATGGGGAAATTAGGATTTGCCGAGTTATTTAAATTAGCTGAATTAATCACTTTGTCCCATTCTTTCTTATTGGTAGGATATTCTAACCCTTTGTAACGGCTCGATCGCAGACATTTCTTAAACTCACGCTTAGTTTTTTGTTTTATTTCAAACACATTCCCAGCTAATGGTCGACCGTTAGCAACCCATATACGCAGCCACAATTTGGCTTTATTTTTCACACTTTTCAGCTCAGGGTCACACGACCAGAATGGTTTCCTTGTACTTTTCCTCACTCGCTCTTGAGGGACAGCAACCTCCTCAGCGCGTTTTAAACACCACACGATTTGGTTGTAATAATGATCCAGATCGTAATTACTTTTAGTAGGACTAACACTCAGCTGGTGTAGATGAAAAGGTACACGTAAAGAACCAAGGAGAATGGCCAGGGTTGAAATATATAATGGCATATTAACATTTTTCCAATTACTCCGCACAAACCATTTAGAGGCAGGAGCACAAGCCTGGTCAGTACTATCTTTTCTAATCGAAAAGCATAGCGATAAAGGAAGGTGATCAATATCTTGCTCATCTTCGTGGACATGCACTGTTGAAGATGTAATGAACGGGGAACAAATCACGTGATCAATATCCGATAAGCTGCCGGAATTATGCACATACGAGAAGGGTAGATCCTTCGCAATTATTCTGTAATCAGGGAGACAATCAAGTAGGTTCACAGTACGAGCAGAATCACGTTTTACATCAGTGTTCATATCTCCAATAATAATAAATTCGTACCCATTTTTGCTTATACTTTGAAGGAGAGTTTTCAAACTAGAGCATGCTTTGGAGAATTTATTAAGCGATGTCATATTCTTCCCATCGTGAGGCAGGTAAGTGTTTATCAATACGGTTTTACCAAGTCTTATAGCCAATAAATGTTCATCAGAGAAATAGCATGACGGGGACAGAAAGCTGAGCTTTTGTTTTATAATACATGCTAAACCCCCTGAAGGCCTTCCAAAAGTAGATTTAGCATTTGTTGTGAAAACAAAGTGGGCGGAACTGCGGCGCAGGAAATTAACACTCGTTGCGGTCAAAAGATGTTCCTGAAAGCATACAATGTCAAACTTACTGTACAGTTCATCAATGGTCAGGTCCTTGTTTTTTGTCCCATTAATATTGAAGGACACGAGTGATACTGATTCAGACATTAGTTTGTTTTCGGTAACTTGCGACTGACAATTGCTTTCAATTTAGGGCAAGTGAGGCTAAACGAAACATGATCACCTCCACAGTTTGCGCACTTAGGTGACAAATTGCAAGGCGAGTCTCTATCTGAAACATGAGGACCGGCACATCGCGCACATTTTGGTGTAACACTGGGACAAGACGACTGGAGATGGTCAGGGGATCGGCAATTGTTACAGCACCGGGGAATCGCTTTGAACTCATAAACACTTAGGATTTCGTATCCAACTTTGAGACCATATCTAAATGCTTCGACTCTTGATGTTGCATCAGAGAATTCAAGTTTTACTGCAAGCGATTTCCCTAGCCTAGAGGCACAAGAAACACCAGGGCACGATATCAGGTGGGACAGTTCAAAATCATGCGGGATTCCCTTCAGGAGTCCGTAAAACTTCTTGGTTAGAACTTTCGCAGAAGAGCCAGTAAACGCAATAGTCACCGATAAGCGGAAATCTTCAGCAACTGACTTATCTATATTGATAAACAGTTTGTCACGAACAGGGCGAATGCTAGTGATTGATTCGTGTCCATCGATCTGATCTATCAGATCTTTTCGTTTAATTGGGTCCGAAAGGGTAGATGGAAGGTTCGACACAACAATAGTAGCATGCGAGTCGGGAATTGCAGGTTTCGGCAGTTGCGGGTAATTCAGTTCATAAGCATCCAGCTTGGTGGCAACAACCTTGAGTAGTTGTTCCACGCGATTCACCTTTGTTGACAGTCTAGAATACGCAACTGCGGGCAAAACCGGGACCTCGGTTGGAGACTTGATCACATAAATCGGAGTTGATACCTCCTCAGAGTTGAGGTGACCACTGAGGTGTCCTTAGAGTGACCACACAATTGTGGTCACTAGAGCCGATTGCAGGTAAATATTTAATAGACATGACTGTGTCAGGGTTATTTGTAAATACCAAGTCAAGTGTAGTTGGGTTTTGACCATCTCTATAACGGGTTGGTTGATCAATCAGTTGAGTGAGGACGAGATTCGCTACAGAATTCAGAGTTGTTTGGGCATGGCTGTTTGGAGTTGTGAATCCGTAGCCGTCAAACCATATCACATGTGGCATATTAAAGTCACCGGTGCTGAGAACAGAATTTGAACTAGATGAAGCTATTTTACTCACAAGATCAGCCACGACTTGGTGTGAGTCATTAGCATTAGGTGCACAGAAGCTTCGATAAATATTTCCAACAGTTAATGTCTCTTCAAGGAGCTGGCACTCAACAGCTTCAAATTCCACCCATGGGTAAGCATCAACATAAGGGAATAAACTCAGCATTTTAGTTTAAAAATTATTCTTCACATAAATAACAGTGCCTTTCCTGCACCCTTTCGAACAAAAGTTAGAAAACACTTCCTAACCATCAACTGCAATATGGGAATCCTCAAGCATTATTAGAGAATTTTTGGGACAAACTTCTGTAGCACAAAAAATATCAATATCCTGATTAGCTAATAGCATCTTTACCTCTGGCAGTTTATTTGTAATACAGTCCAGATTTGAATGAATCACTCAAGAATCATCTATTTCTTCCTGGATTATTTAATGCATCACCGTATTGGGGGTGCATTTCACTTCCTTTAATCAGTGGCTCCGCTGAGCGTGGTGCCGCATCTGCATTCATGGATACTGCAGTGTGGTAAGAGCAACTTAATTCAGATAACAAACAACTATTGGGAGGAGAGACACAAGATGAATAACTAGATAAACTTCCATCACTAACAACACTAGAACATGAAGACTTTGAACTATTTAAAGTGGCTGGGGTCGAAGCTATTGTTCCATGTCTTGGGAAGCCTCGGATGGGCGTCGAGCGCCCAGGACACCGTTTTTTGAAACGGTCGACAAGTCACGAATAACCAAACCAGTCTCATTAGCCTCACTTCTACGCTCCACTTTTTCAACAAGTCTTTTTCTAAGATCCCTATCATCTCTAGAAAAATCATTATGAAACTAGACACTCTCCTTTCGTTGTCTAGAGATCTGAAGAATCTTCTTCTTGATATTCCACGAAGAAACCGAGAAAATGAGCGTGGCAGGCCGAGACGTGGTACTCGGTCTAATGGTTGAAGTATTTAGCCTTCTGACGTTCGTGATTGGTCCAGGGTCAAAATCATAAGATGATCGAATAATATGGGTAATTGCACCAGTTTCATCATCAGATGAAACAATACCATATTCTATGATATTCAATCTACGTTTCTCCCTGTCCTGTTCAGATCTGATTACCTTCCTCACTTCTGCGGCAAAATTGGGGTTTGTACTTGATATAGTTTCATGAACAATATTACACGCATCTTGGGTACTGCATTTTGAGGATAGCTGAGACTGAATCTCCTTCACCAAGTTAGAGATTTCCGCTATGGACTATTTTAAGTCCACTTTTGAATCTTCACGTAGCTTACGTAGCGAATCACCTTCTCAACACTTGAGGTAGATGCAGACCTGTCTGAATCACGAACTTCGCAGAGTATGCATTGCCATTCACAGCCAACTTTCTCAGTCATTTTTGTGAGAAGTTCGTATTCATTGGCTGTTAGCTTCGGATCAAAGTCGAGGCCGAAGTCCTCGACCGAGATCCGTTGATTTTTTAATTTAAAAAAAAGGGAATAGTTGTGGGAAAAGTCAAAGTCATGGCCAATTGTAGATAGTCCTCAACAGTTCAAAAATAAGATTCGTTTTATTTGATTATTTAAAGGTGGAAAAATAAAACTATTTATTTTTAGATGCAATATTAGGATCTTGATCTTGTGACAAAGATTTTTGAAAATATTTCTTAATATCAAGAGAATATTTTTCCAGTAACTCAAACCTACCAGTTGGGACTAATAGAATATACAAATCATCGATAAGCCAAATTCAATGATAATTCTGCATCTCACCTCAGTGAGGCGATGTAAATACAATAAGAAGAGAGAAAAGTAAAAAAAGAGAACAAAGACTAATATTTCTAAAATAAGAACAAAGAAAAATAAAATAAAAATAAGAACAACAACAGCAAAAAGGAAAAGCAAAAAATAAGAAAATAATCTCTTCTTGGCTTCTTATTTATTTCAGCCATTATTCGTATCATCATATGAAGGCGAGCGCAATTCAACAGTGATACATGAGCTAGATTATAAGCCAACTACAGTCATAAATTCAACAAATAAATCACAAACACTTATGATGAGCTATAAATTCACTAAAAAAAAACTAAGCGACTTCTTCAATTTATTTCTCATACATGTATCTCACTTACAGGCCTTTATACTACTTAAGTTTTGTTTTTTCTTCTTTATCAATTAAGCATATTACAGTTGGGACCACTGAAGGGATGCAAGCACTAATTCCCTTTTCTCCAAATTCTTTTTGTTTAATTCTGACAGAATTGCGAATGTCACGAACTTCTTTTGTTACATCAGCTATTATATAGATATAAGGAGATTCACGTCCTGATACACTTCCGAGTGGGTATTCATGTAAATTCTTGTTTCCCTGAAGCATACAGAAATTGTCCTTATCATCCTGAAGCTGGATTTTCATAAATCGGTGTGTATACTCAATTACCTCAAATCAGTTTGTGAAAGTAAGGTTCATTCCTTTAGTAAGGTTCATTCCTTCATTTTTTACCACAAGGACTCCAGATGCTAATTAATATAGACCAGACTCCTTTTCAATTTGGTCTCGTAATGCCGATATTTCCTGCTTGGTACTAGATAATTCATTTTCATGGGTCGTTTTCGCTAATTCAAGATTTTACAAGCGAGATTCTAGGGACTATAAACAAGATTTAATGTCAATAATTTCAATTTTTATTTCTGAAACACCAATTTTAGTTGCTTTGACTTTTGCGAGGATTTTATCTCACTTTGAGATATTATTAGTTGATTCTGTGGATCCTCTTGAATCCTTTAAATCACTTTTTCTTGATTGTTCCCCACTTTTCCTAAACACAGGTATATTCAATAATGTTTATAATTTTCAAGAAAATAGATAAACGAACGCCCAAGATAATTCACAACCAATTTTGTACTTCGCCAACAAATATGATGCTACTACTCCCAATTCATTGAAAAAATATATAAGAATTTACTTGTCAGATTTAATCTGGTTGAAAATTGTATAGTGCAAATAGAGATGTTCACTAAATGAATATTAGCTAAGAACTGATCAATCCATTGGCAGTTTTGTCTGGAAAACCAATAGTCTTACGGATATATCTCTGTTTCTCTATCAATAACCAAGTTTCTGTTTATATATATATATATATATATATATATATATATATATATATATATATATATATATATATTGTCTCTTAAAAGATTGTCTTTAAATTGTCTCTTAAAAGATTGTGGTAAGCCATTTAGAGTAAATAGTAAAGTTGTCTATTCCCAAAAGAACTAAATATTTAGGATTCCCGAATATTTGCTGAGCCAGAGCGGAATCTAGTTTGTCATTTTTACTTTTATTTTCAAATATCTGGGACTGATTGAAATCTTGTGCTTATAAAACCGTTCTCCTAGCTGTTGATGGGTCTCACCATTGTATAGTTTCTCACATTAACACGGGACTGTAGACACCACTACCCAGTTTAGGGTCAGTTTGATCCTTTCTCTAGTTGAAAAAATGTTCTACTTTGTGCTCGGTTTCGAAAGAAACAGAGGGATAATGTTTTTTTTCAAGTCTGTCGCTGAGTTTCGAGACGTTTAGTAATGTAGAGAAGGTTTTGTCCTCAAATGCCACCGTAACTGAATAAAGGGGGAGGATTTCTCTATTTTTCTGTATTACCTTTACTAATCATCTATCTATTACATTTTCAATGAGGCTAATTAGGCAACTATTGCATAATACAATATCTTTAACGTAATTTAATTCAGATTTTATATGGTCACGTTAACATATTCTTAGAATCCTGTCGACGAAAGAAATTACTAGGCCTCTTTTTACAGAAGGAGGGTGATTTGACGAGATATGTAGATACCAATCATTGTGGATCGGCTTTCTATATATAGAAACTTCAAGAAAATGAGTATTTCTTATAGTTAAAAATCCAAGAAAGAGAGCGTTCTCAAATCTTCCAGGTCTATGGTGAATTAAAGATCTGAAGTAAAAGAGTTCAAATGTGACAAAGGTGTTTTCGAGTCTTGGCCATTTTCGCAAGCAGCAAGAATATCATAAACCAGAGAGAGAGAGAGGGTTTCTATGAAATCCATGTGAAAATTTGCCCTTAATCTGAAGGTAAATTTTTTCTCGGAACATAAAATACAAAGAAAACTTAATGCAAAGACGAACAAGTGTCATTATTGTGTCAATTTCCAAGATTTCTTACATAGCGAATTTTCCATTAATTTATTTTGTAGGGCCTGCTGATATTTACGGATATCGCATGAAGTGCATATGTGAACTGCATCAAAACTAGACAGTCTTTTCTGTATACTTTGATTTTTCAGTATGTCAACAAGATCTATTGAATTTCTTATATAAGATTTCTGTTTGGTTAGAAGAAGCTTGGAAATTGTGGCTAAGAACTTTCCTACACCAGTTGCTGGAAAAATAATACACCCTACGATAGGACATAAAGGAGTATCCTTCTTCTTGTTTTTAGGTAGACCATAAATTTTTGGGGCTGAACAACCTTCGAGATAGAATTTTCTGTACATTTGAGGTATGATTATTCCATTTCCTTTTAAAATTTATAAGTCTTTTCTTCACTACTGTGTGTATTTGTCTGTGGGATCAGTTTTATTTCTTTGTATTATTTTTATCCATCAGAAGGGTATTTATTTTATTTTGATAATCTGCATAATCCATAATCACAACTGTGTTTCCTTTGTTCGCTCTTGTAATTACTGTATTTTTATCTCATTTCAAATTTTGGAGGAATAAGTTTCTTCTTTTGATTGACTTGAAAGCGACAATGACGGCTTATAATCAAGAATACTCTTTACTATTTCTCCTCTGAGTAGGTCTATATTTTCAACCTCACCATGAGAGCTAAAAATACTCGACTCCAAACCCGTAATAATTTCTGATATATTTACGTGTATCTGAACAGTTACAAATTTAGGTTGTTTTGATAGAAGTCTTAGCTCATTGGATGTGAAAATCTTGGAGGAGAGATTTTCCAAAAGAGGGCCAGGATTATCCGTGTTTGTTGAAATTCGAGTTTTGAAAATTGTTCTAATAAGCAAGTTTTTATTAAATGAAAAACGTGTCAGAAAGTTTTTATTAAATGAAAAACGTGAGATTTATAAAATTTTGTGAAAATCTGGAACAGATAAAAGCTGATGTAGTAAATTTTCGAAATTAAATGTCTTATTACTAAGGATGTATCTCATGAGTCTATGGTCTTTTAAAATGTTGATTAGAGTTTTGAAACCCATTCTCTGGATAAACGGATCTTCAGATTATGTTTCTAAGTGTACGTTGAAACGTAAAGAAGGAAGAATTCGATTTCTTTTGCAAGTTTCTTAAAAAATTTAACTGAAAAATAAAATTTATGTGTTTTTTAACAGAATTTAAAAATGAAAAACAATATTGTTGAAAGGCTCCCTGTAAGCTTGACGTAAATCCATTCTAATACCATACTGGCTGTACGTGATGTTGGAAACCAAGAAAGCAGAGGATGTAGTAAGTGAAATATAAAATCGAATAGGTGAGAAAACGCGGATTTTGTCAGCCAGTACTAAAATATGAAGATGAAAATCAAACAAATATTTTTACATGTACCTCTGCCAAGTCGTCCTTAGTGCTTAAAAAAAAGAAAAAAGAAGCAAAAAACAGCAATAGAATGTAACCTTTTGAAGTTAATTGGATAAGAGAAGAAAAGACACTGAATCAAAAAACCAGCCAGAGATCAATGAAAGAGAATTTAGCAATTAGATTGTACAAGTATTCCTTGGCTTGCAATAGATTTTGCCTGTCTGCAATTTCACTTTTCATTAGATATGCGGACAGGTTGTCTTAAAATTGACTGGACGAAAATACTGGTAGATTCTTTTAATATTAAGTTGTTGTAAATTTGCCGTAAGGAAATATCTCCTGTGTCTTTTTTTATCTTTTGAAACAGTTACGCCTTTTATCTTCGTTTCTCTAGCCCTCTTCTCAAATTAAATGGCTGCAAGTCAAAGCAACTACATCTCTTAAAGCCGAAGTTTGATTGAATATCGGAAGCCAATACTGAATTTTTTTTTGTTCAATCATCCACTATATTTTTTATATTTACTTCTTTCCTGAAGTAATTTATTTTCAATGTTTTTTACGGCTTCCATATGCTCATTTACAGTGATCTCTTTATATATGCTCAAATTTTCCCAAGTGATCTCTTTATCCATCACCGTTTCGAACATTTTCTGTACATTTGTATCTGAGAAATGGGCAACTTCACTTAATTTCTGTCTATATTTATTGGTTATCAAAGGTTTCTGGCCTCCTGGTCCAATTGTCTTCAATTCAGTCATTTAAAAACATATGAGGGGTAACTAGGCCGAGACATTAAACCAGCGGTAGAGATGATCTTGTTCATCTTAAATTCTCTTTCCATCATAGACAAAAATCGCTTTCCTCGATGAGCCCTTGGCGACGTGACTGCAAATGTCCTTATCAGAAGAGTGAACTATATATATATATATATATATATATATATATATATATATATATATATATATATATATATATATATATATATATATATATATATATATATATATGTATATATATATATATACAATAATCATCAAATTCTTCACTTGATTTTTTCGTTTCCTCAAAAAAAGACGCTCTCATATGTATTTCTTGAAGTTTTGTTCTTCATAGCGTTGAAGTTGCATTTAGTAGAAAATGGTTGTATATCATTAGTAGTATCATCAGTTGTATCCCCATTTTTGTATATCTGGTCCCAATTAAAAATTAGCAAACTAAAACATTAATCCAAAATCAAAGAAACACAATTTATGAGTTTATTTTATTTAATAAAAGGCAAACGAACAAAATAACACATACACTCAATTTTTCTAGATTACAAACAACTTTCCTCATCAAAACTAACTATCTAATCTAATTTTCATGCATTTCTGAACTAACTCTTCAACATATAAGAAGTACCACTCCATAAGTTTCCGATTTTGAAGCTTTTGAAATAGTTTCATTCCTCATATGTACTGTTAACCAGCTGGCCCCTGTGTCAAAACAGCTTAAAGCGAAATATTCGATTCACGAGACTTCTTTGTCATCATTTTTATTTTCTGTCTTACATTGCTCTTTATGCTCACTTAAATCCTCATCAAAAAATCAATTGAGGGTGTTATTATACCTTGTAATAACAATATTTTGCACTGATAAATGAATTTGCAGCTTTCATTTTAATAATGTGCACGACGAGGTCTAGAGAAGCTAAATAAATAGCTGAAGAATAACTTTCATCGATAACATATCTTTTCAATGGCCCACTGAAAATAAAGCCCATTGCAGCATCACATTCTCCAAGTGGTGTACAACCATTTTTGCCTATTATATTTACGTCAGCTTCAGTTCCAGAATATTTTCAACGTTTCCTTATTAGTTTCCTTAAAAATTAGCATGGTAACGATGCAGGGATATGATTTTATATTCCTCACTCCCAGCCTCAATGCCAATTCCTCCACAGGTTCATGCCTTGAAGAAAACTGAGTCCTTTACTTGTGCATGATACAAAAGCTTAATAGTCTCATGAAGCAAATTGCTGATGAATGGGACACCCATTTCATCACTCACAGAAAGTACAGGTTAAATTCTAAACTTTGAGTGTCTATGCCCTTCTGAAATATCTCTAAGAGTAGTACCGTCCCGTTTTGGAGGGTGGTATTGTTTCCTTGTGATGCCCAGCTGTCAAGTGTAAAGTGTTGGTTCGTTCTGCTTTCGTTTGTTGAACTAATATTCCAGCTGGAACTGTTATTTTCTACTCGTCAATTTGCGTAGTTATCCCTGTTATTCCAGCTTCTCATTGGGTGATTTGTTCTCCCCGTGATATCTCGTGCTGAAAATTTTAATTTGTATTTTGGTAGTTACCTCTTGTTAAAGCGGTGTTCCCTCTGTAACCTCTCTTGGCGCGCTCTCTATACTATGTCCCTCTCGACAAACGATTGTTCATTCCTTTAAAACTGGGAGGGGGTAACCATTATTTGTGAGAGTTTCTTTCTATATGACCCAAGCGGTTACATGCATAACATCCTATGGGTTGATCATTAGTTTGTGATCTTTATTGACTATTGGATGTGAAATGTACTAGTCTTGGTCTTGATAGGGCTTGACTTTGACTTAGATTGAGTTTTGGTGAGGGGTCTCTTGAATAAAATCTCGGAGAAGGATATCTTGAAGGTTTACGGATTTTTGTTTTTAGTTTCTTGAATTATAGTTTCTGGTGTTTTATGACAAAAGGTATTGTGTCACATATACTTTCGACCTCCTGAGCTGCCAATTCCAAATCTTTAAGATTATTACAATTAAATGACGTTATGATTTAAGGATTAGTCCATGTTTTATCGCATTACGTATTATTTTTCATTAAGTTTCCCCTTGTCC
This sequence comes from Artemia franciscana, assembly GCF_032884065.1. Taxonomy (NCBI): domain Eukaryota; kingdom Metazoa; phylum Arthropoda; class Branchiopoda; order Anostraca; family Artemiidae; genus Artemia; species Artemia franciscana. The sequence goes on from NC_088874.1 coordinate 3,065,005, forward strand.
GTACCGTATCGTGCTTCTGATGAGACTAATTTTAATGTAAGTACTTTCCCACGTTCTGCTCTAGTTCAAATTTAACTACCTCGTGTTTCAAATTACCTGTGCCAGCTAGCATTCAAGTGGATTTCATATAAGTCATTATTAAAAGTGTTGTTTAGACTTTAAATTGACAAATGTGTTAAAATTACATGCAGTAGGAATTGAATCCACGTTTACATAAAGGATCAATATTGCTAATTGTATTTATAAAAAATCACCTTTCTTTTACAAAAAACATATTTTTTCGTTTTACCAGATGATATACTTTTAAGGTTTACTTATAGAACTAAGCAAATTTAATACAACTAAACAGTAAACATTTAAATCGGGGTTTTAAAGATAGCTGCAACCTAGAAAAAGACGACCATGGCCCAGAGTAACCGAACTTTTTTTGGAACCTCAATAGATGATTTTGGATCGACAAACAAAGTACATTTGCATAGATAACTATAGATTTTACAGTTGAGACTAATTTAGATTATAGTTATTCCTAATTAAGCATAATATTACATATTCTTAGAAAAGGCTAGAATATATCAACTTGATGGATCAAAAGGTATTCCTATGAACCGAAGACTATACAGTTATAAAAGGCAAAATTGTTTTTTCCCTCTCAGCATCTCGCATTCGTAGTCAAAGACATTACACCTTATCTATGAGGATGAATTAAGTTGATTTTTAATATACCTCGATATTAATTTTTGAGATCTCGCTCGCTTGAGATTCATCTGGTTCTTCTTTTGTAGAATTTATTCGATCACATCTAGTCTATTAAGCAAGGTTACAGAAAGAACGGCCGTTCGAATAATCACAGTCATAAGCACATTTCTTTTTTTAGTTTTAAAGCATAAGGAGACGATTGCATAATTGTGGAGATTCGACATGCTCAATATCTCTATTGATATCTCTAGCCTTCTTAGAAAAAACGAAAGATTAACCCTTTTTCGATATGATATTCTTTTTTTATAGAATTGGAAAATTGTACTATCCACAACTCTTCCCCTGGGGATTCGGTGGGCATATTTGCCCTAGAAACATAGTTTTTAGACGTTTGACTATTTTAAACACATTGAATATTTCATAATTTTGATCATTGTCAAGGGAATGTAAAAGAATGAAGATGAGGATTTTTCTCTAGCCTTCCAGTATCTATTTTATTCCATCACCCTCTCAGCATGTCTTAGTTTCAGTCGAGTACCCTCAGCCTTTTCGGGAGATATTATTTATCTACCCTGTGAGAGTGAGAGTGAGTGACGGAGAGTGAGAGAGAGAGAGAGAGAGAGAGAGTGAGTGTGAGAAAAAAGAGGCGTAAAAAATTGACTCGTGGAGACACGGATGGGACTTATAAACTAATTCAGAAATAATTCACTTTTACATTTAGTCCCCGCTATAATAGGCAGAAAGAAATATGTCTTTCAATTTCTTTTCATATGTATAGAGTGATGGTGACTCACTTATTAAATCAAAAAGTTTATATTTATTGGCATTGTCAAGAACTTTATATCTCCAACTTAGTCTTGATCTCTCATTTTTAATAAAAGGAAAAAGAAACTTATTCCTTGCTCTTGATAAATGGCTATGTTTATTTTCAACCGAAGTTTCATGTTATCGAAAATTTTTTCTCTATGCTGGATATCTAAAAACCATTTGCCTATATTAAGGTGAAAAGTTTGTTGTAAGTGAAGAATATAAAGCAATAAAATAGATGTTTTGGTTTCAGATTATTCTTTTGTCTTCCTAGGGTGTGTTAAAAAAAATGTTCAGAATTCTCATCGACTTGTTTTGGACAATTTTGAGTCCTCATAAATGTGAATGGAATGTCAACATGCAAACGGTCAGGTAATATTGAAAATAGTATTAAATTTATGAAAAATAAAATTTTGTCATTATTTTGTAATAAAACAGAAACTTTACTTTATGGAAACAAGCGAGATTCTTCGACAATGTTGCCTCAAGTTTATTAATTTGCGCCTTAAAAGACAGAGTTGACTCAATTTAGATACCTAAGTATCTAAATACATCCACTCTTTATATGGAGGTTGTTCCAAGGCTAATAGTTTTAAATAGCAGAAGCTTCACTGCTCTCAAACCTCTCAAAAAAATAACAAATTCCTACTTCTCTCGGTTAAGTTTTAATCGATTAGCATGAAACCTAGAATTTAAATTTAAAGCAACAGTTTCGAGGGCTGCTCGTAGGTCCAACTCGTTGCCCGACTTCAAATTAACTGCTCTGTTATTTTCAAACAATATTGGTAATTAATGGTCCGAAGGCATGCAGTTTGGAAGGACATTTATGTGTATAAAAAAGTAACGGCCCCAATACAGACCCTTGAAGAGCTCTAAATTTTCTAAAGGAAAAATACGAGATTATTCCCCATCAACTTTGACGGTAAAACTTCTTTCTAATAAAAAAGCATCACTGAATCAAGAACTAGTCCACGATTTCCTATTATTTCTAATTTATCAAAAAGAATTGCATGCTCTATTGTATCAAAAGCTTTTTTAGCGATTATGACTATATGTTTCGGCAGAAATTTTTTCCACCAAATCTCGTCCAATTTTCCTAAAGTGTGTAGCAAATGCTTCTCCATCATTAGTTGTTATGTAGGGTGGAATATTTCTTTTTTTGACATTATTTATTCTTTCATTAATTATTTTCCACGTTCTCCGCTGTGAATTGTATTCACGAAATTTCTTTTGATAATATTTTGCTTCTGCGACTCTGAGAACGAATGTTAACCGATTTTTATATTTATTAAAGTTTCCAATATTAATTTCATTTGTATGCTTCATCTTCACCTTATATAATCCTTTTTTCTTCGAAACTATTTTACCAGCTTTGAGTAACCCATGGCTTACGAGGAAAATCCTGACTTTCTTAATACCAAAGGACATACTCGGTCAATTTGACTATACAATAAAACAATTGACGGATCTGGGTCTTGAATAGATCACTCCAATGTATCTCTTATTTTTATTTTCATTAAATCTATATTTGTAAAGGTGGAAAAACAAAAATATTTTTTTAGGTGCAATATAAGGATCTTGATCTTGTGACAAAAGATTTTTGAAAATATTTCTTAATATCAAGAGGATATTTTTCCAGTTCCTCCAACCTACCAACTGGGATTAATAAATATACCAATCATCCATAATCCCAATTCAATGATAATTCTGAAATCTCACCTCACTGAGCCGATGTAAATACAAAAAGAGGAGACGAAAGTAAAAAAAGAGAACACGGACGAATATTTCTAAAATAAGAACAAAGAAAAATAAAAATAAGAACAACAACAAAAAAGAAAATCAAAATAAGAACATGATCTCTTCTTGCCTTCTCATTAATTTCAGCCATTATCTGTTTCACCTTTTTAAGACGATCGCAATTTAACACTGATACATGAGCAAGATCATAAATCACAAATACTCATGATGAGCTATAAATTCATTAAAAAATACTAAGCGACTACTTCAATTTATTTCTCATACATGTATCTCACTTATAAGCCTTTATAGCACTTATGCTTTACTTTTTCATCAATATCAATTAAGCATATTACAGTTATTACAGTTGGGACTACTGAACGGATCCAAGCACTAATTCCCTTTTCTCTAAATTCTTTTCGTTTAATTCTGACGGAATTGCGAATGTCACGAACTTCTATTGTTACATCAGGGGATTCACATTGTCAATATAAGGGGATTCACATTCTGCTACTCTTCCGAACAGGTGTTCAAGTAATTTCTTGTTTCCCTGAAGAATGCAGAATTTATCCTCATAATCCTGAAGCTGGATTTTGATAAATCGATGTGTATACTCAATTGCCTCAAATCGGCGTAGGAAAGTAAGGTTCATTCCTTCAATAAGGTTCATTCCTTCATTCTTTTTTTACCACAAGTACTCTAGATGCTAATTCACCTAGACCAGGCTCCTTTTCAATTTGGTCTCGTAATGCCGATATTTCCTGCTTAATACTAGATAATTTATTTTCATGGGTCGTTTTCGCTAATTCTAGACTTTAAACACGAGATGTTAGGGACTCTAAACAAGATTTAATGTCAATGATTTCCATTTTTATTTCTGAAACATCCATTTTAGTTGCTTCGACTATTTTGAGGATTTTATCTCACTTTGAGATACTAATAGTTGACTCTGTGGATCTTCTTGAATCCTCTAAGTCACTTTGTCTTGATTGCTTCCCACTTTTCATACCACATTTATATTCAATGAGATAAACGAACGCCCAAGAAAATTCACATCCAATTTTGTACATCACTCGTAAATATGATGAAAATACTCCGATTTCATTGAAAAAAAGATCAAAGAATATACTTGTCAGAGTTAATCCGGTTGAAAATGGTATAGTGCAAATAGAGATGTTCACTGAGTGAATATTTGCTAAGAACTGCTCTATCCGTTGACAGTTTTGTCTGGAAAACTAATAGCCTTCAGGAAATATCTCCTCTGTTTATATTTGTAACCAAATTTCTGTTTATAAATATATATATATATATATATTATATACATATATATATTATATACATAAAATATATATACATATATTTTATCTCAATTGTCTCTTTAAAAGATTTTGGTAGGCCATTTACAGTAAATATTAAAGTTATCTCTTCAAAAAGACGTAAATGATTAGGATTCCCGAATATATGCTGGGCCAGAACTGAATCAAAGTTGTCATTTTATTTGTATTTTCAAATCTTAGGGACTAATTGAAATCTTGTATTTGTAAAATTCTTCCTCTAGTTGTTGACACGGGACACTGTATACACCACTACACAGTATAGGGTCAGTTTGATCCTTTGCCTAGTTGAAAAAATGTTCTATTTTTGGCTTAGTTTTGAAAGAAACAGAGGAATAATGTTTTTTTTCAAGTTTGTTGTTGCGTTTTGAGACGTATAGTAATGTAGTGAAAGTTTTCCTCAATTGCTGCTGTGACTGAATCAAGGAGAACGGTTTCTATATTTTCCTGTATTACCTTTTTTATTCATTCTATCTATTACATTTTCAATAAGGCTGATTAGGCAACTATTGCAGCATAGAATATATTTAACGTAATCTAATTCAGATTTTACATGGTGACGTGAAAAGATTTTTAGAACCCTATCGACAAAAGAAATTACTATCCATCTTTTCACAGAAGGAGGGTGATTTGACGAGAAACGTAGATACTAATCCTTGTGGTTCGGTTTTCTATTTATAGAAAATTCAAGAATAGGAGTATTTTTAAAATGAAAAATCCAAAAATAGGAGTATTTTTTTTATAATTAAGAATCCAAGAAATGGAGCTGTCTAGTTCTATTGTGAATCGAAGATTTGAATCAAATGAGTTCAAATGTGACAAAGATTCTTTTAGAGAGTTTTGACCATGTTCCGAAGGAGCAAGAATATCATCATCAAAGAAAGACCAGAGAGAGACAGAGAGAGAGAGTGAGAGGGTGGATTAAGGGGAATCTATTAAAGGTAGATTGTTCTATGAAATTCATGTAAAAATTTGCCCTTAATCTGAAGGTAAATTTTTTGTCGGAACGTAAAATAAAAAGAGTAGTAAACGCAAAAACGAACAAACGTCATTATTGAGTCAATTTCCAAGATTTCTGACTAAGCAGAATTTTCTCTGAATTTATTTTGTAAGGCCTGACAATTATGGATGTTGCTCGGTGCATATGGAAGCTGCATCAAAACTAGGTAGTCTTTTCTGTATACTGATTTTTCAGCCTGTCAACAAGACCTATGGAATTTTTATATAAGATAGCTGTGTGGTTTCAGAGAAATCTTATATAAAAGACAAGTTCTGAAATAAGTGCCTTTTTTAGGTAATCTAAGGAATTTAGGGCTTTTTTGACCTAGTAATTTTTTATGGATTTCCTCTGGTATGGTCAGTTGGTGGTTTCGCTACCTTTGCGTAATTCCTTCTGAATTTTCTAAAATAGCTCGTTAATCCTAGGATTCCTCTTAATTGTTTAATATTTTTTTTTTTGGGGGGGGGCGTAGATTTTTAACCGATTTTATTTTTAAGGCATCTGGGAAATTTGTTTTTGTGTTACAACTACTTCTAAAGATTTTATTTTTGTCTGAAGAAGTTTTACTTTTTCTGGTCTGCATTTTAAATTACCTTCTCTAAATTTCCCAAATACTTTAGCTAAGGTTACTAAATAGTCTTCCGGATTTACTGGCCACTCTTTATTTTTATATGGGATACGATATGGTTGTTTTGCCACAGGTAGTCCTGTAGTTTGGATCGGGTGTTCACAAAAAGGAATAAATCCTATTTTGTTTTCAGATGTCGAAAAAACATCTTTATATTCCCACAGTATGTCGCCTAATTTTTGTTTCCATGGAATGTCTGTTATGTTATTTCGTTCGAAATTTTCAAGAAATTGAGTTCTTGATAGGGGTTATTCCTTGTCAAATTGAGTTTGGATTGTTTGGATTTTGGATCTTTATATTCCCACAGTGTGTCGCATAATTTTGTTTCCGTAGAATGTCTGTTATTTTATTTGGTTCTAACTTTTCAAGAAATTGACTTCTTGATAGGGGATATTTCTTGTCAAATTGAGTTTGGATTGTAGTTTGGATCGGGTGTTCATAAAATGTTAAGTCTTATTTTGTCTTCAGATGTCGAAAACACATCTTTATATTCCCACAGTATGTCGCATAATTTTTGTTTCCGTAGAATATCTGTAATTTTATTTGGTTAGAACTTTTCAAGAAATTGACTTCTTGATAGGGGATATTCCTTGTCAAATTCAGTGGGTTCTAGCACTAAGTTTTTTTCCAATTATTTATATCTGTTTCCGATACTACTTTCATTCCCACTAAATATGTCCCTTTGGTTAGGGTAATTATGTCATTTGCGTGAGTGTTTCTTATCCAAAAGCAACCTTCACCCTTTTCGTAATTCATAATTTGTTCACACGTTAGATTTTTGGGATATCTTCCAACGGTGAGGCCACACAAGTTTCATTTTTATCATTGGTGGGTTCTAGCATTTGCGATAATTGGGGTCTCTGAATTGATTTTGGGGGAATTTTAGTCTTTCGAACTAAAAATCAATAACATTTTTATTATAATTTGCTTTTATTAAGTTCAGAATATTATCTTTTGGTTCTTTCCTGGTAGGTTCTCTATTTTCAAGTTTTTCCCATAAATAGAAAAATGCTTGAATTTATTTCTCCCTATACTCTCATATTTTCTACTTTACCTGACTCGCTCTTATGTTATTTATTATTGTCTTGTTATCCGTCGGGTAGACGAATTTTGAGTTTGCTACGTTTAATAGTAGTTTATTGGCTTTCACAAAATTAGCACCTACTAATGCCTCGTATGGAAAATTTTTACCAATTAAAAATCGAGTATAGAAGTTTTTGTTGTCTTTGCGGAAGGTTAGATACACAGTTCCCTTTACGTCCAGATCATGTCCAGTTACACTCGACAAGTTGGGACATATATTACTCGTTCGTCGTTTAATATAATTGGGCAATTCGTTAAATACGGATGTATTTATCATGTTTACCGGCGCCCCTGAATCTATAAAGGCTGAGAAATAATTATTAGCTACGTTAAAATCACTAAATATAGGTACTATTTTATTATTGGCTGCACTTAAAAATGGTATAATCAGTGGTGGGGACCTATAAAAATATCTGCCGTCAAATTTTTGTCCTATTAATTTTGAAGGCTTGTGTCATTACCCTGGTTTTCCCAAATGTTCCCAAAATGTCAGAAGAACAAAATTTAATTTGTTCTACTTTGATTTCCTTGATTATTGTTCGAAGTGGAGTTGTTATATTTTTGCTGTCGGGTAATATAACTACCTCTTGTATTCCTATTCCAATCGTTATTAGGTTGGTTTGTTCTCCCGCGATACTGATACGTGTTGCGTTGGAAATTCTGATTTGGGATTTGGGAACTACCTCGTGTGTAATTACCAAATCCCAAATCATTACCCCAAACTGAAATTGCTCGATTACCTCTTGCGGCGTACCCACTATAATTTGTCCCCCTTGGACAAACGCTTGCTCGTTCCCCTAAAATTGGGGCGGTAATCGTTGTTTACAAAACAATTCCTTGCTATATGGCCTAATCGGTTACAGGGGCAACACTTGACTCGTTGGTTATCTCTTCGTGATGTTAGCTGATTATTGGGGACAAAATGTACTTGTCTTGGAGATATCTCGGCTCGATTTTGATTTTGAGCGGGTTTTGGCGATGATTCTTTGGAAAAAATCACAATGAAGAATCTCTTGATCTTATAGGTGTTTTGTTTTCTACGGCATTTATCGATAATTTTTGGTGTTGTAGGACAATTGAGCCAATTTCGCAGGCTGTCTCCACCTCCTGAACTGCCAGTTCTAGGTTTTCATTATTTTTGACAATTAATAGACGATATAATTTTGGGTTGAGTCACTATTCAAATGCAATAAGTATTATTTTCTCATACAATTCCCCTTCACCTAGGCCGTATTTCGCTTCTGTAGCGATTCTAATTTTGTGTAGATGTTCCCTTACATTTTGAGTCTATTCGAATGTCACTATTCCTTGTTTTAGTTTATTCAGTGAACTAGTGTCAATAAATCTTTTCTGAAAGGCCTGTTGCAATAACTCTATTGGGTTTATTGTAAAGGTTGCTTCTGTGCCTACAGTATTTACAATTTGTTTCAAAACGTAAATGCCTGTCTTAATATTAGCATGTTTTTCAACACTTTCCAAGTCAATCTTTGTCATTTTGACAAATTGTCCTAAGTGGATATTGATTTGATTAACATCCGTATCCCCTTCATAATCTGGTAATGACTTTTCAATTTCTACCGAAATTGCAATTATTTGTTGCACCTTTAATAACTCGTCTTGTTCCTGGACCATTTTATTATTTTATTTCGGTTCTTTTTAAAAAATATATTATTGAAGGAATGCGTTATATTACAATTTTTAATTTTGATTTGTTATATAAATTTTACTAATATCTCATATTAATTATGAAAGATTTGGATTATATTGGGGTATAGGGTATACTTATATAAAAAAAAACACAAAACAAAAATAAAATTACACTGCACTAAAAATCAAAAAATAATTTGTAAATAGTCATAATTGTCTATGTTAGTAGGCAGTCGCTCTGTCAGGTACCTACGGTGGCTTTTATTGTCTTTCTTTGAGGGCTGCGCCAATTGTTGCGGGGGAGTTTTATTCAATTCTGAATGTTACGGGGGAGTTATTTAATTAGAGATGATACAGGATACGCAAATCTAGACATGGGAGCTAAGTAGCTAAGGGAAATAGAATAAGAGGACTCTGTAAATAATTTACTATGACCTTGGAGACAGAATCATCACAGTGATGTTCGGGTCTCCTGAGTTGTATATATTCCCTTAGGAGCGTTCCACGAGACTATAGGAACCGTACCTGATGCCTTGGCTCTTAGACAAAAACGATTAACAGACAATAATTTTATTTTAAGTACTCGCGTACAGATTTAGATAAGACAAATTCAATAATCGTTAGCATTGAGTGGCATATATCGACGCATGAACTGAACTTAATTCTTTTTCCTCGCTTTAGAGACTATATTGTGTATCTATATTGTTACGTAGGTAACACTTTTGCTTGGAGTAATCCAGAATAATTAACTAAGTTGAAATCGTGCCTAAAAGCACGTTGACCAAATTTTGCTTCTCGTTGGATAATTAAAAAAAATACATTTTTGCTTGCAGTAACAAGAATAACAATTTGGAATTGTGCCTAAAAGCACGTATTTTAGGGAATAATGAATTTAACTTTAAAACCCTTAGATGTTTAAAAGATTCTTATTTTGAATTTTTTTAAACTATGAGTTTGTGCCAAAAAGCACGTATTTTAGAGAATAATGAATTTAACTTTAAAACCTTTAATGTTTAAAAGATTCTTATTTTGAAACTTTCTAAAGGGAATGAATGTGGGATTCGGTCCTGAGTTTTACGGGGGGGGGGGGGGTCGCTGGCCTATATTTCACAATATCATGAAGCGATTTCTTGGAAAAAGACTCGGAAGTGCACAATTTTTTAGTTATCAATTATCCAGAGCTCAGTGCTTAATTGAAAATACATTTGGTATTCTTGTGCAGAGGTTCAGAATTTTCCGAACTGAAATATTAGAACGGTCTGAAAAAGTAATAGCAATAGTCATTGCTTCTGTGTGTTTACGCAATTTAATTATTTCAACTAGAGGAGCCCGAAATTATATTCAAGAGCTGTCAATAGGAAATAGGATTTCTCAGCTTGGCAGAGTTGGGAGCAACAATTTTTCCAGAAAAAAATCAAGATCTTAGAAGATTAATGGAACTTTTCTCACCTGTAGAGTGTGCTGTTCCTTGGTAACAAGAAAGTTTTGCAAGGCATTTTTTACTTGATTTATAAATAAATGTGCATGTAAACATAAAATTTACTTGTTTATTTGTATAGATACCCCGAATATATTTAGAGAAAGCCTTTCATAAATTATGAAATGACTAAAGATTAAAATATAATAACAAAAAAAATCAAATACTGGCTTAACGTTAAAAAGATAAAACATTTCAACTTTTTTTGTATGTTCTAGTACAGCATTCATGATTTTCATGCAACACTGCAGTTTCTCCTCAGCTGGTATATCCTTCATGAATGAGACAAGTGACATGAGAAAATGCTGGTGTTCATCTATAGTTATAACATTGTTATGTTTTTGTTTTTCATTCAGGTAGGAGAAAATTGCTTATTCAGTTGCAAATAAAGTATTTTTCTCTGTTTTGGTTTGGTTTCTTTAAAGAATGTTTTGATAAGTTTCAAAGTGCTCATCTGGAGTAATTGAAGTGGATGCCTATGGAGTTTCCGATTCGATTGGCAATTCTTCTGAACTGGCTTCTTCTTGTGAAACACAGCGAAATTCTGGAACATAGTGTACATTAATGTTTGATTGATGAAGGTTTGCACTATAGTTTATGATTCCGTTCTGTAAAAAAGACGGACAAGCTACTGAACAGAAGACCTCTAAATATTGTTTTAATTTATATAGTTAACATATAAATAGTTGTGGCGCCAGTTCTTTTTCATAAGGGAAAAGTATATACTTATACCATGCTAAGAAAGTAATTCAAATTGGGACAGAAGATCAATTTAATAAAAAATCAACAGGAAAATAGCAGCTACGTTCTTAAAACAACAGATCAAACTGTTAAGACAAAAAAAGTAACACCTCCTGAAAACAAGAAACTGAGACAAATATCTTGGGGTCAAAGCCTTCCTATTGATTTATTAATATTGGTGATATTTCTCATAAATACTGCACATAAATTTAACGTTTCAAGAATTGCAACAGTCTCTTTTTCTTTTATACCAAAAGTAATTGTACACTTACTGGTAATTGTATAGTTGAATGTTTTTTGGGCTAAGGACTCCTCCAATTCCAGGTCAATTTACATAGAAAGCATATCGTAAATACTTATTAGAAATTAAATATTTTCAAACACTTTATTATTTTAGATCTTGAACTTAGAATATTGCTACCAATATTTCTAATATTAGTATGGAAAGACTATTATATCAATAACCAATCAAGTTTTGAGTTTTGTTGATTGTAATGGATAGATAATAAAGAATAGCATGAAGGACTATGAGTAATATCAAAATCAATTTCTTCAGACTAATCTTCTGTTATTTTCTATTCGATTACATTGATGGCAGGCAATGAAGATACACGGTTACCTAACAAATTATGTTTAGAAACAAAGCTGGAAATTATTATGAAGGGATTTTCTCGAAGTGTATCATTAGTATAATATATTCACATGAAATCACATTATTATTTTTAATTTAAATTTGACAGTCCAGGTTTACGTTCATAGATACAAACTTTTGATATTCAAGTTTAACATTCATTAATACGTTATTTTTCTATGTCAACATTAGTTTTGTGTTCAGAATTCACAAGTTCAAGTCCTTAGACAACAATTATAATGCCAATCAACCAATTTTTGTAACAGAGTAATTTGAATTAGAATGAAGCAATAAATTTTATAATTGTTACTTAGCACATACAAACACATCTTATTTAGGACATACAAACTTAATAATTTCTGAGACCATACCGGGTTATCATGACAAAACACAACATCGAAAAGAAAAGAAGAACGAGGATAATTAACAGCTGGTAAAAAATAAAAAAATTACAATGAAATTTTGAAATGTCATTTAGAATTGTGGTATTTATTCAATTTCCCTTTCACCGTTACTGAGAAAGGATTATAATATTTTGGTTTTGTGTTTTGTTTTAAGGTTTGGTTTTTTATATTTTTATCAGTTTATTCGGCACTGAGGACGGTCAAGTAGAAAACTTGACCGAAATATTTGCATGATTTTCAAATTTTGTCACTGGCTGTTAATTGTCTTCGTTTTTCTTTTCTGTACGACTTTGTTTTTTGACATACAAACTGTAAACTAATCCGTGATGGCTGACATTTGATTCCTTGTGACATTTTTATTAGTTATTACTGATTCACAGTTAGTTGAAAGAAGTTGACTACCCCTCACAAGAGCTCATCACTGGAATACTCACTTGTCTATACACACACACACACATATATATATATATATATATATATATATATATATATATATATATATATATATATATATATATATATATATATATATATATATATATATATATATATATATATATATATATATATATATATATATATATATAAATATATATATATATATATTTATATATATATATAAATATATATGTATATATATATATATATATATATATATATATATATATATATATATATATATATATATATATATATATATATATATATATATATATATATATGTATGGTACGAGATGATAATGTCTTTAAACTCTGTCTCTAATGATATCTTCAAATCTAATACCTATTCTCCTTTTTTTGTAATTTAAAGGTTAAAATGATCATAGTTTTCAATTAAATTCATCTTGGAACATTCGTTAAAACCAATAAGTCACAACATCTTTGGTAATGAAGTGTTTTTTTCCACTACCGCAAGTGCGAGAAATTTTGATGGCAAACGAAATTTTGGTGAGTAAAATCCCGTTACTATTTCTTCTTTAACTCTTTAAAGGCTCATTTTTAAGTACATTACTACATATGCTCATTTTTTGTCGTAAATACAATACAATATTGAAAATCAAAAAACCTTTTGAACAAAAAACTTTTTCGTACAAAAGATTACAAATGACATCATAATTTTAGTATTTTATAGGAGGTCTTCCGTAAAATAGCGCAAATAAAAACTAAACATTTTTTTCTAAACAAGGCATAGACACTATTAAGAAACCTATTGAAACTATTAAAAGAAACTATTAGATTGATTAAAAGGGATTAATATACAGATTTTAAGGAGTGGGAAGGTCCATACAGTGTCAATATATATGTGGTTTTATGCAGTATTTATTCTTATGAAGTTGTTCATATAAAAACATTACCTGTTCACTCGTGGCGGTAACCTTAAGAGTGTACTTGAAGGTTCTCCAGTCCTTCAACGATTTTTCGAGTACTACCGCCAATTCTCCTGTTTTGGTACTTTTCAAAGAAAAGTAATAGTCTTCATTTAATTTCACATTGAAACTTTCGGGAAAATCAACAAAACTCAATTTTAGGTACAACACATTGTCTTTCCGCTATCACAACTCCGAGGAATAGGGGATCTATTGCTGGGATTCTAAATCTTGGTGGTTACGATTCCTTTGCAATTTCTGTTGACCCTATTTGCACTGCTGCTAAAATTAAAATCAGCCATCTTAATCCCATGTTCTGGCGATCTAAAATGAAAAAAACCCATAAAAACTAGAGTTAAAGCTAAATACTGTTCATAGTAAACAAGAAGAGACAGATCTTAGATTTCTAGGCGAGTACAAAGTAGCCCTTACAAGGAATCCATGAATGAGTCCAATTCGATTGTGGGCATAAATTTTGCTTAGAATTTTTATAAACTATTTCAAACAGCTCTATGTCAAGTGACTTTTCTTCTTAATTTTCTTAAAATGTTCCATTTAAGTAGGGTGTTGCATTACAGTAAAACAAGGTGTTGAGCAATCAATAATCAGGATGAAGTGTTTTCTCCTATCCAAAGCAATTTAGACCTCTGTTTGGTAACAGGAATAATACTGACTTCCATTAATACCCTGTTTTTTTTTCAGAAAGAAGAGAAGATTATGGGTCCGTCCAATGTTAAGCTAAAAGGAAAGAGAGGAGAAGAGCCAGATTGCCTTGGTACACTAAATGTTAGTTGTTGATGATGAAATTTTTTTTTTACTATGCACGATTTACACGACGTGAGTATTTCCATATAGTTGATAAAGTAAAGAACAAGCTGACAAAGAACCATACCAATTTTCAGAAGCCAATCTCATTAGAAATAAATTTGGCATTAATGTTTAGATACATTGTCACAGAGATGTCAATGACCTCTTTGCAATATGATTTTAGAGTTGGCCTTTCAACAGTATCTAGCATAATAAAAGACACATTGAATACTGTTTACGAAGCTCTTAAGGATGAACATTTAAAATTGTCTGATACATGTGATATAGGAGGAATTAGCCAAACATTCAAAGCAAAGTCATCACTGCCAAACTATGTGGGAGCCGTGGATAGATAACACATTAGAATTCAGTGTCAATATTATTGAGGCTTCCAATTTTACAACTGTAAAATTACCATAGTATAGTTCTACTACAAACATGCAATGCCAATTGCCAATTCAAGTTTGTTGATATTGATGCAGATGGGAGTGATGAGAGGATCTTTTCAAGATCAAAGTTTGGACAGCAATTTGAAAGTGGTGCAATTAAACTCCCAGATCGAAGCCCATTGTCTAAAACTCGTGAAAAAGTCCCTTGTTTCTTCGTTACTGATGAAACATTCCCTCTAAAAGACTACAGAATGCACCCATACCCATAATGCGGAAACAGGCTTTCAGAGGAACAAAAAATCTATAACTACAGAATTGAAGTGCCCGCCGATTAATTGAGAATGCATTTGGTATTTTTGCCCAGCGATTTAAAATATTTTGGATTGAGATTATTCTCCAGCCAGGTAATGTAAAAAGACAAGTTTTAATACATTTACGTTTAATTTTCTCATCTAGAATCATGGAACTCAGAGTGATCAAAATGAAACATCATCTAGCTCTGTCTTATCTGTACACAGACAGTTTGGAAGCAATAATGCATCAAGAAACTCCCAATGTCTCAGTGACAACTTGGCTAAGTATTTAGTTTCACCTACTACTACGACAAAGAGAAAGAGCATTACGTGCAGTGCTTTCACTTCTACCGATTTATCGGTAGATCTACCTATTTTCAGACCTTTTTACCGAATAAATTTCAAACCTACCGAAATACCGATTTTACCGACTTTTGGCGATTTTTTGCCATTTTTTTCTTTTTAATTGAACATAATAGGTGTGACTGCGAACAGTGCCATTTAGTGAAATGGCGGAGCCATTCACAGCCACTTCAGTCATAGTGCAAAACGATTGAATTCATTGAACGTTTTCCAGGACTTCTTAGAAATTGACAATCACAAGACATTGTCCCCTGGACAAACTAGATGGTTATCTGTACATAGCTGCGTCAAAAGGATTCTTGAGCAATGGGATGCTCTGACATTATATTTTACTGAGGCTGTGTTTGATGATCCTACCCATGGAAACGATTTAGCACTTAGTGAATGGAGAAACCCCTTTATGAGAATAATGATGATGTTCATGGACTATATTTTGGGCATATTGGCTGAATTCAATGCTCTTTTCCAATCATAGTCTCCCCCTTTCCCATACATTTAAATTAGAAACAAAAAGACTTGTTGCAATTCTCTCCAAGAACTTTCTCGAGGTAGGATATGTAAATGCTTTGAAAAATCCACTTGATGTAAATGATGACAATTATTATGTAGCTATCCAAAAAATTTATCTTGGACTGAATGCCCAGATCGCTATTTCAGAGCTTGTAGATCACGACCCTAAGGTGGACCATAATAAAGAGATGAAGCTATACCTCACAGCAAGAGAATTTTACAAGGAAGCAGTTGCACAGATCAAAACCAGGTTCGTATTTGATGATGATTTGTAAGAGATGTCTTGTCTTGTAGAGCCTTCAAATGCTGCTAAGCTCAATCTTTCTAGTCTTGCACCACTTCCAGTTAAGTATTATCTTCCTACATGTCCTGGAGCTACCATTGGCTCGGAATGACGTGAACAAAGCTCTCATGATGTTCCGAAGGATCTGTATCAGTCACAGTAGAATATTGGAGATTCGTTTTGTCCATTGTTACCCCAAGTGGTCGACCAGGGTTTGTAAATCTAAGGCAGGCTATATACTTTTTCTTTTCACTGCATTTCTCGAATGTTGTTGCAGAACGTCTTTTCAGCACTTTAAAAGAGGTGAAGACTGGATAAACAAAATAAATTGTCGACACTGACCTTGTCTGCCATTTGCGTACTAAATGCGGGACGAAGAGGATGAATATGCATTCTTCGTCGCTGATGGTTGATCAAGAACTAGAAAAATGACTAAAGGAAGTACGAGCATCTGCGACCGTTGAAAATTGTATATGAGTGAACAAAGTTAGTCTATAATAGCAAAAGTTTATGTTTTGTGTTGCATTAGATATTTGAAACTTCAACTGTTCCAAAGTGTGCTTTATTGATTTATTATGATGAAAAGTAACTAATTAAGTAGATTAGAATTAAATCAACCTATGTATTGATATGATCCTAGGCTAAGGCTTCAGAATGTTAGTGATGTATGTCTACGGTGGAAGAGCAAAAGTTTCTGTTTTGAGTTGGATTAGATATTTAAAACTGCCGCTGTTCCTGAATTGTTGTTTGAAGACCAATTTTATTATGATGAAAAGTACCTAATTAAGTAGATTAGAATCCAATCAACGTATTCTACTGATACGATCCTAGACTTGATTCCGTCGTTTGCAGTCTTATTTCAGTTGCTTTAATCATTTGAATCCAGCATCTCATTTGTTGTTTGAAGTCCAATTTTAAGTGCTTTACTATGATGAACAGTACCTTATTAAGTAGAATAGGATTCCATTAATAATAACTAAGGATATTTAAGTTGCATTTTTTAAGCCCCTTTCTCATGCTTGTCTAGCTAAGCATCTGTGTTTACAAGCGTGCCAGGCAATATATTCGTGTCTAAACATATCTTTTTTCAACATAGGCATAAACACCAAATGCCAATTTAATTAATACATGAAAATCGTTCTTTCCTTATGCGAGACTTTGGATTCATAGGCGCTGCAGCTTTGCAGCAACTACTGCAAATGCCGCGTTTGCAATATTTTAGAATCGCCGCTAGCTCAAGAGTATATCATATTAGTATGCTAGCGATTTACAAGAACCACTCCAAACGCTGCATTTGCAACGACTGCAACATTTCGTATCCGTCGTTATTGTAACAAATCATTCACTCTTTCCTCTATCTCAATCTGCACTCTCTCTGATTATTTCCTCATTTTTGATAGTATATCGTGTATTATTACCAGGGCGCGGGTAGCAGTCGCTACAAGATTGGTGATAGACTCATCATTTTTCTCATCAAAGGACTCATTGGTTTCACTTATATTTATTTTCTTTGAGCTACTTGGCATATGCTGACTTGGACTGGGAGTTTAACTAGGATTGTTTTGATTGGGAGGTAGAGATTTACCCACCATACTTGGGGTCTTCTGACCTTAGGAGGGGATATTCACTGTCTTACCCACTACACTTGGGGAAGTCTGACCTTGGATGAGGGGATTCACTGTCTTACCCACTACATTTGGGAACTTCCGACCTTGGGTGGGGAGATTCACTGTCTTACCCACTACACTTGGGGAATTCTGACCTTGGGTGAGGGGATTTACTGTCTTACCCACTGCATTTGGGGACTTCTGACCTTGGTTGGGGACTTGGTCTAAGGATTGAAGGCCTTGTCATCAGAACATTCTTTTACTTTGTACTTGGGGAAACTGTTCTGATTTTTGTTAGGTTTGTTTGTTATTACTATGTTACGACCAATCTTTGTAGAGGCTTTAGCAAGTGCACCTCGAAGGAAAGGGATTAAAAGTGAGCTTCCCTGGTTTGTAAGTTCACTATCACTTAGAGGACTAAAAACACCTTGACTCCCTATCTCAACAATTTCGAGCTCATTGTTATTCAAAGAAGATTGAGCATAAACATAGTTTTCTTCACATTCGTTTTCCTTAAAATCTTCATTAAAGTCTGGTATGGCTGTTACATCCCGTTTCTGTGCACGGTTGTGTTCCGATAGATACTGGCCCTTTAAGCCCATGAGCTTGTAGAGTACCCAGGGTTGTTTACCCGTAGCGCCTGGTTCGCCACTCCGGCTAGTCATCAATTTTCTCTCTTCCGGGAATTTCATTTTAAGACAAACCCACGTTCTTTTAGCCTCTTCACCTGAAACATTGAGAATTAAATCAGTTTCTACTTTGGAGTATATAGCTTAAACACAAGCCGGAAGCTCATATGACACTTGCAAGGCAGGCTGAGAGGATGGAAGTAGGAATTTGCCTGTTCGTAGGGTTGATTTGATAGTTAGTAAGCAAAACCCTTGAAGCGAAAAGTGTTTTATTTTCGCACTTGACTGTGATGAGGCAATTAGAGATATAATACAGAAACATGATTAGTTTTGCAAAAATTCAGTTTTATTTGGTGAGAAAGGTAAAGTTTATAGATGCCAAAATGCAACCAGTCCATTCTATTTCGTGCGCTTTTCTTTTATGTAAATGAATTAAAATTATTCACATTACTCCTGTAGATAACAGCACAGATATTAATTGCTTACCGATTTGTAACTGTATGCTAGCCGTTAATCTTTTAAAATGTGAATAATTAACCTATTAATTTAGTTATTTTAAATTTAAATACTGTTTAATAGTGTTACTCTTGATATATATATATATATATATATATATATATATATATATATATATATATATATATATATATATATATATATATATATATATATATATATATAATTTTAAGCTAAATCATACCAATAATGCAAAAATTCACAGTGTCCTCTACATGTCCTCTAAAAGTTAAAACATTATTAAAGCATATTACTAAAGTATATTATGAAAAACAAAAAGCTATAAATTAAGTTAAGATTATCAACATTAACTATTTAGGGTTGAATTGGTTTTAAATACTCAAACTTTACAGACTTTTAAAATTAAACTTTTTATTTTGATATCTTGCATTTTCCTGCATCCTGTACTAGACCGGCACTTTTTGTATTTGTTTCAATGACACAAAACAAAAGCTAATATTTGTTAATTGCCATACATAGACATACACAAAGGATATATAAACTGAATGTATCAAAATTCTTTCAGTTATCAAACAGGTACTTAAAAATTAAAAAACTGTCTGAATGTCTTGTACAAGACCTGTGGATTGATCCAGTAGTAAGCATGGCCATGCCTTTTTTTAATCATCCTTGTGATCTCCTTTAATTTGACCCCATCTCATCAATTAAGTCTTGCACAAGGATTTGAGTTTACTCCTTTGTTTTAGGCCCTAGGTTGTGTAGTATTCCTCGAAATCGAGGTAAACTTATTAGAGCTTTGACTAATTTACAAGCTAAAAGAGAAGTATATCACTCAATGAGCCTTTTAGTGTTTTTCTGAGTACATAAATCACTAACCTTAGAATTGGATCCTAGCCCCCCCCCCCTATTGGGCTGGAGAAGTTCTAGGGAGTATATATAAGTTTGCTTGTGTTTTTTTCTTAAACTGGCGTGGACTATTTGATATTATCCTATGAATCTAGGATTGATAAAATTTTCAGCAAACTGTTTTCACCTATATATCCAAAGGCTATATCCTATCAAGGCTCATCAAGAGAGAGGGGCTGGCCTGCACTTAAGACGACAAAGATTAGGCAAGAAAATTCTAAAAAAAAAAATAGAAAAGATATATACATTGGTATTTTGTCTTTCAGCCACCAAATTAATCAAAGCATCAACATATTTACCAGGAATACCTTACAAGCCAAATCTGCGCAAGCCAGTGCCCCATTGTGATTCAAGCTTCAACTCACTTTAATGAGTCTACCCATAGTAGAGACTACCCTAATACTATAATGATAATGAATTACTAGAATAAGAGACACAGCAGTTGGACAACTGATCACCACTTTAACTATTATTAAACAGTAAAATGTACTATAGGGTAATGCCCCAATATTCAGACAGAGCCTAATCTTGGCCAAATATTTTAGTTACAGTAAACCTAGGTAGTAAGCTCCTGATCCGGAATATGCAGTATATAGTTAGAAGCGGTCTAGCTGAGTAGGGATTAGCTTCCTACAACCTAGAAACACATTGTTTTGATTTTTTAAATTGAAAAAGTACCCTTACATCCTACACTATTTGAGTAAAATTAAACTGCTTCACAACCTTCGCCATAGATTGAATGTCTCTGTGATTGACTCTATCTCAATTAATTAATTCAATTAATTGCTCTAAATTGAAAATTCTATGTCTAGGATCAGGCAGTACTTTTAAAATTTTTGCTCAAACATAAAATTTGTGTCCATGATTAAGGTCTACTTTTGACTAGGATGTGCATCATTAGACAAATGGAAAAAATAGCATGCAAGCCTATATAAAAAGGTACTATCCAATCTCTCTATAAATACAAATATTTTTGCCATCTGGTTGGATAATTTGGCAATCTCTATAGCAATATTCAAATTTGTCAACAAGTTCACAAGAAAACTTGCCCCAGAAAACTATTCTTTTCCAACTAGTTGACGAGTAATTTCTCCCCAGCAACACTTTCTTTCCAACTAGCTAGAGATAAACATTGCCACAAAAACACTTTTATTAACCATCTAGTTGGCAAGGAACTTTTCCCTAGAAAAATTCTTATTTACCACCTAGCTGGAAAAAGTTGTTGCATCAGAAACAATTCTGTTAACCATCTAGTTTGCAAGCAACAATGCCACAGAAACTCTTCTGTTAACCATCTAGTTGGCAAGTTACTTACCTGGTCCCAGAAGTGAGATTGAATTTTTCAAAGCTTGGTGGTTTATTCCTCCCATCTGTTAAAAGAAAACAGGTGCATAATTGAAGTTTTGATCTTTTCTATCTTGCATTTTATTAGCATAAATGCTATTTGTTCCTTTATTCATTTGTCCTGTTTCTTTTCTATATGTAAGAATGTTTTTGTCTCAGTTTTGATACTCTTTTTATTTACAAATGACCTATACTCTTCAAGATTTGGACCTGCTTTAGGATCCCTGGTTCCAAAGGTATGGTTAAATTTCTAAAAACTATGAGGCTTACTCCTTTAAAAATTGTAATTGAAGCTTTTTCATTACTATCTAACCTTTAGTGGGTCTAAAGGAAGGTTTTCTTTTGTGGTGAACTTAACGTTAAATGTCTAGATCATCTTTTTTTACAAATTAATAGTGGTAAAATGTGGAAGATTTTCAAAGTTTTTAGTAACCATAATATATTATGCCCATTGCTAAGTGCAGTTTTAAAATCTAGGGGGTGTTTTTGTTTCTTTGATGGATGTCCCAAAATGGATATATTCCAATGAAAAAACCCTGAAGTATTTTTCAAATTCTAGGGGGATTCTCTCTCAATTGATGCCACTGTTGAACCCAAGATCCATCCCTAAAAAAATTAGCAAGCTCAACTATTTTTCAAGATAAAGAAAAGACCATCATTTAAAATTTTAACAAGCCCAGTTTAAAGTTCAAGCCTTAATAATTAGCTTTGCTATTGGCCTTTAATCCCTGTAACAATAATCAACTTTGTCAACTAGTTGACAAGAAAACTTTGCCCCAGAAAACTATTCACTTTCCAACTAATTGGCAAGTAATTTCTCCCAGCAAAACATTTTCTTTCCAATTAGCTAGAAAAAAAACATTACCCCAAAACACTTCCATTAACCATCTAGTTGGCAAGTAACTTTTCCCCAGAAAATTTTTTATTAACCAACTAGCTGATGAAAAACTTTGCCCCCAAAAAATATTTCCTTTTCCAACTAGCTGGAAAAAGTTGTTGCCCCAGAAACAATTCTGTTAACCATCTAGTTTACAAACAACAATGCCACAGAAACTCTTCTGTTAACCATCTAGTTGGCAAGTTACTTACCTGGTCCCAAAAGTGAGATTGAATTTTTCAAAGCTTGGAGGTTTATTCCTCCCATCTGTTTAAAGAAAACAGGTGCATAATTGAAGTTTTGATCTTTTCTATCTTGCATTTTATTAGCATAAATGCTATTTGTTCCGTTATTCATCTGTCTTATTTTTTTCTGTATGTAAGAATGTTTTTGTCCCAGTTTTGACACTCTTTTCTTTACAAATGACCTATACTAGAAGCTCATGTTCAAGATTTTGACCTACTTCAGGATCCCTGGTCCCAAATGTATGGCTAAATTCCTAGAAGATATGAGGCTTACTGCTTTAAAAATTGTAATTGAAGCTTTTTCATTACTATCTAACCTTTAGTGGGTCTAAAGAAAGGTTTTTTTTTGGTGAATTTAATGTTAAATGTCTATATCATCTTTTTTTACAAATTAATAGTGGTAAAATGTGTAAGATTGTCAAAGTTTTTAGTAACCACAATATATTATACCCATGGCTAAGTGCAGTTTTCAAATCTGGGGTGGGGTGTTTTGTTTCTTTGATGGATGTCCCAAAATAGATATACTCCAATTAAAAACCCTGAAGTATTTTTCAAATTCTAGGGGAATTCCCTCTCAATTGATGGCTCTGTTGAACCCTAGATCCATCCCTAAGAAAACAATTTAGCAAGCTCAAATATTTTTCAAGATAGAGAAAACACCATCATTTAAAATTTTAACAAGCCTAGTTTAAAGTTCTAGCCTTATAATCAGCTTTGTTATAGGCCAATAATCCCTGTAACAATAATCAAATTTGTCAACTAGTTGACAAATTTTTCCAATGAAAAAAGCCTGAAGTATTTTTCAAAGTCTAGGGGAATTCCCTCTCAATTGATGCCACTGTTGAACCTTTGATCCATCCCTAAAAAAATAATTTAGCAAGCTCAACTATTTTTCAAGATAGAGAAAAAACAATCATTTAAAATTTTAATAAGCCTAGTTTAAAGTTCTAGCCTTAATAATCAGCTTTGCTATAGGCCTAAAATCCCTGTAACAATAATCAAATTTGTCAACTAGTTGACAAGAAAAATTTACCCCAGAAAAATATTCACTTTCCAACTAGTTGGCAAGTAATTTTTCCCTGGCCACACTTACTTTCCAACTAGTTGGCAAGTAACTTCTCCCTGAAAACATTTTCTTTCCAACTAGCTAGAAACAAACACCGCTCCAGAAAACTTCCATTAACCATCTAGTTGGCAAGTAACTTTTCCCCAGAAAATTTTTATTAACAAGCTAGCTAATGAAATACTTTGCCCCAGAAAACATTTCCTTTTCCAACTAGCTGGAAAAAGTTGTTGCCCCAGAAACAATTCGGTATACCAACTAACAAACAAACAACATTGCCCCAGACACACTAAATTAATCAACTTTACTGCGAAATCTCTTGGGATTCAACCTTTTCTGCAGAAAAACAACTTTCCACTCGTAAATTTCTATCTGGCGTAATTTATTTTCTTTGTGGCGCTAGGGTAAGATCCACCTTCGCCGTTTTTTCAGTTGAAAAAAGTCAACATCTAGCACCATTAACCTTGTTGTTAAAAAAAAAGGTAAAGGATACGGCATTAGACTTTACAGTCCGTACCGGCGGTGCTGATCTCCGTTTCTTGGCCCTTCAGCCAGGAAGTGCAATGGGGGGTTGGGGGCCAGCCATCCTGTGCTTTCGCACACCCTTCCTGTTTACCTTCCCCAGATTTCTCCAGGTACATATTTAGAAATGGGTCGACTCTGGCTAAGCTTACAGAGTCACGCCACTGACCACCGTCCCAAACTGAAGAATTGGGTACACTGGGATTCGAACCTGCGTCCTCTCAGACAAAGGATCCCGAATCCAGCGCACCAACCCACTCGGCCAGGACGGGTTTTTCAACCTTGTTGAAGAAAAGATTTCGTGATTCGAGCATTATACATTCTCTAATAATCGACATGGAGAGGCCCCTAAGGGTAAGGTAAGTACTTTATTTTTTGAAATTACGTGCTTTTCCTATTAAGCTAGAATAGCGTGCATTTTGTCGGAAAACATAGTTGTAAGAGCCCTGAGCCTGTCAAAACTGTATAGGCCCTTACTATCTCAGAAAACTGTAAAAAAAACAAACAATCCCCCCTCTAAAACAAATCCCGGGTAAGGGTCTACATATTGTTAAATATTCAACTCTCAAAAATTGTAGGGCAGCTAGGCCTCCTTCCCCAACCCTTTTTTCTATCAAAATCGTCCGATCAAAACTATGAGAAAGCCATTTAGCCCAAAAAATTAATATGCAAATTTCGTTTTAATTATTCATATGCGATGAGTCAAAATCAAAACATGCATTGATTCAAAAACGTTCAGAAATTAAATGAAAAAAAAAACAAAAATTTTCAACTGCAAGTAAGAAATGACATTAAAACTTAAAACGAACAGGAATTATTCCGTATCCCCTCCTAAATGCCCCACTCTTTAAAAAAGAATTTTTTTTTTAAAGTAGAGTTGTGAGAAAGGGTCAAACTTTGGAGTAAAAAGTGGGGCGTTTAGGAGGGGACAACGCCTTTCAATTACGGAATAATTTCCTTTTGTTTTAAGTTTTAATGTCGCTCCTTACTTGCAGTTAAAGAAAAACTTGTTGTTTTTTATTTAATATCTGTAAAGGCATCAAGGAAAAGCAATATTTTGCTCAATAGCTCCTCTCCTGTTGGATATTAAGCTTTGTAAGGCGCAGCTAGATACTTTACAATGTTTCAGCTGAAGGACCCGAGAATCTCGGCAAATTCAAATCAAATTTCTCATGAGGCATGATAATTGGAAAACTGGTGCTATTTTGAAGGTCTCTAAATAGTCGAGGGACACCCTGACTTGTATTTTTATGCCTCGACTTTTAGAAGTTTACTTTATCACAGCTTCAAGTTTTTTGTTTGATTTCCAACATCTTTTTTTGGTAAGTCAGCAAAGTATAAAATATGAAATTCTTACATTGGAATTTCCATACTAATTGATCGGACTTTCAAAATTAGGTATTGGAAAGTCAACAGAACATGGTATATTAAACTGTTTGGCAGGATTTTGAACATTTATTGTTGAAAATCAAACAAAAGAGTGAAGATTATCTTCACTTGCTGGATTTCAAACATTTGCTGTTGAAACGGCAACAAAAGATTGGAGATTACACTCACTTGTTTTATTTTCATTTTTTTAAATCCAACCAATCGTTAAAGATCCCAATCATTTGATTGATTTTAAAATTTTGTTGAAAATTCAACAAGAAAATTTGATCTTTTTAAGCCTTTGAAATTTCAACGCATCTTTTATTTATTTTATTTTTTACAGTGTGTTCCAGTGTCTTCCGTTGATTTTTGAAATCAACATTTGATGATTGATTTTATTAGTACTAGGCCCTATATGTACAATCCAAAAAATTACATTTACAGGGATAGGCATCTAAAAATATATGCCTGGGAGAGTTTCTCAAATCAGATGAAAAGTCAAGGAATGGTAATCTCAGGTAGGCCTAGACCTTGGTTTGGACAAACAAGTTAGACAGAAATAAGTCTTTTCCGACTTAGGAATGATAGATCCTCTTGCAATAGTTTATGAAGGTTATGTGATCTTTAAGCAGTGGAAATCCTAGTAGGCTATTAGAAGCTTTGCTTATAGTATATTTTTATTTGGTGGGTTCACCTGTTAGACCATGCAACTATCCGACTTCCTTTTCCCTAGCACTTGCTATATTTTTAATTATTATTATAGGAATCTACAGTTTAGTAAGGTACAGTATATTTTCCAGGGGATTTTTGATGGTCACTGGCAGGTAGCCTACAATAGAAAAACTATAGGAGCCAGATTTTGAAAAGCTTCTGGATTGAAAGAAGAGGCAACTAGGAAAAATGTGACCTACCATACACCAAATCAGATGGCCAGTCAAGGATTATTAATCTCAGGTGCGCCTAGACCTTGGTTCAGCTAAATTAGCTAGATGGAAATAAGTCTTTCCAGTCTTAGGAAGCTGATAGATCCTCTTGTAATAGTTTAGAGAGGTTGTGTGATTTTAATCAATGGAGATGCTAGTAGGCTATTGGAGGCTTTGCTTGTAGGCCATTGTTATTTGGTGGGTTTACCTTTTATACAATACAACTGTCTGGCTTCATTTTTCCCTTGTAATTGCTATATATATTTTTTTCTACTATTATTATTAAGAAAAATCTTTAGTAAGGTACAGTAGATTTTCGAGGGGATTTTCAATGGTTACTGGCAAGTAGCCTAAATAGAAATATAATAGGAGCCACATTTTGTTGTACGGTGTTGACAAGTTTCAGGATTGAATGAATAGCCAAACTAGGGAAAATTTGACCAGCTATACATCAACTAGCTTAAACTAGCTTATATTTAATGAATGATAAAAACTGTATTTTTAAGTGCCAGTATTTGTTACAGTATCAAACAGCAACATTAATTGGTAGTTTTTGATTGCTTCATTTGTTGCAGGCAAAAGTTGTGACATTTAAGTCAGTATCATTGACTGTTTTTATTTTAGGCATCATGTATTTTTTTTTCAAAAATCCAGCAGAGAAAGGTTTTTTTTTCTTTTTCTTTAATTTTCTTAAATAAAATTCTTTCATAAAAAGTCTTAAATCCATGCGGAAGTCTAAAGATGTAGGGGTAGATACGAAAAATGCAGTTTTTCATAATATAATGTTGTTATTTTTGCTTTATTAGTTTTTAGATAAAAATTCCAAAAAAATGTTTTGTAATGCTTCATGATTTTGTTAAAATTAAAAAACTATTGCAAAGGACTGGAATTCAATCAAGAATAATTAAATTTACTGCTTTTATTTGGGTAGCAGGGAGAGGGAGCTAAATTTAAAAGTTGTTGATCTAGCAATGAAAAGAAATGGACCCCCTTTCTTGTTTGGGACTATGTAATCATGAATTCTAGCAGTGATACGACAAGGCTAAAAAAAGAAGATATGACAAAGCTAAAATTAAAAAATCTCCTACACCTAAAATAGCTTCCATGAAATTTATCATAACTTCATTTACTTCTTTTTTGTAGTTACTGAGCTTCAAAAATTTGGTTAGTCTGAGAGACCGATATGTCCGACTTAAGAAAATTTCAAAACTGCCAAGTGGTTTTGCAGCTTTGAAGACAAACACAAAGGTAGCAAACCAGGAGTTTATTCAAACAATGGTTTTTTTTAAAGAGATGTTATCATTGATGGGAGCAGGAAAACCATTGGTGTAGAATTGTACACATAAATACAAAAATAATAAAAAAACTGGAAGTAAGGAGCAAAATAAAACTCAAAACAGACAGAAATTATTCTGTATATGTAAGAATTACCTCCTTCTGTCTCTTAGTTCCTAGCACTTTTTTTGAAAAGCTTCCGGTTATATTCCTATTATCTTTATTCTTGTGTCTTAGGAGCCGTTCTTAATAAAATTAAGAGAAACAGTCAAACTTTAGCGTAAAGAGCAAGGTGTAGGGGATAAAAAAAGACATATATGAATAATTTCTTTTTGTTTTGAGTTTTAATCTTGCTCCCTTTTTTCAGTTAAAAGAATCTCTTTTGTTATTTAATTTTGGATGATTTTTCAAATAATGTCGGTAAATCCAGCTCACTCTCTATGAAAAATTCTTTTTCCTCACAATAATCCTCTCAGTGGAAATTTCCTTCCGTATAATCAACATCTACCCTCTGTAAAATCTTTTGAGGACCATGTTGAACTTTCTTCAAGGAAATCCAAACTCTCTGAAAGCAGCCCTCGGGCTTTTCCTCCGGAACATTTCCACATTAGATGTCGTCAAACAGTTCGTGGTAGCAAACTGTAGCAGGAAACGACCCGGCTCAATAGTAACCGAAACTCTAAAAAACGGAATTTTGATACCAATAGTTATATAAAAAAAATATAATTTTCATACTGATCATAAATACATAAGTTTAGATATACACATCAAAAGTTAAAAGCCTGAGAAAATTTGCCTTACTCTAGAAAATAGGGGGGAAACTCCCCTAAAAGTCATAGAATCTTAACAGAAATCACGCCGTCAGATTCAGCGTATCACCGAACCAAACTGTTGGAGCTTCAAGCTCCTATCTCCAAAAATGTGGAATTTTGTATTTTTCGTTGTTTATTTGTTTTTTGCTTCTTTTTTTCCCCAGGGGTGATCGTATCGACGGTGATTCGTTAACACGAATTGTTTGACTATGTTCAAGGTTTATAACTCGTAGCCCCTTCCCCGGGACTTTGGGGGATCAAGTTGTCCCCAAAGACATAGGTATTGGGTTTTCGACTAAACTGAACAGAATCGCTATCTCAAAATTTTGATCCGGTGACTTTGGGGGAAAAGTGTGTATGGGAGGGGGCCTAGGTGCCCTCCTATTTTTTTGTCATTTAGAAAAGGCACTAAAAGTTTTAATTTCCTTTAGAATGAGCCCTGTTGCGACATTTTGGGACCACTGGGTCGATATGATCACCTGGGGAAAAAACAAAAAAAGAAACAAATAAATAAACACGTATCCGTGATGTGTTTTCTGGTAAAAAATAAAAAATTCCACATTTTTGTAGATAGGAGCTTGAAGCTTCGACAGTAGGGTTTTCTGATACGCTGAATCGGATGGTGCGATTTTCGTTATGATTTTTGATATTTTAGGGGATGTTTCCACCAATTTTCTAAAATAAGACAAATTTTCTCAGGCTCTTAACTTTTGATGGGTAAGACTAAACTTGATGAGTCTTATATATTTAAAATCGACATTAAAATGCGATTCTTTTGATGTAACTATTGATATCAAAATTTGTTTTTAGAGTTTCGGTTACTATTGAGCTGGGTCGCTCCTTACTACAGTGCGTCACCACGAACTCTTTGAAAACTGTTATACGGGTATATTTTAATTCAATATTTAAAAATTTTAAATTAATTAAAATTTAAATGGAGTTGGTTATTTTATTTTTTTATTCCAATTATTTTCTATAAGAATATTCAACAACAAAAATACAACCAGCTGCAAAAAAGTCCTGAAGAGCTTGTAATGGCAGATTCAACAAAAATTACTAAACAATAAATCAACTTCACTAAGGTTATGTGTTGATATAATGTTCTGAAGGTCTTGCTGTCCATAATTCTCTTTTGTAGTTTTCATAATTTTTTTACTAAAATTATATTTTGATTTTATTTTTAGTGAATTTCATCATGTTTAATCTAGCTCCGCTTCTTGAGTGTCGTCGGGATAACAGACAAGTACAGTTTTTTCTGGTTTTTCAAAAACATAAAAGTTTTTTGGATTCACGCTCCCTGTGTAAGTTTTAATTTGCTTTTTATTTGAGTTCCATCCCTTTTAAAGTAGCAAGGACAGTAAAAATGGAATCCAATTATTTGATACTAAAACTATAAATTAGAGCCCCAACAAATTTCCTCAAGATTGTGCATGTTTATATCCCCTATAAGATGTAGTATACACTTGTGCTCTTTTTCCATATCCCATTGCATGTTTATATCCCGTATAAAATGTCGTCTACACTTGTGCTCTTTTTCCATATCCCATATATCCCATTGCATGTTATATCCCTTATAAGATGAAGTCTACACATATGCTCTTTTTCTATATCCTATATCCCATTGCATGTTTGTATCTCTATTAAGATGTTTTCTACACTTGTGCTCTTTTTCCATATCCCATATATCCTATTGCATGTTTACATCCCTTTGAGATGCTCCAACCGTATTTCTAAATGGGTGTACCATATTTAATGCACTTTGTGTATCATGGATATGGAGATCACTATTAATGGAGAAAAAACTTTCGAAAGAGGAGGCAAGAATATTATTGATAAATTTACGTTTGAAAATGCTTGAAATATCTTGTTTTTGAAATATCAAAAAGTTAATTCTTAGTGTAAAGTTCATAATATTATGAGTAAACAAAGTTTTAGGTGACAAAAGTTTAACGGCTTTATTTTGAATTTTTTGATTTTTCTAAACAGGGTACAAAATTACTAGCCCATACAGAGCAACCATAAAAAATGTACGGGTAAAAAATACAGCCGATAAAGCAATCGAAGATTTTTCTGGGATACTAGGTTTGTAGCTCGGCAAAGAACACCCAATGATCTGGACAACTTTGAAGCTATAACATATGAATGTTGAGAAGTATTTCCAAAGAAGCAGAAGTATTCTTCTTGGAATAAATGTTTCATGCAAAATATTTTTGTAAACTAAATCCTATAGATATAATTATGAATACTAATAAAAATTAAGTGCACAGAAAAATAGTGGAGTCCAGTAATAATTTCGAATAAGTTAATTAAGCTAGTAAGCAACAATTTTCAGTAAACTAAAATAATCTAAACAAGATTATATTCATATTCTTTACAATGCTTTGTTTTGTCTCACTGAAAACAGATGCTAGTGAAATAAAGCCATGAGCATGAGTTCCACTTGTAGAAAATTTTCCTAATGTTTCTAGCACAAATATGAGATATGTGCAGTTGAAGTCTAATATAAGGATTAGTCAACTGTTCGAAGAGCTCAACTTCAGAGCCTTCTGAACTTGAAAAATTCTGCATATCTAAGATTTCCATTGGCAAGCTTTAAAAAGACTACAGAAGTAATTTTATGTGAGGTTTTTCAGTAAAGCTCAACATACTTCAAAAACCAAACAAACGATCTTTATTGTGTGATAAAGGAAAAGTTGGCAATCATGTTTTATAAAAAATTTGTGTTGAATTATCAGCTTTTTCTGGTCAAAGAATTGACAAAGCTAGGAAAAGCAGTTAACCCCTTATTAATATTTTGAGATCACTTGGAATGATGATTTGCAGGATGCTGAGAACCTACAGCGGATCCTGGAGGAAACTAAAAGAAAGACCAAGCTAATTACTCTGCTTGAGGAAGTAAAATCTGAAGAAAGAAGGGAAAATGCTTACTAGTTCTTGTCAGCAAAACAGCGGTAATGTCTGAGTAGAGCAGAGGATCGAAGTTCTTGAATTGAAACTTGGAATTAGATAGCATGAGACTCTCTTCTCTGAAAGAGGTAAAAGCAAAGATGATGGCGCTAAGAGACTAACAGCTGAGAAGGGAGATCCAACGAAACAGGAAAATGCAACGATAATGGAAACTTAGAAATATATTACGCAAAAGAATGTAAAGAGTCCTTCAAATGAAATTTACATGTTTAGTGAGCAGACTATTGTGAAAACAGTTCTACTGTACAGCAAATACTCCCTGCTTTTGTCAATACTTCAGAATCGCCACTGAAAAACAATTCTAATACCAATAGAAAAACAAAGAAGAATGTTATCAACAGTGCTGGAAATGGCTCAGTAAAGCAGACGGTCAAAATTTTTCCGGCAAAATTCAATTTTGTTCTCTGAAAAGGTAAAAGCAAAGATGATGGGGCTAAGAGACCAATGGCTGAGAAGGGATATTCAATGAAACAGGACAATGCTACGATTACGAAAACTTAGAATTATTATACTCAAAAGAATGTTGAGATTCCTTCGCATGAAATGAATATATTTAGAGAGCAGACTACTGTGGGAAACCGTGCTACTCTGGAGCAAATACTCCTTGCTTTTTGTTAATTATCCAGAATTGCCACTGACAAACAATCCTGATACCAATGGAAACACAGAGAAGAATATTCAGAAGAGTGCTAGAAGCTCCTCCAGACAGGCTAAGATAATAATAGCTGGAGTCTCTGTTGTTGTTATCACTGTAGTGATACCTTGAGCTTGGATTTATTGTGATAGTCAAAAAATCCACCATCCAACAATCATACCCGGCCCTACTCGAGACATAAAAAGACGCATCAGTCCCATAGACCCCTGTTTCATGTTGTTAATTGCAAAGAAATTGGTAGCGTCCCACCTTTTCAGTTTCTTTCGTCGAAGAAGATCACTAGATGTTAAGGACTATGATTCGGGGGGGGGGGCTGTACCATCACAACCTCTATAATATGTTTGTTTTTTGTTTAATACATTATATTTGCATGATTTAAGTTGATTAAAACCTGAAAATCACTGAAATCGAAGCTATTGGGAAGTTTTTTTTAACAAAACCCCCTAATGATGTTCCCCGAGATAGCTCACGATCCCATTCCCCAGAGTTTCCACCTCTCTGTTAGTATAATTGTTAATATAATATTTTATGTTATAAAATATGTCGCTATGGGAGTGGTATTTTTACACCCCCTCCCCCAACCACTAATAATTTAAGTCAAGGCCTAAAACAATTTTGGGAGTCAAGAAGGATTAAATATCAGTTTCTACCTCTTCCCCTTCACTAAAACTAATTCCTTTAATTTGAAGTTTTCCAGAGAATTGGGACATTGGAATATTAAAATTAAATCTTTGGAGCGTCTTTGCCCTCCTCTCATAAAGTCTAAAAATGACAAAAAATAGGTATTGCACAGTTACACATCACTATATATAATTTTAGGAGGTACCACACGAATAAGTTTAGTTAACAGTAGCTTTAAAATAAATTACAGGAGCTCTTTTCTGCAATAAGAAGGGAAATATTAAACCGGAGAACCAATACTCAGAATTAGTCTAAATAATGCGAGATGGATGACTAATATTTACCTAACCCCCTTCTATACACTTTTTTTCCTCTAATACTCCTGGATTTCTGGTATTAGTTACCCATTCTCTTTGGTAGGGTGTTCTGAGATAATGAATCAAATTAAGTCAATTTCAATAAGATTCCTTGTTTGTTGTGGTCTGTACCCCATTTTCCAAAATTCATGAATATTTCAGGTTTATATAGGTTCACATAGTTATCTATGATTCAGGCTCATTTAGCTTTCGAAAATCAAAATTTAAATTATTGGATCTGATATACTAATTGCTTATCACGTTTGTTATAATACTCGTTAACATATTGTTACAAAGACATTGATATCCCTAGAAAGTGGTATCAAAATAGTATCGGGTGATGTTTGATACCACAGTTGATGTCACACTAGGCAATTGGCATTTTAATTCTTTAAATTATAATTCTTTGGCATTTTAAATCATTAATTCTCATCTTCAAATTTATAGCACTTTTAAATATCCTATTTTCGTGGCATAGCATGTAGCATAGAAACAAAACTATATACAGAACTGCAAATTTCAAAATTATTTTAAATTAATTTAAATCAAGGTATAAGCTAAAAACCGAGGATGGGGAAATTGACAATGAAACGTGTTTTCAGATTCCGTATAATTTACCCCCAAAACCTCCTGATATACAAATACATAGCCAAAATTATATATGTTATCATGTGTATTCTGTTTCTTGATTTCGGCAGCGTGAGTTTGTACGACAACACAAGTTTAAAAAAAGAGTGATGCATAGCGAAGTGAAATGGATATACAAAACTTTGGCTCTTAATTTGCATATTAAGCTGAGGGTCAGTAGCGAAGTTTAGTGAAATTGTAGTGAAAATGTGTTAACTACAGTTGTAGCATATTATGAAACAAGAATTTGTTCCTTAATTTGTTTCCTTTAATATCCTATAATTTAGTCTTTTTTACATACGGGATTTGTCACTGAAAAAGGGGGATGTTAATCCTGGGTACATTCAGAAAGGCCAAGGGTTTTGATATAAAATATTTTTGGAATGTTGATGGTTATGTTAAACTAAGAATCAAAAAGACCTATCCATGATTCTTCAAACGGGGTGATCTTTTAGGGCCATTACTCAAACTACTGATACTATGGAAACAACCACTACTACTGACACCTGTGACTGCTTGTGACTGCTGCTGTAAAAACATACTAGTAAACATCTTAAGACAACGATTACTTGCCGTTTGGACTACCTGGGTCTTTGACTAAAACAACATGTGACAACTGCAACAACTTGTGACTGCAACTACTTCTACTCGTAATTACTTTTCAGAAATATTGAGCTAGATGGTGAACAAACTCAGAGGAAAACATTTCAATAATTGTTGTCAAAAGAGACCCTCAGCTATACCTAAGAAATGGCTAAGGGTATAAAATTAAAACCACCAAAGCATGTTGAAAAATAGTTAGAAAGCATAAGGCCTACTTAATCCGTTAAATCCCCGTCTCAACATAGTCCAGATGCTGAAATAGCAACTTTTTCAAGATAATCTAAAGACCAAATGAGTATAGCGTCGGAATTTGACCCCCCCCCCTTCTCCAAGAAAATATCGTAAGCTATGCAATCTTCCCTTTGTTTACTCTGTAATTATCACCAGGAAACGTGAGGGAGAATGTTGAACTCTGGGGATATCAGAAAAACGACAGAGAATTTAGGTTAAACTTTAAAGGCCTCTTTTTTACTGATACTCTAGACGTATCTGAAACTATTTGGGCTGAAGAGACTGTGACTATGATACCTTGCTTTTACTTGCAAGTTATGACTACGATAATGTCTATTTTTGATTACAGCTGCAGCTACTTTTGACTCTGGTTACCTACAATAGTTACTACAATTCATTGACATGCTTCTTAGGTGTTTCATTCTAGAAATACGGCCAAAGGTGTCCTTTTTCGGCAGATTACACTTTTGATGTTGCAATTGAAAAACATTTTTATAAAAGTGCGTATATATCTAAACTACCTTTCACATGAATTGTTAAAAAGCTTTTATGATGCTCCAGTCCCCAACTAGTAGGTAAAAAAAAGAAAGACACATTAGTGCTAACACATTGGGGCAGCATTGAAACTATTATGCTTATGAGATTAACAGCCCCTTCTTCAACTCTTGTTCTTAAAGTCTTAAGATATTTGAATAATACTACTCATTCAAATTCAATGTATTTGAGCAGTTTTTCTTAAGAAATTGTGACAAATGTCAGAGTGAATAGCAAAAGTGTAGGCAATAATTTATAATAATTTATTGCGTATATTATTAGACAATAATATACGCAATAATTTTTGTTTGTTTTAAGTTTTAATGTAGCTCCTTATTTCGAGATAGTGATATTTATTATTATTATTAGCTTATGGTCATTTTACAATCCCGGCTGGAAATTTTTTCCCTCCTTTTCTATGTGAAATTTTCCCTTAGGCAATTTTCCTGATACAACTCATGAACTCAGTCCTCATAGTTTCTAACTCTCTGTTGGTACTATTGTGGTGAATTTGATATTTATTCTACATAAGGAAATTTGTCTCAATGGAGTACTCTAGCCCCCCCCCCAACAGCCACCAATATTTCAGATAGACCAAAAACGCTTAGATATCTGTTTTACCCCCCTCCCCATTAAACAAAATTAATTATATTTATTTACGGTTTTCCCAAGAATTGAGATAGTTGAATATTAAATTCCTTCTTTTAAATGTCTTTTACCTTCCCCTAATTCCGTTTAAAAGCGACCATAGTTTAGGCAGAGTTGTACGTCCTGTATACAATTTTATAAGGATGAAATTTTACTTCCCCGCTCTTACGTGTGAAATTTTCCTTGAAATATTGTCCCCATAAACATTAATCCCCACGGAAAATTCTCTATATAGAAAATCCCCCTCAGACAGAGAATACTTCAATCAAGAAGAAAAGTCACTTGACATAGAGCTGTTTGAAATAGTTTATAAAAATTCTAAGCAAAATTTATGCGAACAATTGAACTGGACTCATTCATGGATTCCTTGTAAGGGCTACTTTGTACTCGCCTAGAAATCTAAGATCTGTCTCTTCTTGTTTACTATGAACAGTATTTAGCTTTAACTCTAGTTTTTATAGTTTTTTTTATGTTAGATCGCCAGAACATGGGATTAAGATGGCTGCTTTTAATTTTATCAGCAGTGCAAATAGGGTCAACAGAAATTGCAAAGGAATCTTACCCACCAAGACTAGAATCCCAGCAATAGATCCCCTATTCCTAGGAGTTGTGATAGCGGAAAGACAAAGTGTTGTACCTAAAATTGAGTTTTGTTGATTTTCCCGAAAGTTTCAATGTGAAATTAAATGAAGACTATTACTTTTCTTTGAAAAGATCCAAAACAGGAGAATTGGTGGTAGTACTCGAAAAGTCGTTGAAGGACTGGAGAACCTTCAAGTACACTCTTAAGGTTACCGCCACGGGTGAACAGGTAATGTTTTTATATGAACAAATTTATAAGAATAGATACTGCATAAAACCACATATATATTGACACTGTATGGACCTTTCCACTCCTTACAATCTATATATTATTCCCTTTTAACCAATCTAATAGTTTCAATAGGTTTCTTAGTAGTGTCTATGCCTTGTTTAGAAAAAAAAATATTTTGTTTTTATTTGTGCTATTTTACGGAAGGCCTCCTATAAAATACTAAAATTATGATGTCATTTGTCATCTTTTGTACAAAAAAGTTATTTTTTCAAAAGGTTTTTTGACTTTCAATATTGTACTGTATTTACGACAAAAAAATTAGCATATGTAGTAATGTACTTAAAAATGAGCCTTTAAACAGTTCTTTGTGATGTTTCAGTGCCCTGCTATCCTGTGCCCTGCTTCACAAAAATAGTACCGGGATTTTACTCACCAAAATTTCGTTTGCCCTAAAAATTTCTCGGACTCGCGATAGTGAAAAAAAAAACACAGCAGTACCAATGACTTTGTGCCTTATTGGTTTTAACGAATTTTCCAAGATGAATTTAATTGAAAACTATGATCATTTTAACCTTTAAATTACAAAAAAAGAAGAATGGGTATTAGTATTGAAGATCATTGACAGAGTTTAACCATATATATATATATTATAATATATATATATATATATATATATATATATATATATATATATATATATATATATATATATATATATATATATATATATATATATATAATATATATATATATATATGTTTGTGTGTGTGTGTGTACAGACAAGTGAGTATTCCAATGATGAGCTCTTGTGAGGAGTAATCAAATTCTTTCAACTAACTTTAAATCAGTAATAACTTATAAAGTTGTCACAAGGAGTCAAATGTCAGCCATCACGGATTAGTTTACAGTTTGTATGTCAAAAAACAAAATCGTAAAGAAAAGAAAAACAAAGACAATTAACAGCCTGTGAAAAATTTGAAAATCTTGCAAATATTTCGGTCAAGTTCTCCGCTTGACCGTCCTCAGTGCCGAATAACTAATAAAAATATAAAAAACCAAACCTTAAAACAAAACACAAAACCAAAATATTATAACCCTTTCTCAGTAACGGTGAAAGGAAACTGAATAAATACCACAATTCTAAATGACTTTTCAAAAGTTCATTGTAATTTTTTTATTTTTTCACCGACTGTTAATTATCCTCGTTCTTCTTTTCTTTGCGATGTTGGGTTTTGTCAGGATAACCCAGTATGGTCTCAGAAATGATTAAGTTTCTATGTCCTAAATAAGATGTGTTTGTATGTTCTAAGTAACAATTAAAAAATTTATTGCTTCATTCTAATTCAAATTACTCTGTTAAAAAAATTGGTTGATTGGCATTATAATTATTGTCTAAGGACTTTGAATTTGTGTGTTAAACTTGTGTTAAATGAATGTTAAACTTGATTATCAAAAGTTTGTATCCATGAAATTAAACCTGGACTGTCAAATTTAAATTAAAAATAATAATGTGATTTCATGTGAATATATAATACTAATTATACACTTCGTGAAAATCCCTTCATAATAATTTCAAGCTTAGTTTCTAAACATAATTTGTTAGGTAACCGTGTATCTTCATTGCCTGTCATCAATGTGATCGAAAAGAAAATAACAGAAGATTAGTCTGAAGAAATTGATTTTGATATTACTCATAGTCCTTCAGGCTAGTCTTTATTATTTATCCATTACAATCAACAACACTCAAAACTTTATTGGGTATGGATACAATAGTCTTTCCATACTAATATTAGAAATATTGGTAGCAATATTCTAAGTTTAAGATCTAAAATAATAAATTGTTTGAAAATATTGAATTTCTAATCAGTTTTTACGATAAGCTTTCTATGTAAATTGACCTTGAATTGGAGGAGTCCTTAGCCCAAAAAACATTCAACTATACAATTACCAGTAAGTGTAAAATTAATTTTGGTATAAAAGAAAAAGAGACTGTTGCAATTCTTGAAACGTTAAATTTATATGCAGTACTTATGAGAAATATCACTAATATAAATCAATCAATAGGATGGCTTTGGCCCCAAGATATTTGTCTTAGTTTCTTGTTTTTAGGAGGTGTTACCTTTTTTGTCTTAACAGTTTGATCTGTTGTTTTAAGAACGTAGCTGCTATTTTCCTGTTGATTTTTTGTTAAATAGATCTTCTGTACCAATTTGAATTACTTTCTTAGCATGGTATAAATATATACTCTTCCCTTATGAAAAAGAACTGGCGTCACAACCATTTGTATGTTAACTATATAAATTAAAACAAAATTTAGAGGTCTTCTGTTCAGTAGCTTGTCCGTCTTTTTTACAGAACGGAATCATAAGCTATAGTGCAAACCTTCATCAATCAAACATTAATGTACACTATGTTCCAGAATTTTGCTGTGTTTCACAAGAAGAAGCCTATTCAGAAGAATTGCCAATCGAATCAGTCTCCAAAGGCATCCACTTCAATCACTCCAGATGAGCACTTTCAAACTTATCAAAACATTCTTTAAAGAAACCAAACCAAAACAGAGAAAAGTACTTTATTTGCAACTGATTAAGTAATTCTCTCCTACCTGAATGAAAAACCAAAAAAAATAACAATATTATAACTATAGATGAACACCAGCATTTTCTCATGTCACTTGTTTCATTCATGAAGGATATACCAGCTGAAGAGGAACTGCAGTGTTGCATGAAAATCATGAATGCTGTACTAGAACATACAAACAAAGTTGAAATGTTTTATCTTTTTAATTTTAAGCCAGTATTTGATTTTTTTTGTTATTATATTTTGATCTTTAGTAATTTTATAATTTATTAAAGGCTTTCTCATATTATATTCGGGGTATCTATACACATAAGCAAGTAAATTTTATGTTTACATGCACATTTATTTATAAATCAAGTTAAAAATTGCCTCGCAAAACTTCTTCTTGTTGCCAAGGAACAGCACCCTCTACAGGTGAGAAATATTCCATTAATCTTCTAAGATCTTGATTTTTTTCTGGAAAAATTGTTGCTCCCAACTCTGCCAAGCTGAGAAATCCTACTTCTTATTAACAGCTCTTGAATATAACTTGGGGCTCCTCTAGTTGAAATAATGAAATTGCGTAAACACACAAAAGCAATGATTATTGCTATGACTTTTTCAGACTGTGCTAATATTTCAGTTCGGAAAATTCTGAACCTCTGCACAAGAATACCAAACGTGTTATAAAATTAAGCACTGAGCTGTGGATAATTGATAACTAAAAAATTGCGCGCTTCCCAGTCTTTTTCCAGGAAATCGCTTCATGATATTGTGAAATACAGGCCAGCAACCCCCCCCCCATAAAACTCAGGACCGAATCCCACATTCATTCCCTTTAGAAAATTTTAAAATAAGAATCTTTTAAACATTAAAGGTTTTAAAGTTCAATTCGTTATTCTCTAAAATACGTGCTTTTTGGCACAAATTTATAGTTTAAAAAGATTCAAAATAAGAATCTTTTAAACATCTAAAGGTTTTAAAGTTAAGTTCATTATTCCCTAAAATACGTGCTGTAAAGCACAATTCCAAATTGTTATTCTTGTTACTGCAAGCAAAAATGTAATTTTTTTAATTATCCAACGAGAAGCAAAATTTGGTCAACGTGCTTTTAGCCACGATTTCGACATAGTTAATTATTCTGGATTACTCCAAGCAAAAATGTTACCTACGTAATAATATAGATATACAATATAGTCTTGAAAGCGAGGAAAAAGAACTAAGTTCAGTTCATGCGTCGATGTATGAAACTCAATGCTAACGATTATTGAAGTTGTCTTATCTAAAGCTGTACGTGAGTACTTAAAATAAAATTATTATCTGTTAATCGTTTTTGTCTAAGAGCCAAGGCATCAGGTACGGTTCCTATAGTCTCGTGGAACGCTCCTAAGGGAATATATACAACTCAGGAGACCCGAACATCACTGTGATGATTCTTTCTCCAAGGTCATAGGGAATTATTTACAGAGTCCTCTTATTCTATGTCCCTTAGCTACTTAGCTCCCATGTCTAGATTTGAGTATCCTGTATCATCTCTAATCAACTAAGTCCCCCGTAACATTCAGAATTGAATAAAACTCCCCCGCAACAGTTGGCGCAGCCCTCAAAGAAAGACAATAAAAGCAACCGTAGGTACCTGTCAGTGCGACCGCCTACTAACATAGACAATTATGATTATTTACAAATTATTTTTTGATTTTTAGTGCAGTGTAATTTTATTTTTGTTTTGCGTTTTTTTGTATAAGTATACCCTATACCCCAACATAATCCAAATCTTTCATAATTAATATGAGATATTAGTAAAATTTATATAGCAAATCAAAATTAAAAATTGTAATATAACGCATAACTTCAATAATATATTTTTTTTAAATAACCGAAATAAAATAATAAAATGGCCCAGGAACAAGACGAGTTATTAAAGGTTGCAACAAACAATTGCAACTTCGGTAGAAATTGAAAACCCATTACCAGATTATGAAGGGGATACGGATCTTGATCAAATCAATATCCACTTAGGACAATTTGTCGAAATGACAAAGATTGACTTGGAAAGTGTTAAAAAACATGCTAATATTAAGACAGGCATTTACGTTTTTGAAACAAATTGTAAATACTGTAGGCACAGAAGTAACCTTGACAATAAACCCAATAGAGTTATTGCAACAGGCCTTTCAGAAAAGATTCATTGACACTAGTTCACTGAATAAACTAAAACACGGAATAGTGACATTCGAATAGACTCAAAATGTAAGGGAACATCTACACAAAATTAGAATCGCTACAGAAGCGAAATACGGCCTATGTAAAGGGGAATTGTATGAGAAAATAATACTTATTGCATTTGAATAGGGACTCAATCCAAAATTATATTGTCTATTAATTGTCAAAAATATTGAAAACCTAAAACTGGCAGTTCAGGAGGTGGAGACAGCCTGCGAAATTGACTCAATTGTCCTATAACACCAAAAATTATCGATAAATGAAGTAGAAAACAAAACACCTATAAGATCAAGAGATTCTTCATTGCGATTTTTCTCCAAAGAATCATCGCCAAAACCCGCCAAAATCAAAATCGAGCGGAGATATCTCCAAGACAAGTACATTTTGTGCCCAATAATCAGCTAACTTCACGAAGAGATAACCAACGAGTCAAGCGTTACCCCTGTAACCGATGAGGTCATATAGAAAGGAATTGTTCTGTAAACAACAATTACCGCCCCAATTTTAGGAGAACGAGCAAGCGTTGGTCCAGGGGGACAAATTATAGTGGGTACGCTGCAAGAGGTAATCGAGCAATTTTAGTTTGGGGTAATGATTTTGGATTTGGTAATTACACACGAGGTAGTTCCCAAATCCCAAATCAGAATTTCCAACGCAACACGTATCAGTATCGCGGGAGAACAAACCAACCTATTAACGATTGGAATAGGAATACATGAGTTAGTTATATTAGCCGACGGCAAAAATATAACAACTCCACTTCGAACAGTAATCAAGGAAATCAAAGTAGAACAAATGAAATTTTGTTCTACTGACATTTTGGGAACATTTGGGAACCCCAGGAAAACGAAACAAGCCTTCAAAATTATTAGGACCAAAATATGACGGCAGATATTTTTATAGGTCCCCACCAGTGATTATACCATTTTTAAGTGCAGCCGATAATAAAATGGTACCTATATTTAGTGATTTTAACGTAGCTAATAATTATTTCTCAGCCTTTATAGATTCAGGGGTGCCGGTAAACATGATAAATACATCTGTATTTTACGAATTGCCCAATTATATTAAACGACAAACGAGCAATATATGTCCCAACTTGTCGAGTGATCAAACTGACCCTATACTGTGTAGTGCCCAATTATATTAAACGACGAACGAGTAATATATGTCCCAACTTGTCGAGTGTAACTGGACATGATCTGGACGTAAAGGGGACGTAAAGGGAACCTTACGCAAAGAAAACAAAAATTTCCATACTCGATTTTTAATTGGTAAACATTTTCCATACGAGGCAATAGTAGGTGCTAATTTTGTGAAAGCCAATAAACTGCTATTAGACGTAGCAAACTTAAAATTCGTCTACCCGAAGGATAACAAGACAATAATATATAACATAAAAGCGAGTCAGGTAAAGGAGAACATAGGAAATATGAGAGTATAGGGAGAAACAAATTCAAGAAATTTTATATTTGTGGAAAACACTTGAAAATACAGAACCTGCCAGGAAAGAACCAAAGGATAATATTCTGAACTTAATAAAAGCAAATTATAATAAAAAATGTTATTGATCTTTAGTTCGAAAGACTAAAATTGCACCAAATCAATTCATAGACCCGAATTATTGCAAATGCTAGAACCCACTAATGATAAAAATGAAATTTGTGTGGCCTCACCGTTGGAAGATATCCCAAAAATCTAACATGTGAAGAACAAATTATAAATTACGAAAAGGGTGAAGGTTGCATTTGGATAAGAAACACTCACGCAAATGACATGATTACCCTAAACAAAGGGACATGTTTAGTGGGAATGAAAGTAGCATCGGAAACAGATATAAATAATTGGAAAGATCGGAAAAAAAACTTAGTGCTGGAACCCACTTAATTTGACAAGGAATATCCCCTATCAAGAAGTCAATTTCTTGAAAAGTTCGAACCAAATAAAATAACAGACATTCTACGGAAACAAAAATTATGCGACATACTGTGGGAATATAAAGATGTGTTTTCGACATCTGAAGACAAAAAAAGACTTAACATTTTATGAACACCCGATCCAAACTAAAAACCAAACAATCCAAGCTCAATGTGACAAGGAATATCCCCTATCAAGAAGTCAATTTCTTGAAAAGTTCGAACGAAATAACATAACAGGTATTCCACGGAAACAAAAATTAGGCGACATACTGCGGGAATATAAAGATGTTTTTTCGACATCTGAAGACAAAATAAGACTTATCCAATTTCATGAACACCCAATCCCAACTACAAGAGTACTTGTGGCAAAACAACCATATCGTATCCCATATTAACATAAAGAGTGGCCAGTAAATAAAATCCAGGTACTCGAATAAACGAGGTTATAAGACCAAGCATAAGCCCATATTCAGCACCCGTTATTTTAGTGCCAAAAAAAAATAATAACCTGAAGTTAGTTGTATATTATAGGGCCCTAAATAAACAAGGAGTCAGTGACAAATTTCCACTGCCTACAATAGATGAAATTCTAGATTCCATATCAATTAAAAATAAAATATTTACTTCCCTAGATTTGACACAAGGCTATCATCAAGTTAAAATAGCTGTGGGTGATGTATATAAAACTACGTTTTCTACAGCAGTGTGGCTCTTATGAATATTTAAGAGTACCTTTTGGACTGAAAACAAGTTCAAGAGCATTGTGTAGGCCCTTACTTCACATGTTACAGGGTCTGGATAATATAATTCATTTTGTGGACGATGTAATTTGCACGGACGAGAATCCGGAAGACTATTTAGTAACCTTAGCTAAAGTATTTGGGAAATTTAGAAAAGGTAATTTAAAATGCAGACCAGAAAAAGTAAAACTTCTTCAGACAAAAATAAAATTTTTAGGAGTAGTTTTAACACAAAGACAAATTTCCCTGATCCCTTAAAAATAAAATCGTTTAAAAATATACCCCCCCCCCAAAAAAAAAATCAAACAATTAAGAGGAATCATAGGATTGACGAGCTATTTTAGAAAATTCATAAGGAATCACGCAAAGGTAGCGAAACCACCAACTGACCATACCAGAGAAAACCCATAGAAAATTACTAGGTCAAAAAAGGCCCTAAATTCCTTAGATTACCTAAAAAAGGCACTTGTTTCAGAACTTGTCTTTTATATAAGATTTCTCTGAAACCACACAGAAATCTTATATAAGAAATTCCATAGGTCTTGTTGACAGGCTGAAAAATCAGTATACAAAAAAGACTACCTAGTTTTGATGCAGCTTCCATATGCGCCATGTGATATCCATAAATGTCAGGCCTTACAAAATCAATTCAGGGAAAATTCTGCTTAGTCAGAAATCTTGGAAATTGACTCAGTAATGACGCTTGTTCGTTTTTGAATTTAGTACTCTTTTTATTTTATGTTCCGACAAAAAATTTACCTACAGATTAAGGGCA
Source organism: Artemia franciscana (assembly GCF_032884065.1). Taxonomy (NCBI): domain Eukaryota; kingdom Metazoa; phylum Arthropoda; class Branchiopoda; order Anostraca; family Artemiidae; genus Artemia; species Artemia franciscana. Next base: position 3,109,522 of record NC_088874.1, read on the forward strand.
ATTTTTTACATGGTTTTCATAGAACAATCTACTTTTAATAGTTTCCCCTTAAAACGCTCTCTCTCTCTCTCTCTCTGGTCTTTCTTCGATGATGATATTCTTGCTGTTTCGGAACATGGTCAAAACTCTCTAAAAGGATCTTTGTCACATTTGAACTCTTTTGATTCAAATCTTCGATTCACAATAGAACTAGACAGCTTCATTTCTTGGATTCTTAGTTATAAAAAATACTCCTATTCTTGGATTTTCGATTATAAAAAATACTCCTATTCTTGAATTTTCTATACATAGGAAACCGAACCACAAGGATTGGTATCTACATTTCTCGTCAAATCACCCTCCTTCTGTGAAAGATGGAGAGTAATTTCTTTTGTCGACAGGGTTTAAAAATCTGTTCACGTAACCATGTAAAATCTGAATTAGATTACGTTAAATATATTCTAAGCTGCAATAGTTGCCTAATCAGCTTATTGAAAATGTAATAGATAGAATGAATAACAAAGGTAATACAGGAAAATAGAAAAGCCGTTCTGCTTGATTCAGTCACAGCGGCAATTGAGGGAAACTTTCAAAACATTACTATACGTCTCAAAACGCAACAACAAACTTGAAAAAAAAACATTATTCCTCTGTTTCTTTCAAAATTAAGGCCAAAATTGAAAATTTTTTCAACTAGGGAAAGGATCAAAATGACCCTATACTGTGTAGTAGTGTATACAGTGTCCCGTGTCAACAACTAGAGGAACAATTTTATAAATACAAGATTTCAATTAGTCCCTAAGATTTGAAAATAAAAATAAAAATGACAACTTTGATTCAGTTCTGGCCCAGTATATATTCGGGAATCCTAACCATTTACGTCTTTTTGAAGAGATAACTTTAATATTTACTGTAAATGGCCTACCACAATCTTTTAAAGAGACAATTGAGATAAAATAAATGTATATATATATATGTATATATATATATATATATATATATATATATATATATATATATATATATATATATATATATATATATATATATATATATATAAACAGAAATTTGGTTACAAATATAGACAGAGGAGATATTTCCTGAAGGCTATTAGTTTTCCAGACAAAACTGCCAACGGATTGAGCCGTTCTTAGCAAATATTCACTCACTGAACATCTCTGTTTGCACTATACCATTTTCAACCGGATTAATTCTGACAAGTAAATTCTTTGATCTTTTTTCAATGAATTTGGAGTAGTAGCATCATATTTGCGAACGATGTACAAAATTGGATGCGAATTTTCTTGGGCGTTCGTTTATCTATTTTCATGAAAATTATAAACATCATTGAATATAAATGTGGTTTGAAAAAGTGGGAAGCGATCAAGACAAAGTGATTTCGAGGATTCAAGAAGATCCACGGAGTCAACTAATAATATCTCAAAGTGCGATAAAATCCTCGAAAAAGTCGAAGCAACTAAAATAGATGTTTCAGAAATAAGAATAGAAATCATTGACATTAAATTTTGTTTAGAGTCCCTCGCGTTTAAGTACCTAAACATCTCGCGTTTAAAGTCTAGAATTAGCGAAAACAACCCATGAAAATGAATTATCTAGTATTAAGCAGGAAATATCGGCATTACGTGACCAAATTGAAAAGGAGCCTGGTCTAGGTGAATTAGCATCTAGAGTACTTGTGTTAAAAAAAATTAAGAAATGAACCTTATTGAAGGAATGAACCTTACTTTCCTACGCCGATTTGAGGTAATTGAGTATACACATCGATTTATCAAAATCTAGCCTCAGGATTATGAGGATAAATTCTGTATACTTCAGGGAAACAAGAAATTACTTGAAAATCCGTTTGGAAGAGTAGCAGGATGTGAATCCCCTTATATTTATATAAAAGCTGATGTAACAATAGAAGTTCGTGACATTCGCAATTTCGTCAGAATTAAACAACAAGAATTTAGAGAAAAGGGAATTAGTGCTTGGATCCGCTCAGTAGTCCCAACTGTATAAACTGTAATATGCTTAATTGATATTGAAAAATAAAGTAAAGCATAAGTGCTATAAAGGCTTATAAGTGAGATACATGTATGAGAAATAAATTGAAGTAGTCACTTAGTATTTTTTCATGAATTTATAGCTCATCATGAGTATTTGTGATTTATGATCTTGCTCATGTATCAGTGTTAAATTGCGCTCGTCTTAAAAAGGTGAAAAAAATAATGGCTGAAATAAATAAGAAGGAAAGAAGAGATCATGTTCTCATTTTTGCTTTTCTTTTTTGTTGTTGTTCTCATTGTTATTTTTTTTTCTTTGTCCTTATTTGAGAAATATTCGTCCGTGTCCTCTTTTTTACTTTCGTCTCCTCTTTCTGTAGTTACATCGGCTCACTGAGGTGAGATGCAGAATTATCATTAAATTCGGATTATGGATAATTTGTATATTTTACTAATCCCAGCTGGTAGGTTGGAGGAACTGAAAAAATATTCTCTTGATATTAAGAAATATTTTCAAACATCTTTTGTCACAAGATCAAGATCCTTATATTGCATCTAAAAAAAATATTTTTGTTTTTCCACCTTTAGATAATAATATAAAACGAATGTTATTTTTGAACTGTTGAGGACTAAATAGCAGCCAAGATTTTTCTCATGATACTTTTAAAGTATCCAACGAACATGTTAGGAATTTGCGAAACTTTTCTTGATGAAAATAATGCATTGCAACATTATGAATATTATCGATTTTTCGGTATTACTTGCAAACATATTAGGAGAGGAGTAGGTATTTTTATACAAAATGATTTTAACATCTTCTTTACATAATGAATTTATGATTTGGAATTTTGGAATTTTATTTTAGAGTTGTTTAGTAGAAGTGAATGATGGGAGAAATACGAACTTGGAAATTGTAGTATATCAGCCACCATCGTCTAGTCTTCAAGTGTTTTTAAGACAATATGAGTCATTGTTAGATACTCTCACCCAACGATACCATCCAAATTATGTAATGGGAAATTTTAATGTTGATTTAATGCGTCATAATGCTTTGATAGCTAATAAAGGATTAGAATTTTTGAACATTTCATTTTCGCATGTTTGGTACCAACATGCTTACTACCGCCAAGAATTTGTGATAACCATGTAATTCTTATTGAAAGTATTTTTACATCAAAAAATTATTTTGATGACCATGTTATTTTAAATCATAGTCTGATCATTGTGTTGTTGTTTCTGACTTCTCTGGATCAGGAATGGAGCATGAAAAGACACCAAACCAATTGAAAGTTATAAGAGGGTAATTAACCAGACAAAAATAGATGAAATAAAAATAAAAAATAAGAGATATACATTGGAGTGATCTATTCAATACTGAACACCCAGATCCGTCAATTGTTTTCTTATATAGTAAAATTGACCAAGTATGTCCTTCTGTATTAAGAAAGTCAGGATTTTCCTCGTAAGCCATGGGTTACTCAAAGCTGGTAAAATAGTTTAGAAGAAAAAAAAGGATTATATAAGGTGAAGATGCAGCATATAAATGAAATTAATATTGGAAAATTTAATAAATATAAAAATCGGTTTACTTTTGTTCTCAGAGACGCAGAAGCAAAATATTATCAAAAGAAATTTCGTGAATACGATTCACTGCGGAGAACGTGGAAAATAATTAATGAAAGAATAAATAATGTCAAAACAAGAAATATTCCACCCTACATAACAACTACTGAAGGAGTTAAAATAACGGAAAAGGCAGTAATAACAGTAGCATTTGCTAAACAATTTAGGAAAATTGGACGAGATTTGGTGGATAAAATTTCCGCCGAAACACATAATCATAATCACTAAAAAAATTTTTGATACAATAGAGTATGCAATTCTTTTTTATAAATTAGAAATAATAGGAATTCGTGGAATAGCTCTTGATTTAGTGATATCTTTTTTATTAGAAAGAAGTTTTACCGTCAAAGTTGATGGAGAATAATCGCATATTTTTCCTTTAGAAAATTTAGAGCTCTTCAAGGGTCTGTATTGGGGTCGTTACTTTTTTATATACATAAATGTCCTTCCAAAGGGCAAGCCTTCGGACCATTAATTACCAATATTGTTTGAAAATAACAGAGCAGTTAATTTGAAGTCGGGCAACGAGTTGGACCTACGAGCAGCCCTCGAAACTGTTGCTTTTAATGTAAATTATTGGTTTCCTGCTAATCGACTAAAATCTAACCTAGAGAAGTAGGAATTCGTTATTTTTTTGAGAGGTTTGAGAGCAGTGAAGCTTCTGTTATTTAAAACTATTAGCATTGGAACTTTCTCCATACAAAGAGTGGATGTATTTAGATATTTAAGTACCTAAATTGACACAACTCTGTCTTTTAAGGCGCATATTAATAAACTTGAGGCAACAGTGTCCCAGAATCCTGGTTGTTTCCGTTAAGTAAAGTTCCTGTTTTATTACAAAATAATAAAAATTGTATTTTTTATAAATTGAATACTATTTTCAATATTACCTGACCGTTTTCATGCTGAAATTTCATTCACGTTTACGAGGACTCCAAATTGTCCAAAACAAGTCGATGAGAATTCTGAACATTTTTTTAACACACCCTAGGAAGACAAAAGAATAATCTGAAACCAAAACATCTATTTTATTTCTTTATATTCTTCATTTACAACAAACTTTTCACCTTAATATAGGCAAATGGTTTTTAGATATCCAGCATAGAGAAAAAATTTCCGATAACATGAAACTTCGGTTGAAAATAAACATAGCCATTTATCAAGAGCAAGGAATAAGTTTCTTTTTCCTTTTATTAAAAATGAGAGATCAAGACTAAGTTGAAGATATAAAGTTCTTCACAATGCCAATAAATATAAACTATTTGATTTAATAAGTGAGTCACCATCACTCTATACATATGAAAAGAAATTGAAAGAGATATTTCTTTCTGCCTATTATAGCGGGGACTAAATATAAAAGTGAATTATTTCTGAATTAGTTTATAAGTCCCATCCATGTCTCCTTGAGTCAATTTTTGACGCCTCTTTTCTCCCTCACTCACTCTCTCTCTCTCTCACTCTCAGTCACTCACTCTCACAGGGTATATAAACAATATCTCACGAAAAGACTGAGGATACTCGACTGAAACTAAGACATGGTGGGGGGGATGATGGAATAGAAGAGATACTGGAAGGATAGAAAAATCCTCATCTTCATTCTTTTACATTCCCTTGACAATGCTCAAAATTATAAAATATTCAATTGGTTTAAAATAGTCAAACGTCTAAAAACTATGTTTCCAGGGCAAACATGCCAACCGAATCCCCAGGGGAAGAGTTGTGGATAGTACAATTTTCCAATTCTATACAAAAAGGAAAGGATATCATATCGAGAAAGGATTAATCTTTCATTTTTTCTAAGAGGGCTAGAGATATCAATAGAGATATTGGGCATGTCGAATCTCCACAATTATGCAATTGTCCCTTTATGCTTTAAAACTAAAGAAAGAAATGTGCTTATGACTGTGTTTATTCGAACGACCGTTCTTTGTGTAACCTTGCTTAATAGACTAAATATGATCGAATAATTTCTACAAAAGAAGATCCAGATGAATCTCAAGCGAGCGAGATCTCAAAAATCAATATCGAGGTATATTAAAAATCAACTTATTTCATCCTCATAGATATGGTATAATGTTTGTGACTACGAATGCTAGATGCTGAGAGGGAAAAACAATTTTGCCTTTTATAACTGTATAGTCTTCGGTTCATAGGAATACCTTTTGATCCATCAAGTTAATCCTTTTGATCCATCAAAAATATGTAATATTTTGCTTAATTAGGAATAACTATAATCTAAAATAGTCTCAACAGAAAAATCTGTAGTTATCTATGCAAATGTGCTTTGTTTATCGATCCAAAATCATCTATTGAGGTTCCAAAAAAAGTTCCGTTACTCTGGGCCATGGTCGTCTTTTTCTAGATT